>NC_134781.1:37978645-38541145 GCF_046742065.1 Oratosquilla oratoria | reverse complement strand
TATATATATATATATATAATAATAATAATAATAATAATAATAATAATAACAACAACAACAATAAGACAAATCTTCATGTATCCGACGTCAACTGAAATAACCAATAACAGAAGAGGGTTAAAAATAGCCAGTAACAGAAGAATGTTATGAAATAACGAGTAAATAAGAGAAGAGAGTTATGAAATAACCAGTAATAACAGAATGTTACGAAATTACCGATAACAGAAAAGGGTAACGAATTAATAACAGAGTAGGGTTAGGTTGCCAACTCGAACATTCCACCAACACGAAAAGAAGGAAAAACTCGCCGAAAGAAGAGGAGGAGGACCAGGTGAAGACCAAGTTGGGAAGTGTCTGCGCTAGAGGAAGAAAGGAGGAAGTCGTCTCTCTTGTATGAGAGCAACGATCCGTCGAAATTATAAAGGAAGGGAAAGGGAACGCGAAGGACCCTCTAGCTCTGTAGAGCCCTTGCCGATGTGACATACAGTGTGCGTGAGTACGCACGCGCGCGCGTGTGTATGTATAATATATATATATATATATACATATATATATATATGTATATATATATGTATAATAAATATATATATATATATATATATGTATATATATATGTATAATAAATATATATATATATGTATATAATATATATATATATATACTTTACTTTATTTTTACAGTTTATATATGTGTGTGTCTGTGTGTGTGTGCCTCGTTGTATACAAGATGCACAGGTCCAACTTAGGTTGTATTCTTGATTTGCAATCATGGCATTTAGATTTGAATTCATGTAAATCATCTGTGTATGAGCACATGTCATGGAAGCAAGTGCAATGCACTCTAAGAGTCTTGTTTCCTTGCAGGTATACGGCCGGCCGTTGGATCGGTTGCTATGGTGATGGCAGAGGTGAGAGGACGGCGCCGGAAGCTGCCCTCCGGTAACCTAGGATGATCATCGTGTTGCCAGGGCCCGCTGGGGAGGAGGAGAAGGAGGAAGAGGAAGAGGAGGAGAAGTAGACGGAGGTGGGGGGAGGGAGGAGGAGATTGGGGAGGGGAGGAGGAGGAGGTCGGTGGAGGGCTGGGGAGGGAAGGAGGTGAGGAGGAGGAGGAAGAGTAGGAGAAGGAAATGGAGGCGAAGGTGGGGGGAGGAGGAAATGGAGACGACGGAGGAGGAGGGGGTGAGGAGGAGGGAAGGAGATAAGGAGTGGGAGGAAAAGTATGCAGAGGAGGAAAAAGAGGCGGAGGTGGGGGGAGGAGGAAAAGGAGACGAAAGGGGAGGAGGGGGAAGGGGGAGGAGGAGGAGGAGGAGGGAAAGGTAGGAGGAGGAGGAGGTGGGAGAAGGGAGGAAGAGGTGATGGGGAGAGAAGGATGAGGGGAGGGGAAAGAAAAGTTGGCGGAGAAGGAAAAACAGGCGGAGGTGAGAGGGTGAGGAAAAAAAAAAAAGAGACGAAGGAGGAGGGTGAGGGAAGGGAGGAGGAGGAGGGATGCGGGTGGGATGAATGACAAAGATATAGAGAAGGAGGAGGATGATGAAGAGGAAGAGGAGGAGGAAGAGAAGGATCTGGAGGGAGAGGAAGAACAGAGGCAAAGGAGGAGGAAGTGGGACGACAGGGGATGAGAGGATTAGCTAAGAGGTAGGTAGATGGGAGGGGGAGGAGAAGGAAATACCAAAGTTTATTGTCTGATTTATTGAATGATGAAAACGAAAGGGAAATATCAGGTTAATTTCTTTCAGCACCATGATTTGTTGATTATCTGTCCAGGCGATTTTATCCATGTAGAGGACGAAGTCCAGACTCGCGGTGCCTGTGTGTGCCCCAGATCAAAATATAGAAAGTATGGCCACCGTGTTCAAGTGTTAAAGCTTCAGCCGATGCGACACATACCCGAACCTGACCCGTGTGTGTGTGTGTGTGTGTGTGTGTGTGTGTGTGAGAGAGAGAGAGAGAGAGAGAGAGAGAGCGAAAGAGAGATTCACCTTGGCCTTTCGGATCACGTGTTGGATTCGTGATCGACAGCTATTTCCCTCCCGGAAGAGAGCTCAGAGTTCGTATGACCGATATATGGGTAATGCTGTGACCTTACACGCACACACACCCCCAACTCCCCGCTCACGAGAGTTGGAGTAACGACTCGAAGCGCAGCGATACTGAAATTATTTCAGCCCTGGGTATGATTCGAACCCGGGCGTGTGTGTATGTGTGTGTGTGTGTGTGAGAGAGAGAGAGAGAGAGAGTGAATGAGTGAGAGAGAGAGAAAGAGAATCCTGTAAATATATCTTGTTGCATTAGTAGTTTTGTTTACATTTTCATAGCAAGAGAGCTAATGCATATACATTAAAAACTCAAAAGACCCATTTGCATAGTTCCAAGCTAGGTTGAGGTACCCGCAATGATGCACATAGTCCGGATGTACAGTGAGGTAACCTCATTTCATTGAGCACACACATCGGCCCCCGTTGATTGGACGTTGTTCGAGTCCTTCTTGGTGGAACATCCGTTCTAAAGGAAAGCGACCTACATCACCCGCAAGTTGTATCCGTGTTCTTGTCCGAGCTTGTTACAGAAGACCTGGGACAGAAAATCAATAGTCTGTCTGTGTCTGTGACCGCAGCATCGCCACCTTTGTTGTGAAAGACACACTGGTTACTGTTTCGTTTCTTATACCAATAGTGGAGAACGAATGAGCTAATCTGCATGACATTTTCACAATAACGGCTGCAACACGTCTCGAATAGTTTGTTGAGAAAGTACGAAAAACAAAAATGCAATGTATTATGTATACCGACATCATCCGCCACCCAACACCCCACCGTCAAATCATTTTAAGTATTTCCTTTTGATCTCCACATACCTTCGTATACATCTTTGGTCACTTTTGCCCCGTCCCTTCCGCCTGTCTCCCTCCACTCCTCCGCCCACCCTTCTCCTTTCCTCCACCACAAACAGAGGTGCATGAGTCTGCGGCCACCCTCGTATCAATGTAAAGGAATGCAATATCATATACAAGTAAATAAACAAAAGCAGGCGATATTCAAACCACCAACTCACCATACCCGCTCGCACTCTTACCACCTCCTCTCCTGGCCCTACATCAGCTCCCTCGACCCCTCCACGCGCTAACACCATCTGTACCATTATCACCACAAGGAGGCGGGGGTGGGCCAGGAGTCGAAGGACCCGGCTGAGTGGATTCGTGTCCCTTTACTCGCGATGGACGCGTTTGGGGGAAAAGTCCCTGGAAATGTGTAAGTTCATCAGCATCCTTCCCCGTGATGGGGGAAAAGTTCCTGGAAACTTGCAAGTTCCCCATGATCCTTCCCCGTGATGGTGGGGAGGGGGGAGGACCTTGGAAATGTGCAAGTTCCCCAGAATTCTTCCCCATGATGGAGGTAAAGGACATTGGAAATGTGCCAGTTCCCCAGGATCCTTCCCCGTGATGGAGGAAAAGGACCTTGGAAACGTGCAAATTTTCCAGAATTCTTCCTCATGATGGGGGAAATGGACCCTGGAAACGTACAATGTTCCCCAGTCTCCTTCCCCGTGATAGTCCCTAGACACCGAGGTTGAGAACCTGTGCTTGTTAGGGGCAGGAAATAAACCACAAAGGAAAAGCCACGCTGACAGCAAGTGCAAGATAATCGTTCGTGCACACACACACACACACACACACACACACACACACACACACACACACACACACACACACACACACACACACACACACACACACACACACACACACACGTCGTGGCGCTGTGGTTAGAGTTCTCGCCTGCCACTACGGCGGTCCGGGTTCGACTCCCGCCCAGGGGTGAAATTATTTCAGTATCGCTGCGCTGTGGGGTGTTACTCCAACTGTCGTGGGCGGGGAGTTGGGTGTGTGTGTGCATGTAAGGTCACAGTATTACCTATAGATCGGTCATACGAGCTCTGAACTCTCATCCGGGAGGTTAATAACTATCGATCACGTGGTTATTCACACACACACACACTAATAAGAACATAAAGAAATTAGAAAGAATTCAAATAGCAACGACAAAGATGGCACCAACACTCTCCAAATTGACATATGAACAAAGATTGAGCAAACTCGAACTACCAACCCTGGAACAAAGAAGAGAAAGAGGAGATCTACTAACCATATACATAATTATGAAAGGGACGGAAGTCCTTGATAGAGATGATTTATTAAAGTGGGAGAAAAGAAAAACAAGAGGACATGAAAAGAAACTTAAAAAGAATAGTTACAGAAGAGATCTGAAAAAGAATAGCTTTCCACACAAAGTGGTAAATATCTGGAACAAATTGAATGAGAAAACAGTGAGTGCAAAAACTATACAAGAATTTAATATCAAACTGGACACTGAAAGATACAAAAGCGGGTCATTACGAGCATAGCTCTCTTCCCGTAAAATGTAACTAGGTAAATACACACACATGCACACACACACACACATACACACACACGGCCCGGTGGCGGATTGGTAAGGTACTGGCCTCACAAGCCGGAGAACCGGGGTTCGATTCCCCGGCCGGGCGGAGACAAGTTAGGTTTGTCTCCTTTCACGTGTAGCCCCTGTTCACCTAGCAGCGAGTAGGTACGGGACGTTAGTCAAGGAGTTGTGACCTTGCATTCCCGGTGGGTGGAGTGTGAGTGGTCTTAGACCTACCCATAGATCTGCTAATAATGAGCTCTGAGCTCACTGCCGTAGGGTGGTGTCTGGCTGTCTCGAAAAGAGGCTGCAGCAGATCCGAGGTGAATACACACACACACACACAATATTCAAAAGAAAGAAATCGACCTCTAAAGATAAAATTAAGGTCACAAATGGTAGTAGAAGACATACTAGCAAAATCAGGAAAGTTATCAAAGAGTGCACTACAACAATATATGGATGAAAAGAGAAGTGAATGTTGAGGAAAGAGAAAGAAATAAGAAAAAAAAAAAAAAGAGAGATGAAGCGAAAAAAAAATGCGAAGAGAAATGGGGCCGAAAGAAAGGAGTCCTATTGGAGAGTCTTAGACATGACGCTGAGAAAATGGTGGTATGCTCGGGTAAGAGAAACGAAAGAAACAGAAAACGAGGTGGAGAAGGAAAAAAATTAAAAGTGACTTATACTAACATTGCCAGATTGATCTCAGGATTAAGTGAACTAAATGATTACCTATCAGAAGAAAAAACAGACATAATGGGAATCGCAGAGACCAAATTAAGGGGTCCATTACCACCAAATAATGTTGGACATGGGTATATAATCATTGGATTAAAAATAGAGACGAGAAACAGGGCGGTGGAGTCGTGTTTCTGGCCAAGAAAAAAATAAATGTGACGAAGGTTACAGAGGGTATAAATAGTGTGGGAATGATCATAAAAGTTGAAGAGCTTCTTTGCAGACGATGCTAAATTGCTGAGGAAAGTGAATACTGAAACGGATTGTGAATCGCTGCGGTTTGGAAATGGAGTCAGAAGTGGGAAGTAAACATAATTCGGAAAAAGTAAAAAAGAATATCAGGACAATATAAAATCGGAACGAAGGAAGTAAAGAAAGTGAAATCTGAAAAGGATCTGGGAGTAATCATCACAAATGACATGACCCCTGATAAACAGATAAACAAAATTGTCAGACAATCCTACAACTTACTAAGATCAATAAAGGTGGCCTTTACCTATTTGGGCGAAGAAACTGTAAAAAAAAAAAAAAAAAAAATACTAGTCACACCAATAAGGCCTAGACTGGAGTATCCTGTGACACTATGGTCACCCAGTACCAAAAAGAATATAATGGAGATTGAAAGAATCCAGAGAGCAACTACGAAGATGGTTCCAACACTTTCAAACCTGTCATATGAGGAGAGATTATCAAAACTGAGTTTACCGACTCTGGAACAAAGAAAAGAAAGAGGTGACCTGCTGCTCATCTACAGAATCATGAAAGGCATGGGAATCCTTGATAGAGAGGACTCACTAAATTGGGATAAGAGAAATACAAGGGGACATAAGAAGAAACTCAAAAAGGACAGTTATAGAAGAGATCTGAAAAAAAAAGTTTTCCACACAGCGGTGGATGTCTGAAACAAACTGGACGAAACAATAGTTTGTGCAAAAACTATACACGAATTTAAGAGCAAACTAGACACTGCGAGATACAAAGACGGGACACTACGAGCATAGTTCCCCTTCCCGTAAGATACAACTAGGTAAATACATATACGCACGCACATACACACACACACACACACACACACACACACACACACACACACACACACACATACACACACACATACACATACACGCGCGAGAGCATGATCTACATCGACTGCATCCTTCACTTTTGTGTGTGTGTTGTGTGTGTGTGTGTGTGTGTATTTACCTAGTTGTATTTTGCGGGAAGGGGAGCTATGCTCGTGATGTCCCGCCTTTGTATCTCGCAGTGTCTAGTTTGTTTTTAAACTCATGAATGGTTTTTGCGCATACTATTTCATTGTCCAGTTTGTTCCAAGTGTGTGTGTGTGTGTGTGTGTGTGTGTGTGTGTGTGTGTGTGTGTGTGTGTGTGTGTGTGTGTGTGTGTGTGTGTGTGTGAAGATCTGATATACCGAGATGATAGGTTGTCTAACGCCAAGGGCTTTTCCTCCTCCCAAATTGGGGCCCACAAATCGAATGGTTATATATTTGGGCGTTGCGTCCTGTCTCTCTGATCCAAATTATATTTTTCTGTCGCTCTCAGTGTGCGCGCGCACGTGTGTGTGTGCGAGTGTGTGTGTGTGTGTGATTGGAAAAAGTGCAATGGCGAGCCACAAAACTTATTCCAAATATCAAAATTAAATCATACGAAAACCGACTAAAACATATGAATCTGTTTTCCCTTAAAAAGCGTAGGCTCACTGGTGACTTGATACATGTCTTTAAGATTCTAAAGGGGATTGACATCAAAAGTGACAAAAAATTTAAACTGAGAATCCGACAAGAAATAATGGTCTCAGACTGTCAGGAAATAGATTTAATTTGGAAGTGGGTAGAAACAACTTCGCCAACCGTGTAGTAAATGAATGGAATAAACTTCCTGCAGAGGTAGAGCAATGTAGTTCAGTTCGAAGTTTTAAGATTCGTTTAGATATACACCTAAGTAAGATACTGTAATGACTGTCATATATTTTATATTGTTTATTTGTTTGTTATCATTTGCCTGTTTATTATTTGCTTGATTTTCATTTATTATAATTTATCTGTTAATTTATCATTATTTACTGTGGATGAGCTGTGTCTTGCGACACTGCTTCTGACCCAGGGCAGTGGACAATGTGCAGGGATGACCCGTCATCCAGGAGGTGCTAAGATGAGAGGGAGGGTGGAGGGGTGTGGAGTGTATTCAGGGATGGAATGGGTGGGAATGATTTTATGCCTTTTCTTTTTTGGCTACCTCCCTTGTAAGGGGGGAAAAGTCTTGGTATGTATGTACTATTTACCTGTTTGTTTATTGTTTAACTATACCTATGCATTAAATTATTTTATTTATTATTATTTTTATTATTATAATTTTTTATTTATTTTTTATTTATTTGTCATTATTATATATTTTTTCGCATCGGACCTAGTTATGGACCAAAAGGTCTCCTGTCGGCATGCTCCGCCTATGTAATCCTTTGTAAATCCTTTTGTGTGTGTTTTGTTTGAGTGTGTATGCGTACGTGTGTGCATGTACATGTATATGAGTATGTGCGTATGTATGTGTGTGTGTGTGTATATATATATATATATATATATATATATATATATATATATATATATATACACTGTATGAAAAACAGCAAATTTGCTGATCATTGAAAGGATCGTGCTGATGACCTCGCGAATGACAACAACAGTAAAAACAATATAATTCATGTATTTCTTATTGATCGTTATTGTCATTAATATGACAACTGAATAAATGCCTGGGACTTGTTTCGCCATGGCAGTGATGTCATGCTACGTCTACAGGGACCGCAGGCAGGAGACAGAACCATTCCCAGTGCCATTGCCAGGGCCTGAGGAGGTCGGGGAGGGGGAGTTGATAGCGGTGCCGCTCCTCCTCGAGTGGCACTTAATGCGAAGTCACGAGGCTTTGATTAGAACGACACAGCCCATTTGTAGATGCAAGTGCGCGGGGTGCTGCGTCCTTGTTGCCAAGTTGGGGACCCGGGGGTGGTGCCCCGTCCTATCAAGGGGAACCCCGGGCTGATGTCAGACCAGCGACAGCCCATGAGTTGTTGCAGGTGCCCCCAGGGGAAAAGCCCTAATGGGAAAGAGTGCCTGGAGTCGCTTAACCCCGTCAACGCAGTAACACAATGCGTTCCGGCTAAAAGGGATATCACACTGGGCTATTTTTCCTCCAACCTTCGATTGATCGGCGGTACTGCCCACCTTCAGAACTTTTTCCGCCTTAAAATCACTAAAGGGCAAACTATTTTGTTTTCTCAATAATTTACATAGCTGGAGGAAAATTATTTTCCTCCAACATATCAGATTTCTTCCCGAAAGCTGCGGGCTGTAAATCTGTTCCAGCAGTCGGAGGAAAAATAGCCCTTTGTGTGATAACGCCTTAAGGACAGGCGATTTTATGCAATTTTAAAGGGGGCTGGAAGAGGGGATGGTGTTGGCCTCGATCCTAGGAGGTGCATCGAACCCTCTTTCAGGTAGGAGAGCGCATCAACCTCCGCAGATTCGCTTGTTCTTAGCTGGATCAAACTCGGTAAGGGGTGTCACCCTATTGAGGATGCAACGCGATGCTTCAGCATGGCTAAAATGTTAATTGGTAGGTGCATGTATAGATGTGGTTATAGAGACTTTGGGGAGGGTGAGGAGAAAATCCTGCGAAGCTGGCTTGCCTTTCAAGGGCTTCATCGAGTGCCATTTTGGTACTCGATGAAGAGTCTGGTCTGGATAGTGCCACGCGATTGCGATTTACATTTGAAACTCCTCCTGGCGGTCTTATCTATGTACCAAAAGGTTTCTCCCCTTTTATAAAGTAGCCAGACAAGTCATGCACCCCATCCCATCCCATCCCACACCCAGCCTACACCCATTTGTTCCCCATTTCGTTTTAGCTCCTTGTAAGTAAAGGGCCACTTCTTCCCCCTGCCTATTGCACAGGTAAGAACCAATGCAAGAAGACGCAGCACCTCCACAGCAAGGTCCAGTAGCTGAAGTTGGTTTACCCCCACCGATTCGGTTGTCGGGATTAGTTTAGTAATTTAAAAAAGAAATATCGATTACCTCTGAACTGGAGTTTAGACACTTGGGACTCACCACGGTATTGAATCACGTGTTGGACTCGTGATCGTCAGCTATTACCCTATCGGACGAGATCTCAGAGCTCATATATGGTCCTATATATGGGTAATGTTGTGACCACACACACACACACACACACACACACACACACACACACACACACACACACACACACACACACACACACACACACACACACACACACACACACACACACACACACACACACACACACACACCGACTCGGTGGCATAGTTGGTAGAGCGCTGAACTGGGAAGCAGAAATGCTCCCAGCACCCAGTTCGAATCCTGCCCAGGGCCGAAATTATTTCGGTATCGCTGTGCCTCGGGTCGTTACTCTGACTCTCGTGGGCGGGGAGTTGGGGGTGTGTGTGTGTGCAAGGTCATAGCATTACCCATAGATCGGACCTACGAGCTCTGAGCTCTCTTCCAGGAGGGAAATAGCTGTCGATCACGAGTCCAACACGTGATCCAAAGACCAAGTGAATACACACACACACACACACACACACACACACACACACACACACACACACACACACACACACACACACACACACACACACACACACACACACACGCCCACACACACAGACACACACGCACACAGACACACACACACACACACACACACACACACGCCCACACACACAGACACACACACACATACACACACACACGCACACAGACACACACACACACACACACACACACACACACACACACACACACACACACACACACACACACACACACACACACCTACCTACCTACCTACCTCCATGCCCACCAGAGTTGGAAATTTTGTCAGGCCAGGGCGGGACTCGAACTCTGATCGCTGAATTAACCATTGAGAACGGTACCGCTGTACCAATGAGCCGATGTACTCTACATTTTGTAAACTGCTTTACTGGTGTATACGCAAATGATTTAGCATTGTCGATATAAAGGATTTGATCATAGAGGCGGTTAGACGGTGTGTGCCGAGTAACAATTTGGTTCCGTTCGTACCTTGTACTACCAGAGTGGCTTGTGTTGACTCAGGAGGTCCGAGGACCTAAGGCAAAGGTGACGACCTCTGATGCGGCTAACCGCCTCATGGCGTAAGGTCATACATATAGCTGTTGGGGGCTAGTGGATGACCATTGTAGATTACTTACCTCTTTTTAGATTTTACGATCGTATTCGTTTATTTTAGTTGCCGCCGTGCGATTTTATTTGGCTGTAAAAGTTAACTTGAAGCTCCAAGGGCCCCCATCCACAGTACAATTTGGTCTTGAGGCCGCCGGACAGATATGGTCGGATCCGACCAGATAGGATCGTCGGTCGAACAAACCTATACACGATCAAGTCTGGTCGGATTCATCAGATCTGTCCGGCGGCCTCAAGACCAGTTCGTACCGTGGATGGGGTCCTTAGAAGTGGCCTTGGTTGGTCTGAGTTTAGTGATGCGTATTACAGGCACTGAGGCGGCGAATTAGCCCATGATTTCGCCCCCGAGTGTTGATCCTCCTCATCCTTCACACTTTCCTCTGTTGGACGGGAACCGCAGACCCCACCACCCCTCCTTTGCAGTCCTTGTTACGTCATGTGGCGCGATATGCAGCCTTTGTTAACGCAAGTAATACGGGCGACGCGCCGCGAGGAAGCCAAGGCCCGCCTTGACGTAAGCACAACTCACCCTTATCCTCACGTGGCATAAGGGCTGCGGGGCACCGGAATGCTCTCGGGGAACCAAGTGTTTACACGATGGGTTGTGTGGATTATACGGCGGTGCCATGAGAGTGCCAGGCCTGCTTGTAATCAGCGATAAGGGGAGGCTGGCACCCCAGTGCCACCTCAAATGACACTGGCGGAGTGCAGGTGCCGGATGTTGGATAACGGGAGATGGAACGGAGCCAGAGGACCTGCTTGAAGCAGGAGAACCTGCCTGGAGGAGAAGAAAGAGGATGAAAAATATCTGAAGGAGAAGATTTTGTCTGAAGGAAAGCCTACTTGGAGGAGGAGGAGGAACATGAACTGCCTGAAAGAGGAAAAATATTTGATGAAGGGGGAGAACTTGTCCGAAGGAGAGCCTGCCTGGAGGAGAAGGAAGAAGAAAGAAGAAAGAAGAAAAGGAACTGCCTGGGGGGGAAATCAGGAGGAGGAGGAGGGTGGGGAGAACTTGTCATAGATGTCCGTGTGAGGAAAGCCAGGTACAGTACACGAGTTGTGTGCCTCATCGAAGGCCCACTCTAGAGGATATTCAAGAGGCCTCGCAAGAAACTGCCAGACACAAGACACAAGACCAGAAATAGCAGGACAGAGAGAGTGGGGGAGGGGGAGGGCAGAGTAAGCAGTGACGAAGTGTCACATACTTTGATAAGAGTGCCTGTCGAAGGGTCAAGACGAACCTTTGACACCGTAAATGTCATAGGTTTGAGCTCCGTTTGAGCTTTTCGTCGAACTGACCTGAGAGAGGGCCATGGGGAGGGGGAGAATGGGGGTTGTCTTTATAGGGGCGCTTGCGTGCCTCCTTGGCCAACGGTCGACAGTAAAGAGCCGTTAATCAGTTTACTAAGGTTTTTCTTACATAAAACAGGTCACGCTTTGCCTAGGTCACGCTACGCGCCTGCAGTAGGGAGCCATTCTTTGGCACTGTTCTACATAATTCGTGGAATGAAACGAAGATAACCAGGCCATGTGGTCCCATTGTTCATGGCAGGTTTTCTTGTACCGTGCCGTCATGGTATGCCATAGCGGTGGCACCCTATGCTACGTGACCGTACAGGAAACATATTGGGCTTGGCACCATACTGTATGGAGTGTGTACATATCACCTTGCCATGGTGATAGTTTATGGTAAATTGAGCGGCGGTCTTGTACAGACGGGCACGGCGAAGGATTTTGGGGAGCCGAACCAGTTTCTCGTGGTCTTGGTACAACATGCTGTCTCATGGATCATCAACCAAGGCTACCGGGGGTTTAAAAAAAAAAAAAAAAAAAAAAGTATATATATATGTATATATGTATATATATGTATATATATGTGTATATATATAATGTATTGATGGATGAATAAGGGGTGTGTAATTATATGAGATTCTGAGAATTTAGTATCGATGTACGATTTAACAAGGTCATCCCCGTTTCATGTATTAGTGGGATTTATATTTTTATGATCAAAGTTTATTATGAGCAGTAACCTAATATTTTATTTTTTCCTTTGTTTTCTCAATGCCGTTATGCCGGCTGTGCCTTGTTGTCATGAGAGTAACGTTATAAATGGCTAAAAACATGGAAAATGGCTAAAAACATCGAACCCTGGGAGATAGATTTATGACAAGAGGGCGGATGATGATAGTCGCTGTCCTGGCCGTGGGGCGGGAAGAGGGGGGGGGTGGCTAGTGCCAGACGATTTTATTCAGCCGCCGAGGGTTTACACCCTCGGCTGAATGGGGTCTTGATCGATCGAGACCCCGTATTGGCCAGGGGGTCCGCCAATTAATAAAATGGCTTGGCGGCGTTTGTCTCAGCAGGACTTGGAAATGAACGAGAAAAGGAAGTTGAGGGTGTGGAGGAGTCAACAGAAGCCGGAGCGGTGGTGGAAATGGTGGTGGTGATGGAGAAATGGGGAAAGGATGGAGAAGGTGACTTGGTGGTGGTGATAGTAGTAGGCATAGTGGTGGACTTTTTATTTTTATTTTATATATATTTTCTTTCTTTTGTACTTGCACAGGGGCATCACAACCGTTTACGTGAAAGGTGCAAGGGGGTGGCATGCAGAACCCTCTTTATGTGTTGCCAGTAAGGACTTTTTTTTTAATCGGTCTCCCCACACTCGCAATGCAGGACTCGAACCAGGCCCTTTGTATGACAGCAATCGGATTTGTGGACTTTACAGTGGCGACCCTAAAAAGAAAGAAAAAAAAATGTCCGAGAACTCGAACCCAGAACCTGATATTACAACCCGAGTAATCGAACCGCCACGACGACTGCCCTAGGTGGCACCTCAGTAGATGAGGAATCCTCCCGAGTGCCAAAGTTGCCACAATAGTGTGATCGTTCTGGCAACCAACTGTGATCGATGTTGAATGTTGTGATCGACGCTGAAGACGCCGGGCTTGATGCATCTGGCACTGAATACCTCTTATGGATGATTTGATGCTCGCCCGGGATACGGGGTTCGAGCCCTTCTTAGTATTGCACATTTTTATGATAAATTTATATTCTCTTGAGCACTCCCTGCGAATAAGTCCCGTGTGTGCTGCCCCCCCCCATTAAAAAAGAAAGAAATATGTTGATAATGCATGCATGCATACAATGTCTCTTGAGATGGGGCGGATTGTGTATTGCACTGCTCCTCATTCTTTTCTTCGCGACACAGTTTCATTGCATGGCTGTTGCACCTCTCCGACATAAAAACTTTACTAGTATGTATTTCTCTCTCGCTCGCTTTCTCTATCCCTCCCTTCTCTCTCTCCTCTCTCTCTTTCTCCTTTTCCCTATCTCTCTCTCTCTCTCTCTCTCTCTCTCTCTCTCTCACACACACACACACACACACACACACACACACACACATATATATATGTATATATATATATGTATGCAAAGTAAACCACTTGGAAAAAAGAAACTAACGAAGCAGAGCGCTTTCGTATATTACATCTTCAGTGCAACAAGTACATAGTGATAGGAATACATAGTAAATATATACATGATACAAAGGAACAAGGACAGTTTGAAACTGTCCTTGTTCCTTTGTATCATGTATATATTTACTATGTATTCCTATCACTATGTACTTGTTGCACTGAAGATGTAATATACGAAAGCGCTCTGCTTCGTTAGTTTCTTTTTTCCAAGTGGTCTACTTTGCATAAGTGAACACACGTACCCGTGTTCTTATTAGCATATATATGTATGTATATATATATACTGTATATATATATGTATATATATATATATTTATATATATATATGTATATATTATATATATATATGTGTATATATATACATATAATATATATATGTATATATATATATATATATATATATATTTTACAGGTGAAAAATGTAATCACACATTTGTCAATAACTCCAACAGTGGTTTCTACGTTATATATATATATATATATATATATATATATATATATATATATGTGTGTGTGTGTGTGTGTGTGTGTGTGTGTGTATACACATATATATTTGACATTTTGTGGTCTGGCACTACTGTGATAGTTATAATGGTTACTATACTTCATTCAGCGTTTGTATAAGCAGTATACCAGTGAGGGGCGTGGTGATCCGTTGCACAAAAGCGCTTTTGCGACCTCGGACATGCAAGAACGCCCTGTTGTAGTATAAGTACGAGAACGAAGGGTGTACACGTGCCTGAAGGCGGGAAAGAGCATGTTGAAGAGGCGTGATATGATTCAGGGAAGGGTGACATAGCAGTGTATGTCATTACAAGGGATCCGCAGATCCCTTAGTGAACGGGGTCGTGGTCCCTCGCGCCCCTCTATACCAAATGAAGTGCCAGCAGGTGCCAGCCAGGGCAAAGCCTGTAGAGTGTGCCATTGCTTTGAAGTGAGTCTCATCATCCGGGCGTCCTGAACTCTACTGAATAAAATGGTTTGGTGCTAGCCATAACAGAATATGTAAAGGGCGCCGCAGGTTGGGAGCCGTTTATCGAGATAGCCTCAATCTCTATTCACCCTCTGCTAAAATTGCTTGACGCAGGCCAGAATAAAATCAGTAAAGTGTGCTACAGTTATAAAGAGGATGGGATAGACCCGAGGGCGAGGTGTGTCTTGAGAGAGAGAGGGAGGGAGAGAGAGAGAGAGAGAGAGAGAGAGAGAGAGAGAGAGAGAGAGAGAGAGAGAGAGAGAGAGAGAATAGGTACCGCTAGTAGTAGAGGGCATGATAGTGGCAATGGACAGTAACTTTAGATCGTGTGAACAAGGGCCAAGGAATGCGAGTGGAGGGAGAGGGTAGAGAAGTGTCGAGTTGCATCTCTTAGCGACCTCTTAAATGCTATGCCTCCAGCCCAGCTCGCCCTTGGTCGAGACGAGGAAGACCTCCAGTTCTTGCTAATAGGAACAAGTTGCTCTCGAATTCGGGACCCGCTGAAGGTTAACGAAGGGGGATGCAGGGCCGAGACCCTCAGGTCCCCTTCAGCGCGGGGGTCCTGCCTTGCCTTCGGACAATTGAACAATCATTGAGTGTTATCCTGAACGAAATCTATCGAGAGATCTCATCAAGAGTGTGTAGACGTAGCGAAGAGGATTTTAATTCCTTTCCCAAGATGAATAGAATCGCCTGGCGGCAGCCAGAATAATATATTTAATGAGCGTCACCTTAGGGGACGGGCTTAACCTGAATTTAACCTAACCTAGGGAAAGGGCTTAATGATGTAGCCGTAGCTTCTTGAACACGTAGTTATTAACCCCTTCAGCTCAGTGACGCATTTTCACAGATGTTGTTTTGGGTAAGGACAGACTATTTTGTAGAGGAGAGGATGGGTGACGGGGATAGGGGGTGGGTGGGGCGGACTCAAGCTTGAAAGGCGGGGGGGTCTCCTACGAACGAGACTTCACGAAGAGGGTGAACACGTGCAAGAAGCGTTTCCTTAAGGAGCTCCCCTGATGCCTTCGAAGTTGTAGACCTCAAATGCGGCCGTGGTCAGGGCCGCGCTGCTCATGTGGTTGTGTAAGAGGACTCACCCCTACTCCTAGTGCTCATGCTCCTTCGCCGCCTCCTCCTCCTCCTCCTCCTCCTCCTCCTCCTCCTCCTCCTCCTCCTCCTCCTCCTCCTCCTCCTCCTCCTCCTCCTCCACCTCCACCACCTCCTGCTCTTTCTCTGCTGGTCCTTTTCCTTCCTCTCGTAATCTTCCTCCTGCTGCTGCTGCTGTTCCTCCTCCTCCTCTTCCTCCTGGTTCTATTCCTTCTCTTACTCTTGATGCTGCTACTTCTTGTCTTCCCGTAGCAGTTTCCCTTCCTTCCACTTTCACTGTAAATACCAATCCTCCTCCTCCTCCTCCCTCGCATTAACCCAGAGCAATTGCAGACTGACAGCGCTAAATGCATAACCGTTGCGAGATTGCACACAGGTCCCTCTCGGTCACAGAAATGGTTCGTCCCCGATTGTATTATCAAGCAGCGGTTTCTCAATAATGGGGCACTGGCACTGGCTCGCCACGTAACACGTTGCTAAATGTGAGAACTTGAGTTTGCCGTGAAGGTGCCGTTGAGAGGCAATCGTTTAATGTTCTTCGCTCTCGTTGTGGTTCTGTCATCATTCATCGTTATCGGTGTAGATTATTAATCTTATTATTGTTGTTGTCGCTACAAACCACAGGTAATCAGAGTAGTCCAAGGACCGCCCTCATTTGAACAAAATCGTCTGGCGATGATTTGAATAAAAGTGGATATTTTTTCAATGAGGTGTAGAAGCTAATAGGAGGTAAGTCACAATGGGGACGCTCCTTCTCAGGCGAGTAAAACCTAAGAAAAAGAAGAATAAAATTAATTATCTCGAACAGGGCCTTAAGTCCTCACAGGCCCTTGGATAAATGACAAACCCCGATAGACTCCGACAGACCCCGAGGGAGATTGAATTCTCCATCAAATCAGCCAGCGACGGGGTGGGGTGGGGGGGGGGGAGTAGTGTTGGTCTGTGGGTTCGAGTCCTGTAACTTGTGGACTTTCGCCCGTGCAGTCTCCAGAACCCTTTTCCATGCTCACCTTACGTAAGGCACTCGGGGGTGGACACCAATACCCCGAAGGAAAAAAAAATAATAATTACATTGCGTGACAACTGCCGGCCCATCGTACGCATTTTGTTCTCAATAGAATATCATATCGGTACTATAGGCTTGTCGTTAACTCCGGACAAGGTATTTTGACGTTGAGCACCCCGTGCAAGGTTTCTTCGTTACCGGGAACCTGCGTGAGCCTAATATACAAGATCATAGGTCATCACCACCATTGAGAGGCAACTTGGCGACAATACAGAAGTTCTCTGTCAACGGGGTTATGACGTCATCCGACGACGTCAGTGCAAGAAGGCAGTAGGACGTCGACAGACCCTTTGGGTTTCAAGTGCACACAAGTGACATCCCCCTAATGACATCACGATCTCTTTCGTGATGGGAGCCCCTTACGGCTACTTGACGTCTCCCAAGTATCGCTCGAAGTTTGCAGGACTCTTGGTACTTGGTACTTGGTACGACTCTTGGTATAGGTCGCCGCGTCCTGGCCAGGCCCTTATGGAAGACGTAACGAAATGCGGAGGATGGGGGGTTGGTTGGTTTTTATATCACGTGATCTAGTAAGGGTAGTTGGAGTGCATGCGTCCTACGCCAAGTTTTAATCTTAAGTACCGATAACATATAGCTTCGGCCTCCTAAACGCTTGCATGCTACCTTCACGTGGTCCCCCTGTTTCGTACAGAATGCATGCAAGTGACCGAGTAACCGACGGTATATTCGGTTTCTGCTACCTTGTAGGATATGCTTCTTTAGGTAAAGGCTAAGAGAAGGACAGCTCTGAACACAAACCCCCTGCTGCCTTGTAGAGTATGCCTCTTCAGACAAAAGTTAAGAGAAGGACAATTCTTAATCCAAACCCCCTGCTGCCTTGTAGGGAATGTTTTTTCAGGCAAAGGCTAGGTTCATAGCCAATAACTATGGCGTGGAAAAAAACTGGAAACCTTACCACGTAACCTTCCAAGAAACCATGGAGCAAACAAGACAAAGAAAAAGAAGGAATGGAGTAGTTACCTCGCCCAGTCGAGATGACTATGAGGAGCAGGTGGCCCTTGACCGTCAGCAAGTGATGACTGCCCCTAAAACAAGCAACACAAAGCAAATAAAACAAACGGCACAAAAAGAATTAGAAATAAAATAAAGATCGCTACATGGAACATCAGAACCTTTTACCAGACAGGCAAACTAGCAAACATAGAGAAATGAACAGAATGAAAATAGACATCATGGGATTGGGAGAAGTGAGATGGCCTGGGGTGGGCTGTATGGAGACGAGGGATGGCAGCCAATTAATATACTCCGGAGGAGACACAGCACATAGAGGTGTGGGTATATTAATGACAGAAACAGTAGCCAAATGTATCATGGGATATTGGCCCATTTCAGACAGAGTAATAATGGCTAAACTTAGAGGAAAGACATTAAATATTAACCTGATACAAATATATGCCCCTACAAACGAGAGTGAAGAATAAGATATGAAACTTTTTATGAAGAAATAACAAAAGCAAAGGAATAATGCAAAGAAGAAGAAGGTACATTCATTATGAGGAATTTAAATGCTAAAGTAGGGGAAGGTATATTCGAGGATATTGTAGGACAGTATGGCATTGGAAACAGAAATGAGAGAGGCACCAGATGGGTTTGAATGGTGCACAGAAAAATGACAAATCATCATGAACACTATGGTTCGAACACCACACACGCAAATTATATACATGGAAAAGCCCAGGAGACAGATATAAGAACCAAATAGATTACATAACAGTAAATAGAAGATTCAGAAACTCAGTAACACAGGTAAAAACCTATCCAGGGACAGATGGAAACTCGGACCATATTACAGTTAACATAAAAATAAAGAAACCACCAAAGAGAATTCATAGTATAAGTAAACAGTTGAAACTATTAAAGAACACAGAAATCAGAGAACAATTCAGTTTAGAAGTCAAAAACAGGTATGCAATACTAGAAGATGTAGCAGACGAAACAGAGGTAGGATCAGCTCAGTGGCAATGGACGACACTACAGAAGGCCATGGAAGAGGGGTCAGAAATCATACCAACAAAAGAAAGAAGAAATAAGAAACCATGGATGACAGATGAGATTCATGAATTAATGGAAGAGAGAAAAAAAATACAAAGACAAAGATGAAGAAAAATACAACGAGCTTAACAGAAAGGTACATAGGGAATGTATAAGAGCAAAAGAAAAATGGGTGAATGAAAGATGCATAGAAATTGGACACCTAGAAAGAAAGAAAAGACCAGCGAAAGATGCATGAGAAAGTAAAAGAAGTAATAAAAACAAGAAAACACAAAGTATAGCAATTTTTAAGAAAGATGGGGCAGTAGCAATGGAAGAAAATGAAGTGAAGGATAGATGGAAAGAAAACATCGGGGAACTTTTTGCAGATGTAAGGGAAGAACTAGAGGGGACTTTTAATGAAGAGGGTCCAAACATAATGGAAGATGAAATAAAAGCAGCACTATCAAAAATGACAAAAGGAAAAGCGATAGGAGAAGATGGAATGGCAACGGAAATGTTTGAGGCTTTGGGAGATTTTGGGATTAAAATTATGACAGAAATAACCAATAGAGTCTATGGAACTGGGGAATTAACAGAACAAATGTGCCAGTCAGTTTTCATAACTTTACCAAAAATACATGGGACTTTAGAATGTAGCATAGAACAATTAGTATCATGAACCACTGAACAAAAATAATCTTAAGAGTCATTACTAACAGAATAAGAAACAAAATAAGACCAGAAATAGCTGATGAACAATATGGGTTTGTACCAGATAAGGTTGGGGGGAGGCTACCCCCCGTGTAAGGGAAAAAAAAGCCTTTGGTATATAATAATAATAACCAGATAAGGGAACAAGGAATGCAATTTTTATTGTAAGAATACTAGCTGAAAATATGTTAGAGGTGCAAAAAAATCGATATGCCCGTTTCGTGGACTACGAAAAGGCATTTGACAAAGTAAGACACAATGAATTGATAAAGATGTTGAAGAAAATAGGGGTGGATGGGAAGGATTTAAGGTTAATCGCAAATCTCTATTGGAAGCAAGAAGCAGCAGTGAAAATAGGAGAAGAA
This sequence comes from Oratosquilla oratoria, assembly GCF_046742065.1. Taxonomy (NCBI): domain Eukaryota; kingdom Metazoa; phylum Arthropoda; class Malacostraca; order Stomatopoda; family Squillidae; genus Oratosquilla; species Oratosquilla oratoria. The sequence continues at coordinate 38,520,996 of NC_134781.1, read as the reverse complement.
CTGTCTGATTGGCAAAAGATTGAAAGAGGCGTAAGACAGGGATGTGTAATTTCGCCAGACCTGTTTAATTTATACAGTGAGAGAGAGAGAGAGAGAGATATTTACCATCTAAAAGGAGTAACAATAGGAGGAAGAAATCTCAATAATATTAGATACGCAGACGATACTGTGTTACTCGCAGAAACGGAAGCTCATCTACAGGAATTAGTTACAGCTCTAGTAGAAGCAAGTAGAAACAGATGTCTAAAAGTGAATAAAAAGAAAACGGAAGTGATGGTAATGACGAAAAAACGAGTGTCCAAGGGTAAGAATTCAAGTAGAAAGAAGAATATTGACACAGGTGGACCATTTCAATTACCCAAGAAGCATGTTATCTTAGGATGGGAAAAGCGACGAAGAGATAAAGAGAAGGATAGCCATAACAAAAAAGAATTTTAACAAAATAAACACTTAGTAACTAACAATAAAATTAACATGAGAACAAGAAAAAGATTTGTAAAATGTTACATTTGGTCAGTATTATTATATGGATGTGAAACTTGGACAATTAGTAAACAAATGCAGGACAGGATAAAAGCAGTAGAAATGTGGATTTGGAGAAGGATGCTGAAAATTTCATGGACAGAATTTAAAACAAACGAAGAAATACTGCAGCAAATAGGAACACAGAGGGAAATAATAACAACTATCAGGAAAAGACAGTTACACTTTGTAGGACACGTCATGAGAAAACAACAATTAGAACATACGTGCTTAACAGGAAAAATAGAAGGAAAGAGGGCAAGAGGAAGACCACGCAGAAAATATGTAGACGGATTAAGGACGTCTGTAGGAGAAGAAATAACAAATGTCATCTTGTTAAGAAGAGCCATGTGCAGACAGGAATTGAGCTCCATGTTGGCCAACGTCCAAGTCGATACGGCACCCCGGTAAAGTAAGATCCAGTAAGAGCTCGCTCACGGTTAAGTAGGTACTCGTATGCGGGACTCGTTTAAGTTCTCGTGAGATTTTTCTCACGTACGATTTTAAAGTTGATCCCTTTGTTAACCCTCGATGTCAAGATCAACGAGAAAGCAATTATACAAGTTGAGATGTTTAACCCATTCAACTCCGATGACAAGATGTCTTGTCATTTGGTCAAATAAAACAAAAAATCATAAAACACCAAAATGTTTGATCAAACACCAGAAAAATATGACGTCAATCCTCGCTTCGCTCGCAGCGAAGCGAGGACTGACGTCATATTTTTCTGGTGTTTGATCAAACATTTTGGTGTTTTATGATTTTTTGTTTTATTTGACCAAATGACAAGACATCTTGTCATCGGAGTTGAATGGGTTAAGGATTTCAAGGAGTGATACAGCGAGACCTTAGACTGCCAACAGTTGACCTTTTGGTCCATAGCCGCGGTGAAATGTCTTTTCGGCGGCCTTCGGCCAGATAGAAATCTTCTGGTGACAAACATAATCAAATCGGTTGTGGTAGCAGTAGATGGCAAAACCCCTTCAACACAGTGATGCACTTCATGCGCTTTGTTCTGACTGAGTAAAAGAACTTTATTCGTTTCTGGGGACGGACCCCGGATTGAAAGTGGTCTTCAGTGACCGAGACCCCATTCAGGCCGGAGATCAAGTCCTAAAATATACAAGAAAATGTCTGTTTTTGGTCAGAATAAAATATTTCAAGGGTGTCACCGTATTGAAAGGATTAAAACCACCCTGACTCAGCGCCGGTAGAGGAAGGGGGAGACTGCCCCCCCCCTCCAAATGTCATCATTGTGAGGAAGTTGATGCATGTATGCTCATGACCAACAAGAAACTGCAAGGTAGGGTATGGGTGCAGAGCCTGCGTACATGTGGTAGCTTGCTTCTGAGGTGTCCAATATGGCATATGTGAGACGTAAGCTCTCCGGGACACACATTCCTTCATTTAAATGAAATATTTCTGCGTAGCATAACCAGAAACCCATTTAGAATAAGACTTCCATTATCACAACGCACCAACGTGTTGAAGGATTTTTTCTAACACATCGTATTGTTCGCAGTTGTCTCCTCAAGAATGCGCGTCGCCCCAAGTCGCTGTACTTGAGAACAATTTCAGTATATTTCTCGTGAACATCACTCATGCTCCTGCCCTCCGTTAGAGAGCCTCCGACACAATTGCTCCTCTGTCACAGTTGTGGCACCTTGAGGTCCCTCGTGTTTCTTACGACTTGAAGGAAATATTTTAATATTACTGTTGCCATATTTAGTAGAAGTGTAGAACTACAGCAGATGGCGCGACACCGAACGTGTACATCGCCACGACAATAACTTTAGTGATGTGACATACATGACGCGCCCCATTTCGTCAAAGGGTGACGTCACCCTGTGCATCATGCGATGCACAAGGAGGGAAAGAAGGAGCGGGAGAGAGAGGAGGAGGAGGGGAAGGAGGAGAAGGAGGGGGAGAGAGGAGGAGGAGAGAGAGGAAGAGGAGGAGGAGGGAGAGGAGGGGGAGAGAGGAGGAGAGAGAGGAAGAGGAGTAGGAGGAGAAAGAGGGGGAGGAGTAGAAGGAGGAAGGACACGACTGGGGGATGATAGGGGGACTCCAACAAGAGGCGACCCTCGGCGCTCGGCGTCTCCTTGCGTGTGTCCTAGTAGCGATTGCGCCGCCGACGCGCGTAATGCGATGATGAGGTCTCGCCTCTGTCGTCGTTTCACAACCAGGATGTGTGAGCGGCGACGTCAGCGGCGATGGTGGTGATAGCGTAGTTGGTAAAGCAGTGGTGTAGGTGGTAAAACTGTGGTAGTGGTATTGTAGGTGGTAAAATGTCGTGGTTAGTAGTGTAGGTACAGTATTAAGGCAGTGGTGGTGGGCATGGTGGTGGTTGAGATATTCCCCGTAGCCTCTGTGTCCGGGGAAAGGTGGTTAGGCTATCCTCCATGGGATCCCTCTCACAAGATCCAAGGGAAGTTTGGAGGAGGAGGTGAGAGGCGAGGTTCACGTTGCAGTGACGCAACGTGAACATAATGAACACGCTCTTCCGGAAGTATGCCCGTCGTAAATGTATATATGGAACGAAATAGAACGGTGTGGACGGACCAGGGAGACGAGACACGGCGAGGCGAAGTTTGCAGGAGTTATGTAGCAGAGGTTGGCACAGTCTAGCGACTCGTGAAAGAAGTTGGGAGAGATATTTTATTGTTGTGAACCAGGCTTCGAATTTCTGACGACTTTGACCTGCTGAAGCACTCCGCTTGGGGCGAACCCATGTACCGGGGAAAGGCCACACCACAGGGGCTGACATCCTCTGTCCTAGGATCACCCTGAGGGAAACATCAGATGTCATCAATACTCCTAAGGACATGTAACCTTGAAACCTCTTCAGATCGATGATGTTACATACATATACCAAGGCTTTTTCCCCCCTTACAAGGGAGGTAGCCAAAAAGGGAAAGGCATAAAATCATCTCCACCCATTCCATCCCTGAATACACTCCACACCCCTCCACCCTCCCTCTCATCTTAGCACCTCCTGGATGACGGGTCATCCCTGCACCTTGTCCACTGCCCTGGGTCAGAAACAGTGTCGCAAGACACAGCACATCCACAGCAAGGCCGCTTCATTAAATCGGCGACCCCCCTCTCCGTCCCCCCATTGCATAAAAGGAGAGGACGGGGAGAAATCCCTTCGGGCTGCGTCAAATTTTGCTCACACATACTACCTCACCCCCCACCCCCACCCCGCCCATTCCACCCCCCCTCCTTCTCCCGTCCTTCCTCAACAGACATTCCCCTCTTCCCCAAAGCCCCCTTCACCCCATCCATCCACCTCATCCTAGGACGTCCCCTCATGTTCACTCCCTCCACATCTGCCTTCCATACCTCTTTTACTAGTCTTCACTCATTCTTTCCATGTGTCCAAACCATCTTAATATTCTTTCATCAACCCTATCTCCCAGCTACTTTTCCACCCCTGTTCTCCTCCTCACCTCCTCATTTCTCACTCTATCTAGCCTAGTAACCCCCATCATACTTCTCAGACACCTCATCTCAAACACATTCAAACTCCTTCTCTCTTCTTCTCTTATGTTCCATGTTTCTGCCCCATACAGTGCTGTTGGCACGATCACTCCTTCATACAGTCTCCTCTTAGCATCCATTCCCAAATGTCTATTCCTCATTACACTCTTCAATCCACCAAGGCATTTACTCGCTTCTCTCAATCTACATTCTACCTCCACTTTCACTCCACCTTTTCCTGCCACATTTGCACCCAAGTATCTAAAACTATCCACTCCCTCCAGTCGCTCTCCCTTAATGCTCACTTCCAGTCTACTGCCACTTTCACCCCTTGTACATCTCATCACCTTCCTTTTACCCACATTTATCTTTAGCTTTCTTCTATCACATACTCTCCCAAACTCTGCCACCAACTTCCTCAATCCCTCCTCCGATCCTGCCACAAGCGCAGTGTCGTCCGCAAACAACAGCTGCCTCACCTCCCACTTTTCTCCATTTCGATGATGTTACTTGAAAAAAAAAAAAAAAAAAAAAAAAAATATAAAAATATATATATATATATATATATATATATATATATATATATATCGTGACGTTAACCGGAACAAGGTCCGAGTGTAGATGACATCACGGCGAAAGGATTCAACGTGGTCTAGGAGGCTCCGTGTGGTGCCCACCGGGGGAAGAACCCTCGCTTTAGTGTCCTCTCGCTAATACCATATCTTCTGTATAAGGAAACTGATTGTATTATCCCAGTTATGATTACGAGAAATAATGATGAGATGTACAATCACAATCGGGGCAGAAAGTGTCCCCACCAATCAGTGAATGAAAGCTGGCACATGGGAATGGTTTCAGTGCCAGTGACATCGTCGAAGGGGACTGTAGAGTCGGCGAGGAGGCACCGGGGGACACTGTGGTACTGCGGGGTGCCACAGTGCCAGTGAGTAGTAGTAGTAATGGGGTCCTCACGGTCTGCTGATCTCGTTAGGCGGCCCGGCGGGAGATCGGGTGAGGAGGGGGACGGGGGATGCCAGCTTGTTGCTTCACCCTATACGACCTGGATGCAACTACTCCCTTAGTAGGACGAAGGGGGAGGGGGAGGAAGGACCTGCGGGCGACTCTTGGCCCATGACAAGGGGTACAGTGATGCCCCCAAGCCGAATAAAACAGTCTGTGCCCAGGCACCATCGCCGGTGTGGCGTTAAGGGTCATTTATACGGTCAAACTGTTTGTCAAACAAGTGTTTGGAGTGATGTTTGACCGTATGAATGGTGTATTTGGTTGTCAAACACGTTTGACAGACGTGTTTGACAACCAATTACCCCATTCACACGGTCAAACATCACTCCAAACACTTGTTTAACAAAGCGTTTGACCGTGTAAATTACCCTCTAGTGTGTTGAGGGAATTACTGTAGGTAGTCTAAACCCATTTACTTGTACAGCGATGCCACCTCAACCTAATGTCATATGGTGGGCAGAATGAAAACCCAGTTGTATATCATCCCTCATTTAGATATAAGCTCGTAAAGTGATCCAGACTAAAAATTGTTGCTCTTACAAAGGGGTTGAAAGGGTCAGGACAGAACTTGCTGGTTGGTCACATATGTTGTACATAGACACCCGAAGCCGACCTATGGGTTATAACAAATTTGCACACAAACACACATACAAGGAAGGCCCAACCAATTACAGACCGGTCTGCCTTACAAGTGCAGTAGCCAAAAATTGTGAAAAAGTTTTTGAAAATAGATGGACAAAACATCTGGAGGAAAATAATATACTAAACCCGAGACAATTCGGATTTAGACATGGGAAGTCATGTGCCACAAATTTTATCTGTTTCTATTCAAGACTAATAGAAAGGAATGGATTGGCTGATTATGGTTTCCTAGATTTACAGAAAGCTTTTGATAAAGTTCCACACAAACTATTAAGAAAACTGGAAACCATAGGAGGGATACAAGGAAAAAATATTAAAATGGATGGAGGATTTCTTGCATGAAAGAAAAATGAGAGTGGTGCTCAGAGACAAGAGTTCTACTTGGGAAAAAGTGTTGGCGTTGCGTGGCGGGTTGGAGCGAAAGGCGTTTTGGTTTTCTTTATTCTTCGCCTAGCCTAGTCTAATCTGATACAACAGTTGCCGGCCAGCTCCGAAGAAACCTTCGGAGGATTGCCAGACTTTCCTAGCTAAGTTAGAAATGGAAAAAAAGGGCGTTCCCCCCGAAGGAGTGCCCAATAGGAATATGGGGAAAACATGGAAAAATGTGGCACTCTTCGAAGGTTGCCAACAAGAGGGGATTCGATGTGAAGACTGTTGTAGATGACCTTTGACCCTGTTCTTGTCGCGTCGACTCGAGTTTGTTTAGTGTCCTGCAGGCGCTCTGATATATGGGCCTAGTGGTCTGTCCCGTGCTTGGCTGAGAGGCCTCTTGTTGTTTCTTCATGTTGGAGCGAAAGAAATCGTCCGCCGCCTCACAAAAGTGATTAGTGGTGTCTCACAGGAATCAGTATCGGCTCCAATAATGTTTGCTATTTATATAAATGATATGGGATGAGGGTGTAGAATGTTACTTGAACTTCTTTGCAGACGACGCAAAACTAATAGGGGAAGTAAGTACAGAAAAGGACTGTGAGTCGCTACAGAGAGATCTGAAAAGGGTTTGAGAATGGAGTCAGAAGTGGGAAGTGGCCTTCAACATAAAGAAATGTAGCATAATGGAATTTGGAAAAAATATCAGGACAATAAAAAATTTATACAAAAGAAGTAAAGAGAGTTCTAGACCTGGGAGTGATTATCACAAAGGACATGACACCTGATAAACAGATAAATAAATTTGTCTGAGAAACCTACAACTTGCTAAGATCAATAAAGGTGGCCTTTACCTACTTGGACGAAGAAATGGCAAAGAAAATACTAATCACACTGATAAGACCAAAACTGGAGTACGCAGGGACATTATGGACACCCAGTACTAAAAAGAATACAAAGAAAATAGAAAGAATCCAAAGAGCAATTACGAAGATGGCTCCAACACTTTAAAAACTGTCATATAAAGAGATATTGTCAAAGTTGGAATTATCGACTATGGAACAAAGTAGAGAAAGAGGTGACCTATTACCATCTGTAGAATCATGAGAGGAATGGAAGTCCTTGATAGAGAAGACTTACTAAATTGGGATAAGAAAAATACAAGAAGACATGAAAAGAAACTCAAAAAGACACTTATAGAAGGGACCTGAAAAAGAACAGCTTTCCACTCAGAGTAGTGATGTCTAGAACAAATTGGACAAAACAGTAGTGTGTGCAATAACCATACATTAATTTAAGAGCAAACTAAATACTGTGAGATACAAAGACGGAACACTACGAGCGTAGCTCCCCTTCCCTTAAGATACTAGGTAAACACACACACACACACACACACACACACACACACACACACACACACACACACACACACACACACACACTCGGTGGCGCAGTTGGTAGAACGATGAACTACTAGCATGGTGGTGCGCGTAGTGCTTGGTTCGAATCCTGCCCAGGGCCGAAATTATTTCGGTACAGCTGTGCCTCGGGTCGTTACTCTGACTCTCGTGGGCGGGGAGTTGGGGGTGTGTGTGTGTGCAAGGTCATAGCATTACCCATAGATCGGACCTACGAGCTCTGAGCTCTCTTCCAGGAGGGAAATAGCTGTCGATCACGAGTCGAACACGTGATCCAAAGACCAAGTGAATACAAGTGAATACACACACACCGGCCGGGCGGAGACAAGTTGGGTTTGTCTCCTTTCACGTGTAGCCCCTGTTCACCTAGCAGCGAGTAGGTACGGGACGTTAGTCAAGGAGTTGTGACCTTGCTGTCCCGGTGTGTGGAAGGTCCACTACCACCCAACAGTGTAGGACATGATGCATATAATTATTGGATTAGAAACAGAGTGAAAAAGGAAGGGGGTGGAGTTATGTTCCTGACTAAGAAGGATATAAACTGTGAAGTGTGTCACATATGGAAAGAATACAGTAGAGATGATAATGATGGAAGTAGAAGACAGAGATAAGAAGAGCAGAAAGTTTGTGATAAATTATGTGCCCCCGAAAACAGCCTCATGGGAAGAGAGTGAACATAAAAGTATGTTAGAGGACACAAAGATAGCATTAAACAAGATAATGAAAGAGGGAGGAAGAATAGTTATGATGGGCGACTTTAATTGCAAAGAAATCTGCTGGGAAAAAATGACAGTAAAGGGTGGAGACGGCTCATGGGGAAACGCTCTACTTGAGATGGTTACTGACCATACAATGACACAATGGATACAGGAGAACACTAGGTATAGAAATGAAGAAGAACCATCGAGACTAGACCTAATAATTACATCTGAACCTAGAATAGTGGACAAAATTGAATATAAAACACCAATAAGTAAAAGTGACCACATATTGATTGAACTCGAACTTAATGAAGAAAAATATATGAAAAGAAATGAACAATATAGAAAAGGAAGAATGATGTATGAAAAAACAAACTTTGATAAAATAAGAGAATTCTTTCAAAAGGAAAACTGGGAAGAAATATACAAAGAAGAAACAACAGTAGAAGAGAAATGGAATATTTTGACAAAAATTTACAAAAAAGGAGTGGAAAAGTATGTCCCAAGACAAAAACAAGAAAAAGAATATGTAAAATGCTGGTACAACAAAAGTTGTAGGGAGTTAAAAGACAAAAGAGACAAAGCCTGGACCAGATGGAAAAAAGACAAAGACCTGAAAAATGGAAAATATATACCTGTTATAGAAATGAATATGTACAAACGTGCAGAGAGGAAAAGAGAAAATATGAAAAAGATATCATAGAAAAGTGTAAAGATCAACCAAAACTATTCTACAGATTTGTAAACAATAAACTGAAAAACAAACAAGACTTGGAGAAATTAAGACAAGAGGGAGTTGAATACACTGAGGAAATGGAAATGGCGGAAATTATGAACAAACATTTTAAATCAGTGTTTACAAGGGAGAACATACAACCTGAAGAGAATGAATGGAAAGAGAAAGTCCCCCCTATGGAAGAAATAGAAGTAACAAAGAATGAAATATTTACACACTTGAGTAATCTTGATGTCAGAAAATCGCATGGACCAGATGAAATAGCAAACTGGATACTGAAAGAATGCAGGAATGAACTGGCAGACAAAATACATAGCATACTAAACAGTTCCTTGAAAGAAGGAAAAGTTCCAGAAGATTTGAAAAAAAAAACAAATATAGTACCTATATATAAAGGAGGAAATAAAGAAGAACCTACCAACTATAGACCAGTCTCTCTAACAAGTACAATAGCAAAAATTTGTGAAAGAATTATCAAAAGTAGATGGGTAAAATATTTAGAAAAAAACAAAGTGTTAAATCCAAGGCAATTTGGATTCAGACAAGGACGATCATGCATCACCAATTTAATATGTTTCTATTCAAGGCTAATAGATATAATACAAGAAAGAGATGGATGGGCGGACTGTGCATCTCTAGACCTAAAGAAAGCTTTTGACAAAGTACCACATAAGAAGTTGCTTAAGAAATTAGAAACTGAAGGAGGAATACAGGGCAAACTACTAAATTGGATGGAAGACTTTTTGCAAGAAAGAAAAATGAGAGTAGTGATAAGAAACCAGCACTCAAAATGGGATGAAGTAATAAGCGGTGTTCCCTAGGGAACAGTTCTGGCCCCAATAATGTTTGCTATATAAATGATATGGATGAAGGAATTGAAAGCTATATGAGCTTTGCAGATGATGCAAAACTACTGAAAAGAGTGAAAACTGAAGAAGATTGTGAATCACTACAGAGAGATCTAAATAAAGTACAATAATGGAGTAGGAAGTGGGAGATGGAGTTCAATACAAAAAGTGTAGTATAATGGAATTTGGAAAAAGCAAAAACAGAATAACAGGAGCATATAAATTGGGAGAAGAAGGAATAAAAAAAGTAGAAAATGAGAAGGACCTGGGAGTCATTGTTATGAATAATATGTCACCTGAGAAACATATAAATAAGATTTTTGGAGAAACTTATAATTTAATAAGAACAATCAAAGTTGCATTTACATACCTGGATGAAGAAATGGTGAAGAAAATCCTAATCACCCTGATAAGATCAAGATTGGAATATGCAGCAATGATATGGTCACCAAGTACAAAAAAATGTATAAGAAAACTTGAAAGAATACAAAGAGCAATTACAAAATTGGCACCAACACTCTCAAAACTATCATATGAAGAGAGACTAGAAAAACTTGAACTACAGACACTAGAGCAAAGAAGAGAGAGAGGAGATTTGATAGCTATTTACAGAATCATGAAAGGCATGGAAATTACTGATAGAGAGAATCTGATAAAATGTGATGACAGAAATACAAGAGGACACGGAAAGAAAATAAAAAAAGACAGCTATAGAAGAGATTTGAAAAAGAACAGCTTTCCTCACAGAGTAATAGACAGTTGGAACAAGTTAGATGAGAAAGTGGTGTGTGCAAAAACAATACATGAATTTAAAAATAGTTTAGATAAAATGAGATATGAAGACGGGACCCCACGAGCATAGCTCCCCTTCCCGTAAAATACAACTAGGTACAACTAGGTAAATACACACACACATATATATATATATATATATATATATATATATATAATGTGTGTGTGTGTGTATTTACCTAGTTGTATTTTATGGAACGGGAGCTATGCTCGTTGTGACCCATTTTCTTATCTCTCCACGTCCAGTTTTTTCTTGAAATCATGTATAGTTCTGGCATTCACTGTTTCACTGTTCAATTTGTTCCAGACATCAATCACTCTGTGTGGGAAACTATTCTTTTTCAGGTCTCTTCTGTAACTGTCTTTCTTTAGTTTCTTTTCGTGTCCTCTTGTTTCCCTCTTGTCTCATTTTAATAGGTTATCTCTATCGGGAACTTCCATCTCTTTCATAATTCTGAAAATAGTCAACAAATTGCCTCTTTCCCTTCTCTGCTCCAATCTTGACAACTGTAATTTCTCCAGTCTTTGTTCATATGTCAAATTGGATAGTGTGGGTGCCATTTTTGTCGCTGCTCTTTGGATTCTTTCTAATTTTCTTGTGTTTTTCTTTGTGCTAGGTGCCCAAATTGATATAGCATATTCTAATTTTGGTCTTATCAATGTAATAATTATTTTCTTAACCATCTCCTCATCCATGTAGTTGAAGGCCACTTTCATTGGTCTTACTAAGTTGTAGGTCTCTCCAAATAACTTATTTACATGTTTGTCAGGTGTCAAATCACTTGAGATGATTACTCCTAGGTCCCTCTCTGAGTTTACTTTTTTGACTACTTTGTTTCCAATCGTACATTTTCTCAAAACTCTATTTTTGCCTCTTCCAAATTCCACTATGCTACATTTCTTGTTGTTGAAGTTCATTTCATATTTCTGGCTCCATTCCCAAATTTTATCCAGATCATCTTGTAGCGATCTGCAATCTTCTTCTGTTTTCACTCTCTTGAGTAATTTGGCATAAAGGATTACAAAGGCGGAGCATGCCGACAGGAGACCTTTTGGTCCATATCTAGGTCGGATGCGAAAAAAAATCATAATAATAAAATAATAAATAAAAAATATAATAATGTAAATAAATCAAATAAATAAATGCATAGGTATAGTTAAATAATAAACAAACAGGTAAATAGTAAATAATGATAAATTGACATATAACTAATAATAAATGAAAATCAAACGGACAAATGATAACAAAAACAAATATAAAATAAATTATAATCATTACAGCATCTTGCCTAGGTGTTTATCTAAATGATTCTTAAAGCTTCGAACTGAACTACATTGCACTACCTGTGCAGGAAGTTTATTCCATTCATTAACTACCGGTACACGGTTGGCAAAGTTGTTTCTACCTACTTCTAAATCTAATCTATTTCCGGACAGTTTGAGACCATTGTTTCTTGTCTGATTCTCATTCAATGTGAAAATTTTGTCACTTTTGATGTTGTCAATTCCCTTTAGAATTTTAAAGACCTGTATCAAGTCACCTCTGAGTCTACGCTTTTTTAGGGAAAACAGATTCATATGTTTTAGTCAATTTTCGTATGATTTATTTTTGATATTTGGAATCAGTTTGGGGCTCGCCATTGTACTTTTTCCAGTCTGTCAATGTCTTTAACCCCTTCAATACGAGCCAAAATCTCGCGGGCAGCATTAGCTGCCAGACGTGCGATGTTGCGTCATAATACTCGCATTATAAAAAATAAAGGCACCGCTGCATTAATCATTTTCTCTTTCACCCGTGAATTTTGATAACCATAGAGAATATGATGAAGCCAGTTTACAGAGTATGGGGGTCACACAGGTACAACTACAATAAATATAATCAAGACGCCGACGTCGGCATCCTCGCGTACCCACTTGCTCCTCATGACGCCTACGTAGGCGTCACCGTATGGAAGGGGTTAATGAGATTTGGTGACCATACGGAAACAGCATATTCCAAATGTGGACGAACTAACGATTTATATAGCTTGTTAATGAGTGATGGACTTTTGAAATCAAAAGATCATGCAATCAGTCCTAGAATCTTATTTGCTGTCTCATAGTTAGCAAAAAAGTTCATGTAACAATTTACTCCTTCATCCATATCATTTATGTATATCCATCTCTTTCTTGTATTATCTCAATTAGTCTCGAGTAAAAACAGATTAGATTTGTGGTGCACAATCTTCCACTTCTATAACCAAATTGTTTGGGATTTATTATTTTGTTTTCCTCCATGTGTTTGGTCCATCTGCTCCTGATAAACTTTTTGCATATTTTTGCTACTGTACTTGTGAGGGACACCGGTCTAAAATTTGTAGGATCTTCTCTATTTCCTCCTTTATGTATTGGTACTATGTTTGCATCTTTCCAATCTTGTAGCACCTTTCCCTCTTTTAGTGAGAAGTCTATTATCTTGTGTAGTTTATCTTACAATTCATCTATACACTCTTTTAGTATCCAATTTGCAATTCCATCTAGTCTGTGCGACTTTCTGACATCTAGGCTTTTTATTTGGTCTCTTATTTCCCTTTGTGTTATTTTTATTTCCTACATCATGGGTGAACATTCTAGTTGTCCATCCTCCCAGAGCTGTGAGCTCTCAATTGTAAAAACAGACCTGAAATGTCTGATCATAACTTCTGCCATCTCTGTGTCATCTATGTATCCTTTGTCTCCTTTGTGCAATTTTACTATATCATGTTTATCCTTTAGTTTGTCATTTATATATCTGTAAAAGAGTTTTGGTTGATCCTTACATTTGTCTATGATATCCCTTTCATATTCTCTTTTTTCTTTCCTGCGTATGTTTACATATTCGTTCCTAAGTTTTATATATGTTTGCCATTTGGATGTTTTTCTCTTTTTTTTTTTCCAGTCTTTGTGTCTGTCTCTAGCCTCACTACACCTTTTGTTAAACCAACATTTTATGTAAATCTCTTTTTGCTTCTTTTTTGGTACATATTTGTTAATTCCTTCTTTGTACTTTTCTTTGAATACGTTCTATTTGTCTTCCATCTTTGTTTCCTCTTTAGAGAATCTATCCCAATTTGTGTTTTTGAACAATTTCCTTAGTTTTACAAAGTCTGTTTTGTTGTACATAAATCTTCCTTCTCTATGTTTATCATTCCTATCTACATTGTTCTGTTCTTTTAATTCAAACTCTTGTCCTAGTTTAACAAGTCCTCTCTATCGAGCATTTCTGTGCCCTTCATGATTCTGTAGATGGTCAGTAGGTCACCTCTCTCTCTTCTTTGCTCCAGAGTTGGTAACTCCAGTTTAGCCAATCTCTCCTCATATGACAAGTTTGCAAGTGCAGGTGCCATTTTTGTGGCTGCTCTCTGGATTCTTTCTATTTTCTTTATACTGTATTCTTTTTGGTACTAGGTGACCACAATGTCACCGCATATTCTAGTCTAGGCCTTATCAGTGTGACCAATATTTGTTTACTCATTTATTCGTCCAGGTATGTAAATGCCACTTTTATTGATCTTAGCAAGTTGTAGCATTCTCCAACAATATTGTTTATCATAGGACAAGGCGTTCGAGATAATTACACCCAAATCTTTTTCGGAACTCTCCTTCCTTACCTCCTTGGTTCCAATTTTATATCGTCCTTATATTCTATTTTTGCTTTTTCCAAACTCCATTATGCTACACTTCTTAATATTGAAATCCACTTCCCATTTCTGACTCCAGTTCCATACCTTATTCAGGTCTTCCTGCAGTGATTCACAATCCTTTTAAGTTTTTACTTTCCTTAACAGTTTGGTGTCGTCTGCAAAGAAGCTCATGTAACATTTCACATCATCATCCATGTCATTCACATAAATAGCAAACATTATTGGAGCCAATACAGATCATTGCGGTACTCCACTGATCACCTCTTTTCAACCTGAATATTTTTCTCTGAGCACTACTCTCATCTTTCTACCAATCAGGAAGTCCTCCATCCATTTTAGCAGGTTCCCTTGTATCCCTCCTACATGTTCCATTTTTTTTTTTTTTTTTTTTTTTTGTGGTACTTTGTCAAAAGCTTTTTGTAAGTCCAGGAAGGCACAATCAGCCCATCCATTCCTTTCTTGCATTATGTCTATTAATCTTGAGTAGAAACATATTAAGTTTGTGGTACATGATCCTCCTTGTCTGAACCCAAATTGTCTTGGGTTTATTATATTGTTGTCTTCCAAGTGTTTTACCCATCTATTCTTGATGATTTTCTCATAAATTTTGGCTATAGTGCTTGTTAGTGAGACTGGCCTGTAGTTGGTTCTTCCTTGTTTCCTCCTTTATATATTGGTACAATGTTAGCATTTTCCAGTCTTTTGGCATTTTTCCTTCTTTAAGTGAGCAACTTATTATGTTATGTATTTTGTCCGTTAGTTCTTCTTTGCATCCTTTTAGAATCCAATTTGGAATTCCATCCAGGCCATGTGATTTCCTGACATCAAGGTTTAATAGATGTTCCATTATTTCTTTTTGTGTTATTGTTATTGTGTGTGCATGTGTTTTGTTGCTTTTAATAATGTTGAAAGGTTGATCTGGGAACAGCTTTATATAGAAGTATATCAAATACTCAATAAGGAAAAAAGGAAAGATCCACTTGCATATCGTTACAACCGGTCAGGTAATGTGTGAGTGCACGTAGTACTTGAAGATTGTTCTTGAAAATTGGTTTCTAACTACGAGTATGGGAGGGGGGGGTCCTGAGGACCGTTGGCAGCCGTTTTGAGGTTGCCTGTTTCCTGTCAGTAGAACTTGAGGCAGGTATCATATTATTATTATTATTATAATTATTATTATTATGGTTATTATGGTTATTATTGTTAGTACCATTGTCATTACCATTATTGTTATTACTAAAATCATTATCATCAATAATAATGATCATCATCGTGCCACTACCATCACAGCATGCTTTGTTCATTTTCCTCTGACTTTGCCTTTCTGTTGCAGGTGTCCTCGTTGCCGTCATGGATGAACTTCGACAGGTACCGCAGAGTGTTGGAGGGCGTACCTCTGTCAGTCGACCGCGGCCACAACTACGTCACCATCACAGCGATGAACAAACATGGCGATTCTGCTAAAGACGTTGTGGCCATCGATGTCACACTGCTGCATGGTAAGGATAAAGAAGAAGAGTGTCGCTCTCCTTCTGGTGTAGGGTCGTCCCCTTTTACCTTTGTTTTGTATATCACATTGATCTCGTGATGTTTGTTTACACGTACTTCTATGCCCTTATCATGCTCTCATACAGGTTCCCATCCCCTCCAATCGTATTTCACGTAGAAAACTTTCTTAAAACATCCAACATTTTGGAATATAATTCGGGGAATGTTAAGACATGGGAACTTAAGGTACAATGCACTGTGCATAACTAGGAGTTTTTCAATGGGAATTAAAATTGTTATAATGATTTAAATGAACCCCATTGCAAATCTAGTACACAGACAATACAGCGTTCACATATTGCACTTAAACTAGGGTTGCCAACCGTCCTTTATTCAGCTCTATTTATCCTTGTCCTTTATTGAAATTTGAAATGACACTATTTGTCCTTTATTTTGAAATCATTTTGACTGGTAGTTCAATTTCTTGCTCTCAAGATGTGATGATTGCAAAAGCGTTTATTTCTTGTAAGATTGCAGACTCTGTCAACTCTGCATTCTGCACTATACCAGACACACAGAGACAGACCGCAGACCAGGGTGTAAAATTAGTCTCATTTTATGTATAACTCAATTTTCCATTTAAAAAAAAAAGTGCTCATTTTCTGGCCCGTGCAGAGGGGGGATGCTGGGGGTGCCCGAGCACCTGCCCCTTTGCCTTGTGCCCCAAAAGTGCCCATCACAAAAATATATGAAAATGAATGAAAAATAATTTCTCGCAGGCTTTTTCCACTTTTTTACCATTCAGAAATTATAATGTGGAAAATGGTGTTGCACCCTACTGGATAGGTGCCAAATACGAATAATACAAAAGAGTGAAGTGCCCAATTTTCAGCCCAAAGCACTTGCCCCTTGCAATGTCTGCACGTTACTGCTCATTTTGGGAAAACCAGAAAATTGTAAACTATGTTACTAAATATGAGAACCACCACCAAGAAAAAAGAAAAGAAAAAGCAATAGAGAAAGAAAGGAGGCGCCGTTGGACGTTAGACAGTACTTGCCTATCAACTGAACTCACGAAGAACCAAAACAAATATGGCATATTACCAACAATGTAATGATGAGATCCTTCACAAAATTGAGCCATAATTTGTTATAACAGAAGAACAATGAAATCTGTGTGAGAAAACTTGTAATAGTAGTGCCAATATTTCATGTTATTAACAGATATTTGGAAAAACAGAATAGATTTTGGCAAATTATCAAACCTAAGTTTCGTAGTCCATTCATTTCCCAAAGTTTCAGAAATTTGTAGAAGTAGTATAACATTTGAAGCTAGAAGGAAAGCTTAAATTAAAGATGAACTTTTTGATGAAGTAGTATTAATTTAAAGAAACTTCAACACTATCAAAAGCTCTGAACTCTTCATAAGCTCAAAAACAACAACCAGAAAGTGGTATTTTATTTTGAAATCAATGGACTTTAAATGTATCAATTTTTTCAAAATAGTTTCTTTTGTACTATGAATTCCTGGAACATCATCTTATTGTGAGAGAGTTTTTAGTTTAATGTCATCTAAATGGCAAGATGAAAGGAACTGATGCTCTGTTGAATTAAGAATGAACTTCTCATACATTTTAACATAAAAGATAATTATTTGGAATTCGCTAAAAACAGCAAAGATGATATAAAGTTTCTGAAGGCAGCAAAAAGCCAGGGCAAATATAGTTTTAAATATTAGAATCCTTTGATCAAAGTAAAATAAATGTCTTCTCATTCTTGTTTTTGTATTTTCATTTAGGTAAGAGAAATTTAATTTTAAGCTGCATTTAATATTGGCAACTATTATGATCTACAGCCACTTAAATAAATATCAATAAAGTTTTTATGTCCTTTATTATAGCTTAACAGAGTTGGCAACCCTAACCTAAACTTAATGGAATTTTTATAGTAATCGACAGTGTTTAGTATAGAAATAAAAAATATATCAAAAGAATATTCTGCAGTAAATAAAATGCAGCCAACAATGCGACAGCCGCTAAAATTCCAGAATCACGTAAACACTGATAATAATTAATATGAAATTTACAGTCCCATAACTCGAAACCTATTTCAGAGAGAAAAAATTTTTCGCCACCCCTTGTCACCACTGTCACCACCACTGTCGGTCCTCGACCATTACACATATATTTGACTTGTATTACAACTCGTCTCGAGGCCCCTTGCCTTCGTTACGTGAGTTTCACTAAATATTCAAGTTCCTCTTAAGCAGTAGGCCCAATGCCTTGTATTTCCTGTAGTCTCACTATTTTCTAGGTCCCGTGCCTAGTTCTCTCGTCCTTTGGGTTAATAAAAGGGTGGTGAATTTTCTTTCTTCTTTCACTGTAATTTCACTGTCTTGTTACACTCAGGATCTCTTTCTCCCGTCTCTGTACATCGTCTCTCTAGATCCTCTCTCGATCGTCTCTCTAGATCGTCTCTCTAGATCGTCTGACGAGATCCCGTATCCTACGCTAAGCTACCTTCTTCTGACGTCACTAATTTTTCTAATCCAATCTCCGGTGACTTTTCAAATAAATGTCACTCCTTATGGGCGTGACTTTGAATTCTTGCACCAATAGTTTTTTTCTCCTTCTCCACCTTGCACCAATCCGGAAAGCCATTGCAATGCCACTAGCAAAATCGTTTACCTCAGCATTAGTCAAACGAAGCTAACCTGCGCTTACAGAGTTTTGATTACATCATCGATTATAAAACAGTCACCACCGTCGGTGTGTTTACATAGACATAGTGTTACCTCAATGTTATCAAAACAGCAGGCGAGCAGGCAGGCTCATTTCCATTCGTACAACTACCGGCCTCTTACAAAAATAAATGCAAAAATGAAAGAAGTGAAAAATGTATGCATGATACTGGAACAGAACCCTCATCCTTGTTGGCCAGACTTTTTTTTTTTTTTAATGGGTAATAGGCCCCATGGATACTTCCCCAGAAGGTGCGTTTACACCGGTGCACCTAGTTGCCATGTGGCTACGCAAGCCTCTCCGTATGCAATACGCACGTTCACGCATGCCATAGCCACATGCCTCTGTATGCTTGCTGGCTTCTGTTCACACTGAGAGTGAAGCAGTTGTCAACATGTCTGTTCTTGACTAAGCAGTTGCCGCTACTACAGTTGGTGTTATTTTGAGATAAAGACGAAAACGAAGGAAAAGGTGTGAGTGCTGGGTCAATGAATATCTTGCACGTTGGAGGGTATGTGTGAGTGTAGAAGAGTTTAGGATGGCAAGCAGTCTAGTCCTTGTGTACTCGTCGTACAGTATGGCCGAAAGCATTATATTTTGTTTAGGACTGCCTTTGACATCCCTAAATCATATTTAGCTTTTAGGAACAGCAGGGCATCACTCTGTTTGACCCTGTCTTTAGAATTATCAGTTAGCCCTCTACAGACAAGTAAAGGAATGATAAATCTCAATAAAATTAATATTTTTTCGTTTGACCAATTCTCCATACTGGCAATAGAGTAAACACATGTGTATCAAATGGTGGCTGTCGTGCGACTGGTGACCAGTGCTGTCACTCTAAAATATATATCCCAAGACTTGCCTCCAAAAATTCCCAATATATGCCAAAATATCCCAAGGTTTACAAATATTGTCGGTTAATGCTATTGAAATGTTTATTCTGGTATATTCCTTACTTGAATATTGAACTTATGAAGAACTATTGTAGAAGTACAGGAAGAGGCTCTTCATCACTGGGAGCCTCGGCATCATTGGGATGTAGAGTTGCCACTTCTCTCTGCTGATGTAGCACTGGTGGCACTGCCCACTTATAACATCTTTTATAAGTGATGTCGATGGCTCCCAGTGGTTGCAAGTTGTTTCCTGTTGTGCAATGGGACCTTTCGCAGTCAGGCTCGTAGATTCCTATTAGCGCTAGAATTTCCAATTGTCTCGGATTTCACGAGGCAAAGGGGTGACTTAGCTAATTTGGAAACCGATATTTAAAAAAAGATACAACATAAATTGCTGCATAAATGTATTTAAAATTAAAAACATGACTCTTAATGTTATAATTTATACTTACTGGTGTGTGATAAGGCTTTTTTAATTTAATTATAAGGTAAAACTAAAAATAGGTAATTATTTTTACTGAAGTATGAGCAGTAAAAATAAGAGGATGTTGATTTCGGTTTGTGCATTTTATCTGAAAGTGTTGAAAAATAATGGATATCACTGTCACGTCCTGTATATGAAGATAATCAGTAAGATAAAAGATAACAGTGGTGGCGGACGTACGAAGTGAGAGACGTTTGTGTAAACAATAGCCTCTTAGATCTGCTGGGAGCTATTTTCAAACAAATATGACTAATTTTACGTGTGTCGTGGCAGACTGCACGTCAGATTCAAGAAAAGGTAAGAGAAAGACAAATGTTAATCGTACCGGAAAAATTAAGTCTTCGATGCAAAATTATATTTTCTATACATTACATGGATTTGTCTATTGCTTGGTGCATTCAAATGAAAGTATATATCAGTATACGTCCATTGAAGTTGGTAGAAAATGACAAATTGCTTGGCTTGATAAACTTATAGGCTGTTTTACGAATATCATCTGTAATTATAAATAGAGGCTCAAACAATGCTATATGCCGTTTGCAATCATGAAATTAATTGACTTAAATTTCAGACACAATAATGTACAATGATACACCTCTGTAAGCTTATAAAACTTGCCAAAAAAGTATTTATGTTCCGGCAAGAATTACAAAATCTGGCTGTGTCTGGTATCAAATTGCTCACTGCGAAAGGTCCCATTGCTTGCTTAGCTAGAAGCCAGTTTGCAACAGTTGATACATGAAGACTGTTTGTTCATTTAGTTTTGATAATGCTGAGAAAATACTCTCTCAATGCATGCAGACGACTGGGGTAGAACCAGTAGACAGCACATGAAGTTAGTAAGGAGGCAGAATTTCTGACAGTTATGGCCATCTTTCACCGCCCGCAGTTCATGCCAGAAATTAGTTGCTGAGCCACTCATATTTTTCAGTGATTCCTTGAAATGCAATAAATCTTTCCATTCATCCTGTAGGTCATCTAAGTCTTCTTCTTTAATCAGTGTAAGAAACTTGACTGCCAATTTCACAATAGAGTGTAAGCTTCTCTCATCAGAGAGTGCTTCTTTCGGGTCAACAACTCGCAGCATGGCCAGTATACTGTCTTCCTCAAAAGCGAATCTCTCACATTTGAGCACAAAGTTCCACCAAAAACTTCTGGCAGTCAAGACAAA
The DNA here is from genome assembly GCF_046742065.1 of Oratosquilla oratoria. Taxonomy (NCBI): domain Eukaryota; kingdom Metazoa; phylum Arthropoda; class Malacostraca; order Stomatopoda; family Squillidae; genus Oratosquilla; species Oratosquilla oratoria. The sequence goes on along the minus strand of NC_134781.1, from coordinate 38,500,023 downwards.
ATATTTTTTCAGCTTTTCCTAGAGGTTCATTGAAAAGCATGCCACCAAGTTATACTGAACTTTCTTGTGTATTACATGATCATGGGGAATAATGCTGCTAAGCCCTTGTGACTGAAGTACTTCTTTTTTCACAAACATTGCTAAAATGTTTCTATATTCATCAGATATTGAAGAATACAGAGTTGAAATTTGAAAGTACTGTGACTAGAATTCAGTATTCATTTTGTCTACTTTCCAAAGAATATAGTTCAGGAAGAGCAACATGCGCTTTGTTCCTGGAGTTGTCATCGTTTTGTGTATCTTGCTCCATCTACATTATCTGTGTTGGATTCTCCCTGAAAAAACAGCTGTAGGGCATCCCATTGTTCTAATATTCTAAAGACAATGGAACCTCTAGACAGCTATCGAGTCTGTGCTTTAACATTTTATGTTTAGGGGTCTGGGCAATATCTTGGATCATCTGAAAAAGGTGACCTTTGCTGCTATGAGCAAAATAACCACAAGCATCCTTCAGAAAAGATTCAAGCCATGAAGGCAGGGTATTGCTGGCTTGACTAGCACACAAGGCAAATGAATGACACACACATTCTAAAATAAAAACAGATGGAATTTCATGTTTAAGGTAAGCCTGAAATAATGTATGTGTTCCTTACATATTGGAGCAGTTGTCACTAGTAAACCCTATTATGTTTTGTAGGGGTATACCCTTACTTTTCAGTAACTCCTTTACTGATTTAAACATTCCTTCAGCACTCACATCATCAACTTCTACTACATCTAAAAATGCATCAGTAACTTTACACTTTTTCATCATAAAATCGGACCATCACTGCAAGGACTTGTGATACAGAAACATCTGTACATTCATCTATAATTAAAGAAAACTTATTTTCATTGCAAATTTTTTGCAATAGACATACTTTCCATGCAATTCCACCCTGTAATATGTAAGAAGCTTTATTTATTTATTTATCTATTTATTTTCATTTTCATGCCTTGAAGAATTTCACAGTCAGGGCCATTTTCTTTCTAACTAAATAATCAACTTGTCCAAAAGGGACTCCATGTTCTGCTATATGTCCTTCTAAAAGCAATTTTGCCTTTGCTATCTTATCTTGAAGCTTTTCAGATTCTGTGGGCTTCTTAAAATACTGCTGAATGTTGCGTTTCTTTGCTTCAAAACACTTTTGTGTTTTAAGGAAGCTTTATGCTTCATTAGGGCAGACTTATTACAGTTTTTGAGTTTCCAGTTACACACACAACAAAATGCACCATTCTTGTCCTTTGGGTCTGGTTTTACCCAGTCTTTCAGTTCAGGGTCTTGCAGCCACTCAGGATTAAACGACTACTGGAACAATCCTTTGCTCAGGATCTCCAGGCTCACTTATTGTTCATAACAACACAAGTTTATGCAGTTATCATACAAGCACTCCTCACTTGAGTCACTACTGCTGTGATCTGTGAAGCTATAGAGGCCAGGCCAAGTGTATAGTGTTGCTAGATTTAGGAGGACAAAGTACCTGGATATTTTGTATTCAGATATAATATTAATTTGCAAACCTAAATAATGAAAGATACAATGAGAAGGCTTTAAAATCCCAAGATATCTAGTTTTTCTTATATAAAAATCCCAATACCATACACAAAATCCCAATATATTGGGAAAAGTCCCAAGGAGTGGTAGCACTGTTGGTGACTGTTGCATGTCTCTCCATCTGGGATGGGGAGACACTTTTACCTAGTTGTATTTACCTAGTTGTATTTTGCGGGAACGGGAGCTATGCTCGTGATGTCCCGCCTTTGTATCTTGCAGTGTCTAGTTTGTTTTTAAACTCATGAATGGTTTTTGCGCATACTATTCCATTGTCCAGTTTGTTCCAAGTGTCCAAAACTCTATGAGGAAAACTGTTTTTCTTCAGTTCTCTTCTATAGCTATGTTTTTTTATTTTCTTTCCATGTCCTCTTGTGTTTCTTTTGTCCCAGTTAAGTAAGCTCTCACTATCGAGTACCTCTGTGCCTTTCATGATTCTGTAGATGGTCAATAGGTCACCTCTCTCTCTTCTTTGCTCCAGTGTCGGTAACTCCAGTTTAGCCAATCTCTCTTCGTATGATAGGTTTGCAAGTGCAGGTGCCATTTTTGTAGCTGCTCTTTGGATTCTTTCTATTTTCTTTATATTCTTTTTGGTACTGGGGGACCACAATGTCGCTGCATACTCTAATCTAGGCCTTATCAATGTAACCAATATTTTTTTCATCATGTCTTCGTCCAAGTATGTAAACGCCACTTTTATTGATCTTAGCAAGTTGTAAGTCTCCCCGACAATTTTGTTAATCTGTATATCATAGGACAAGTCGTTCGTGATAATTACTCCCAAATCTTTTTCGGATCCTACTTTCTTTACTTCTTTGGTTCCAATTGTATATTTTCCTGATATTCTGTTTTTGCTTTTTCCAAACTCCATTATGCTACACTTCTTAGTATTAAAGTCCACTTCCCATTTCTGACTCCAGTTCCATACCCTATTTAGGTCTTCTTGCAGTGCTTCACAGTCCTCATCAGTTTCTATTTTCCTTAGCAGTTTGGCGTCATCGGCAAAGAAGCTCATGTAGCAGTTCACGTCCTCATCCATGTCATTCATATAGATAGCAAACATTATTGGTGCCAGCACAGATCCTTGCGGTACTCCACTGATCACCTCTTTCCAGTCTGAATATTTTTCTCTGAGCACTACTCTCATCTTTCTACCAGTCAGAAAGTCCTCTATCCATTTTAGTAGGTTTCCCTGTATTCCTCCTATGTGTTCAAGTTTTTTTAGTAGTTTTCTGTGTGGTACTTTGTCAAAGGCTTTTTGCAAGTCTAGGAATGCACAATCAGCCCATCCATTTCTTTCTTGCACTATGTCTATTAGTCTTGAGTAAAAGCATATTAAGTTTGTGGAGCATGATCTTCCTTGTCTGAATCCGAATTGTCTTGGGTTTAATATGTCATTGTCTTCCAGATGTTTTACCCATCTATTCTTGATTATTTTCTCACAAATTTTGGCTATGGTGCTTGTTAGTGATACTGGCCTATAGTTGGTGGGTTCTTCTTTGTTTCCTCCTTTGTGTATTGGTACAATGTTAGCGTTTTTCCAGTCCTCGGGTATCTTTCCTTCTTTGAGTGAGCTGTTTATTAAGATGTGTATTTTGTCTGTTAGTTCTTCTTTGCACTCCTTTAGAATCCAATTTGCAATACCGTCCGGGCCATGTGATTTTCTGACATCCAGCCTTGATAAATGTTCTGATATTTCCTTTAGTGATGCTGTAAATTCATTCATGAGGGGAGATTTCTTGTTTTTGTCTATGTCACAATTTGGTATTTTCTCTCTGGTGAAAACAGATTTAAAGTGATTGTTCATGACTTCAGCCATCTCTAAATCTTCTGTGTATTCTATGTTTCCTTGGCATAGTTTTGTGCCTACATGTGTGTCTGCACATTGGCCTGTGCGCACAGATTTGAGGGATGTCGCCCTTTGCGCAGAGGCATGCCTTGGCTTGCCTCTCCATGAAATAGGTGCATGCCTCCTGTGTGCATGAAAAGTTGCACTGGTGTAGCACCTGTAGGTAAGATGATGAAAAAATGCCCCAACACATTTATACAAATCTTTTAGGTTCCATATTGTCAGGTTGGATTTTTTTTTTCTTTTTTTTTTTCAGTTATATTTCATTTATACCTTCTCACTGGCCAGGCTGATCAGCACAGAAGCTACTGTATGTACCAACCTTTGCATGTTTTGCACAAACAGTAGGCCCACATTTTTTTATCATTACACCAGTGCTAGTCAGCAGTTTGGCAGAAATAATACAGTAATAAAAAAAAGAGGAAATTTTCCTGTTTGTTTGTTTTTATTTTGATTAAGTTTTCCAACATCGGCAAGCCCGCAACCCAATGAATAAAAAAAAAATCTGGCCTTATGAGGGCTGCTTGCGAATAATGATCTGCACATTTAAAAAAATAGAAACAAACATTGCTGTGACGTCATATGCTATTGCATGGAAAATTACTTGTGTACAAATGGATCTGTGCCTTGGTACACCGTTAATTTTCTTGTGAGAAATATCTATATTTAAAAAGCCATCCACTAACACTGCTGCTATGGATTATGTCATTATGACTCACATTATGCGGATAGACCACATATGAAGGGTATTACTTGGATCCGTTTTCCCAAACCACATTTGTCCTTTATGTCAGCAATGGTTTTGAGCATGTGGAAGGGATGATTTTACCACCGAGAATGTGAAGAAAAACATGTACATAAGCAGCAAACACTTCATAGTTGAATCTTGGGCTAAAAATGACTCACGAAGTACATCCAATCCTGCCCTCTCAAGCCCAGAGCAGGTTAGTCCACCAAGCACTGAAACAGTACAGTGTTGTCCAATTCAAATTCAGATGTGTTTTATTCATTCATTGTCAACTACAGAGTTTCAAAGGCATAAGCTGGGTCCACACTATTCCTTATGCAGATGTGCATGTAGTAGGTGGCTCCTTTGAAAGCCGAGCTTTGTCCACACTGATGTTCACACTGAGTGGGCATGAAGAAAGAATGCAAGTCTCACAGATGCAGTTCTAATCTATATCATTGGATAGCTCTTATAAATCTGAGTATTTTGAACACCATAAACAGGTACTGCAACTAGTAGTACCATTAGTAGTTATTTTTAAATTGTTAGTGTATTTTTGACAAGGGGCTGCCATGGAAAATAAAACAACTGTACTTAACCTAACTCATATTTTCAATGTCACTGTTCAGAATAACTCTTTCCTGATCTCATCAGGTTTGCAATTATGTTCCTTTGTCTTGATGTTCCATAAGCAGAGATGCTGCTTCAATAATTATAGAATATTGGGTGTGGCTTCTTGTCCAATCACTGGGGCTAATAGAAGTGGCCATGATGTAGAGCATACCTTTCCACATTGTTTTCACAGATTTTAGTCCTCAACACCCCAATCAGCACTTCAATAGAATGTTGGAATAACTATATGTTGAATATCTATCTTGGCCCCAGGGACATCGTCCCCCAACAATAAAACCTTTGGAAATAGGTTGCATGTCAACTTTGTTTACTCTTTTCAGTGCATTGAGATTGTCTGCATCTTGGTAGTTTGCCAGACTGCCAATAGAGTGTGTGGTAACTGTAACGTCAACATTGTGGTTTGCTATTGAAATGGGGTGTAAACAGTGGAAATGGTTAAGCACCACTGACTTATAAGAGCTCACAGTACTGAAAAATGTGCGAGATTGAATTTGGACTCCATATATTTATCAAAGCACTTTTTAAGTGTCAATTGTATTTCAACATACAACATGAACAGATAGTTTGTTCCAAATATTTGCAATGTGATTTAAAGAAAAAATTGTGTTTGATTTCTTATAGACCATTTTGCACAAGTCCTGTCCTGCTTTCTTCCTCACACTACTCCTGTGATAAACATGTCAAAATGAATTACTAACACTCCCTTGTATCTTCAGGTTAATGTAATTTGAATTTTTGTTTCTTGTGTTTAACTTGGGTTGTGGAAGGAAATCGTGCTGCAGGATGTTCCCCCACACCTCTTGTGCTAAGTGAGGTAATATAAGATACCAGCAAATCTGTTAGACTGTTAGACATTCAAACAAAGGCAGTTTATAATTAGATTTTGCAGTGTTTAAAATAAGAAGGATGGGGAAAGAAATTGTGTTACCGGACAGGGCCACAACACGTATACAAAGATGTCACATCTGTCGCTACCCACATGTACAGCAGTACATTTGTTGTGAATACAGTTTTACTTATTATGTGTTGGTAAAAAAAAAAAAATGTCTATATTTATAATATATTTAGCTGCTAATCATTCCAATGAAAATTGGGATCTGCCCCCCCCTGCCCACCCCCCACCCAAAAAAAAAAAAAAAAAAAAAAATGTATGGAAAGTGTAGTTCTGTAGCTCTGTGATCACCATCACCACTTGCCAGAAGCCTAAGTCTACTCACAGTCTGATAACTCAACTTCAAGTATAAGAATTTTCTCCGTGTACTTACCCTAGTTGTATTGTACACGGGAAGAGAACTATGCTCATAGTTACCCATCTTTGTATCTTTCAGCATCTAGTTTATTCTTAAATTCTTGTATAGTTTTTCCACACACTGTTGCCTCATCCAGTTTGTTCAGGCATCTACCACTCTTTGTGGGAAACTGTTCTTTTTCAGATCTCTTCTTTAACTCCTTTTTGAGTTTCTTTTCAGGTCCTCTTTTTTTCTTTTAACCCACTTTAATAAATTTTTTCTGTCGAGGACCTCCGTCCCTTTCATAATTCTGTAAATGGCCAGTAGATCTCCTCTTTCTCTTCTTTGTTCCAGGGTTGATAGTTCCAGTTTGGACAATCTTTGTTCTTATGTCAATTTAGAGAGTGTTGGTGCCATCTTTGTCATTGCTGTTTGGATTCTTTCTAATTTCTTTATATTCTTTTTTGTACTGGGTATCCATAGTGTTAGTGTATTCCAATCTTGGTCTTATCAGTGTGACTAATATTTTCTTTACCATTTCCTCATCCCAGTGGTCAAAGGCCACTATCCTTGATCTTAGTAAAGTGAAGGTTTCTCTGACTATTTTGTTGATATGCTTGTCTGGTGACCTTTGCTGATAATTACTCCTAAGTCCCTTTCTGAGCTAACTCTTTTTACTTCCTTTGTACCAATTTTATATTGCCCTGATATTTTATTCTACTCTTTCCAAATTCCCTCATACTACATTTCTTGATGTTGAAGTTTACTTCCCACTTTTGACTCCATTCCAAGTCTCTCTGTAGTGATTCACAGTCTTCCTCTGTACTTTCTTTAGTAGTTTTGCATCATCTGCAAAAAGTTCATATAACACTCCTCACCTTCATCCATGTCATCTATATATATATATGGCAAACATTATTAGAGTCGATACAGAACCTTATGGAACTCCACTTATCATTTCTTCCCAGGTTGAGTTTTTGTCTCTAAGTACCACCCTCATTTTTCTCCCATTCAAGAAATCTTCCATCCATTTCAATAACGTTCCTTGTACACCACCTATTATTTCTATTTTTCTTTGTAGCTTTTTGTGTGGTACTTTATCAAATGCTTGTTGTAAATCTAGGAAAGCACAATCAGCCCATCCGTCCCATTCTTGCATTATTTCTATTAGCCTCGAGTAAAAGCAAATGAAGTTAGTGGCACATGACCTTCCGTGTCTAAAGCCAAATTGTTTTGGATTCAGTATATTATTTTCTTCCAAATATTTAATCCATCTACTTTTGATAACTTTTTCACATATTTTTGCTATTGTGCTTGTAAGGAGACCAGTCTATAGTTTGTTGGGTTTTTCTTTTCTCCCCTTTACATAATGGTACAATAATTGCATTTTTCCAATCTTGTGGTACCTTTCCTTCTTTGAGTGAGTAATCAGTTATCTTATATATTTTGTTCGTTAGTTGACCTATACATTCTTTTAATATCCAATTTGCAATTCCATCCAGACCATGTGATTTTCTAACATCAAGGTTTTTTATTTGGTCCCTTATTTCCTTCTGTGTCATAGTTATTTCTTTCATTGGGGGAGATCTTTTTCTCTGTCCTTCATTCCATTTTTGTGTACTTTCAATTGTGAATACAGATTTAAAATGCTCATAATTTCAGCCATTTCTTCTCTCTTCTATATATTTGTCATTTCCCTGATGCAGTTTCACTATTTCTTGTTTATCTTTTAATTTACCATTCACATACCTGTAGAATAGTTTAGGTTGGTCTTTGCATTTGTCTATTATGTCTTTTTCATAGTTTCTCTTTTCTTCCCTGCATATATATACATATTCATTTCATTGTTTGTACCACTTGTTTGTTTTTTCTTTCTTTTTTCCATATTTTCCAAGCTTTGTCTCTTTTATCTTTAGCCTCACTACATTTTTTGTTGTACCATCACTTAATGTACACCCTTTCTTGCTTCTGCTTTGGTACATATTTGTCTATTACTTCTTCATAAATTTCTTTTAACCTCTTCCATATGGTGCCGCCTACGTAGGCGGCATGAGGAGCAAGTGGATACGCGAGGCTGCCATATTGGCGTCTTGATTATATTGTAGTTGTCCCTGCGTAACTGACATACTCTCTAAACTGGCTTCATCACATTTTCTATGGTTATCAAAATTCACGGGTGAAAGAGAGAACGATTGATATAAGCGGTGACTATTTTTTATGATGCGAGTATTATGATGCAACATCGTACGTCTGGCAGCTAATGCTGCCCGTGAGATTTTGGTCCGGAGTGAAGTGGTTAATATGTTTCATTTCTCTTCCATCTTTGTTTCTTCATTTAAGAAGTTTTCCCAGCTTACATTTTGAAAGAATTTTGTTTCTCAAAATCCATTTTGTTGTACATTAGTCTTCCTTTTCTATGTTTCTCATTTCTTCTCAAATCAATTTGTTCTTTTAGTTTGAATTCTATTAGTATGTGGTCACTCTTGCCAATTGGTGTCTTGTATTCCACTTTATCCACAGTTTCAGGTTCTGACGTAAATATTAAATCTAGTCTCGACAGTTCTTCATTGTTTCTATATCTTGTATTTTCCTTTACCCATTGAGTCATTGTATTTACCTAGTTGTATTTTACGGGAAGGGGAGCTATGCTCATGGTGTCCTGTCTTCATATCTCATTTTATCTAGACTGTTTTTAAATTTGCGTATCATTTTTGTACACACCACATTTTCATCTAACTTGTTCCAAACATCTATTACCCTGTGGGGAAAGCTGTTCTTTTTCAGGTCTCTTCTATAACTGTCTTTCTTGATTTTCTTTCCATGCCCTCTTGTATCTCTACTATGTCATTTTCTTAAATCCTCTCTATCAATAGTTTCCATGCCTTTCATGATTCTATAAATAGTTATCAAGTCTCCTCTCTCCTTTGCTCTAATGTCTGTAGCTCGAGTTTTGCTATTCTCTCTTCATATGGTAGTTCTGAGAGTGTTGGTGCCACTTTTGTAATTGCTCTTTGTATTCTTTCAAGTTTTGTTACACTTTTTTTTGTACTTGGTGACCACGTCGTGGCTGCATACTCCAATCTTGGTCTTATCAAAGTGACTATTATTTTCTTCACCATTTCTTCGTCCAGGTATGTAAATGCCACTTTGATTGTTCTTATTAAATTATAAGTTTCTCCAAAAATCTTGTTTATATGTTTCTCGGGGGACATATTATTCATAATAATGACTCCAGGCCCTTCTCATTTTCTACTTTTTTAATTTCGTCCTCTCCCAATTTATATGATCCCACTATTCTTTTTTTGCTTCTTCCAAATTCCATTATACTACACTTAATATTGAACTCTATCTCCCACTTCCTGCTCCATTCCCATACTTTATTGAGATCACTCTAGTGATTCACAATCTTCTTCAGTGTTCACTTTTTTCAACAGTTTTGCATTGTCCGCAAAGAAGCTCATATAACTTTCAATTCCTTTATCCATATCATTAATGTATAGCAAACATTATTGGGGCCAGAACTGTTCCTTGTGGAACTCCACTAATCACTTCATCCCAATTAGAGTGTTTGTCTCTTATCACCACTCTCATTTTTCTTTCATGCAAGAAGTCTTCCATCCACTTCAGCAGTTTGCCCTGTATTCCTCCAGCACTTTCTAATTTCTTAAGCAATTTCTTATGTGGCACCTTATAAGCTTTTTTCAGGTCTAGAAATGCACAATCAGCCCATCCATTTCTTTCTTGTATTACATCTATCAGCCTTGAATAGAAACACATTAAGTTTGTGACACATGATCGTCCTTGTCTAAATCCAAATTGCTGAACAGGACCATGATTCACAATAGCACCGTTAGCATAGCCCACTGGATCGTGTTGTTCACCAGTGTCTGGATAGGGTCTGGAAACCTAGCCCATTTTTTCCCTATAAGACCTATTATTTGCCCAACATGAATTTTATCCTGCATGATGGACTAAGGAATGTAACACTCGTGTTGGGTGAGGTCTGACTGTATATATATATTTTTTTGTTTTCATAGTATGCAGTGACACATGGCTGCATTTATGGTGTCATTTTTTGATGACTTATGTATTCTGCCCCAGGTGCAGAGAAGGTGCTTAATTTAGGATGCAGACCTGGCAAGGATGTGACTATGCTCACTGTGCAGCTGGATGTCAATGTGTCTAGTCTTGATACAAAGGCTAGAGTAAGGATTCTTCGGGCCTTTGCCTCATTCCTCAAACTTGAGACAGTAGCTAAGGTATGTGTGTGCTACTGGGAGTATGGCAAAATATCTGTTTGGATATGCAAGTGAGGGAGAAGGGAAGCTTCACTATTTTTCTCCTAAAAAAAATTAAAGATTAGAAAGTTACTTGTTTTTTACTTAGCTTTTATGTTTCCCCTTACAAGTAGGAAAGTCATAAAAAGGGAATATGACATACATCAATTTTAATATGAAATATCCTCTGTGCCTAATATTGGCTTGTATTGCAGGCTGCATTGATGCCACAACCAGCAGATTATGACCCCTTGTCAGACTCTATCATTGCGGGACCAGGGAGTGCTCAGGGTCAGAAGGCAATGCGGACTAGCCTGCTGCAATTGCCAGTTGGTTGTGAGGGAGAGATAAACCGTAAACAACAGGCCATTGTAGATCAAGTGGAGGCTGCTGCTAAGAATGGGACTTTGCAAGAAATCCTGAGCTTCCCTGTTTTGGGATGGCATGTCACACAGGTAAGATTGTATTAAATTCAACCTATTTCATAAAGAGGACATGTACGGACCAGAGCTACACACCATTTTGTCTGTGATAGAGGAGGACTCTGCTCACAGAAAAATGATGAAACTTTTATTATATTACTACTGTCCCTCTTTTATGCAGTCCCCCAACCCCTTGTTGCTGTCCTGTACCATTTCTCTGAATTTCATTTCCTTGTTTCGCCTACCCTGTGGTTGGGGAAAAGAATGCTGCCACCAAGTATTCCCACTTGGATCGTAAGAAGCGAGAAAAATGGGACGGGGATTGGAACCAGGCATCCTTCTCCCTGTAGCCCCACAGGGGACATTCTTAAAAAAAAGTAAAGGCATAAGAGGGTTTAGGAGTTTTCCAACCAGCACCCTAAGGTTTGGGTCTTTTAATGTGCGTGGATGTGGTACAGATGAGAGTAAAAGGGAAGAGATAGATAGTATGTTTGTGAGAAAGATGGATGTGTTGGCTTTGAGTGAAGCTAAGATGAGAGGGAAGGGCGAGTGTGAGTTTGGGAGTGTAGTTGGGAGTTTCTCAGGAGTGAAGAGAGGGCAAGGGAGAGAAAGGGTAGTTAAACCAGTAAGTGAAGAGATAGGTAAACGTGTAGTGGAGTGGGAGGAGGTTTCTTCAAGGTTAACCCCTTCCATATGGTGACGCCTACGTAGGCGTCATGAGGAGCAAGTGGGTTGTTGTTGTTGTCGTTCCCTAGACTGTCTGTCCGAGCAGTCCCGTCTCCCCAAGGAAGGCCACAGCCGAGACTGGGTTTTCCCACAAATCCTTTATAGAGTGTATGTTGTGTTGTTTGCGTGCATGATTGTGTATAATGCAGTCTTCCATTATGTGTTGTATGGTATGGGGTGAAGTGTTACATCCTGGGCAGCTGTTCACAACACGGTCGTCCAGCCTCCTCTGGTAGCTTAGAAGTGCTGGGTGGTGACCGCATCGCATCGCAGAGCTGCAACATCTACGTCGTGGGACCACCCCCCAACCCCAAGAGTTGGGGGCCAAACAGCGGCATTTACCCCTGGCCATCAGCTCTACGCAGATGGAGCAAGTGGGTACATGAGGATGCCGACGTCGGCGTCTTGATTATATTTATTGCAGTCGTACCTGTGTGACCCCCATACTCTGTAAACTGGCTTCATCATATTTTCTATGGTTATCAAAATTCACGGATGAAAGAGAACGAGCGATAGAGCAGTGACTTTATTTTTTATAATGCGAGTATTATGATGCAACATTGCACGTCTGGCAGCATTAGCTGCCAGACGTGCGATGTGGCCCGTATTGAAGGGGTTAATGTGGATGAAGGTGAAACTGGGAATGGAGATGTGGGTTTTTGTAAATACATATGGGCCTGGTAGTGAGAAGAGTGTAGGATAAAGGGAGGCTTTTTGGATAGATTTGAATGAGTGCATAGAGGGATTAGGGAGGAATGTCAATGTAGTGGTATTGGGAGACCTTAATGCTAGGGTAGGAAATGAACCAATTGATGGAGTGGTTGGGAGATGTGTAATTCCAGGAAGGAATCGTAGTGGAGAGTTGATGGTGGAGATGTGTCTAGAGAGTTGATGATAGCAAATACAGTGTTTCGGAAGAAAGTCAAGCATAAGTACACATGGGAGAGGGTGGTGGATGGAAGGGTGGTAGATAGAGCATTAATGGACTATGTAGTGGTAGATAGGAGTATAATAGGAAGAATTAAGAATGTACATGTTCTAAAGGGAGAGAGTGGAGGAATATCAGTTTATTTTTTGGTGGAAGGGAAGTTGAGAGTGGAGGATAGATGGAGAAAGAGGAAAAGGACAAAAGGTAGGGAGGTGCTTAGGGTGAACTCTTTAAATGCGAAGGAAAAGGAGAAGGAGTACAAGAAGAAGCTGAGGGAGGAGTGGGAGGGAGTGAAGGATAGAGTAGAGCTAGGAGTGGAGGAGGAATGGGGATAGTTCAAGGAGGGCGTCACAAGGTGTGCAAAGATGGTGTGTAGAACAAGAAGGATGGGAGGAAATAGAAGGAAGGTAGTGAGTGGTGGGATGAGGAAACAAAGAAGAGTGTAGAAGGGAAGAAGCGAGCTTTCACAGATTGGTTACAAAATAGGACGAGGGAGTCATGTGAGAGCTACAAAGAAAAGAGAAGAGAAGTAAAGCACAAAATAAAGGAGGCAAAGAGGAGAGCAGATGTGAAATGGGGTAAGAGTATGACAAAATTTTGAAAGTAATAAAAAGATGTTTTGGAAAGAAATTTAGAGAGGAATAGGAGGCAAATCAAGTAGAGAAGAAAAGGTAAAAGGTGCAGATGGAGAGATGTTAATGGAAGAGAAGACAGTAAGAGGAAGATGGGCAGAGTATTTTAGGGAGTTGCTAAATGTGAAGGAGGATAGGGAAGGAAAGATAGTTGCAGTGGGAAGTGCTAAGAAAATGACTGTGATGAGTGAGGAAAATGGAGGAGAAATAAGGAAGGATGAAGTGAAGACCGTTAACCTCTTCACTCCGGGCCAAAATCTCGTTGGCAGCATTATCTGCCAGACGTACGATGTGTCGTAATAATATTCGCATCATAAAATATAGTCACCGCTTATATCGATCGTTCTCTCTTTCACCCGTGAATTTTGATAACCATAGAAAATGTGATTAAGATAGTTTAGAGAGTATGTCATTACGCAGGGGCAACTACAATAAATATAATCAAGACGCCGATATGGCAGCCTCGCATATCCACTTGCTCCTCATGCCGCCTACGTATGCGGCACCGTATGGAAGGGGTTAAGATGATGAGAGTAGGTAAGGCACTTGGGCTAGATGGATACCATGCAGAATGTCTAAAAAAAAGGAGGTATAGTGATGGTGGACTGGCTGGTGAGGTTATTTAATGTTTGTTGGAGAGAGGGTAGAGTGCTGGAGGACTGGAGGAGTGCCTGTATAGTTCCACTCTACAAAGGAAAAGGGGATAAGTGTGAGTGTAGTAGTTTCAGAGGAATTAGCTTGTAAAGTGTAGTTGGGAAGGGTTATGGGAGGATCTTGATTGAGATGATTAGGAGAGGAACAGAGGGAGTAATTGGTGTGGATTTAGGACAGGTAGAGGTTGCATAGACCATATTTTTGTGAGAAACCTATAAGAAAAGGTAAGGATGTTTTTTGGGCTTTTATGGATATGGAAAAGGCTTATGACAGGGTAGACAGGAAGGCACTGTATTGTAGATATACGGGATAGGAGGAAAGCTTTTAGGAGCTGTCATGAGTTTTTATGATAGTAGAGCATATGTGGGCAAAAGTAAGGTGATGAGATATACAAGGGGAGAAAATGACAGCAGGCTGGAAGTGAGCATTAAGGGTGAGAGACTGGAGGAAGTGGATAGCTTTAGATACTTGGGTGTGAATGTGACAGGAAAGGGAGGAGTGGGGGTGAAGGTAGAATGTAGATTGAGAGAAGTGAGTAAATGCCTTGGTGGATTAAAAAGTGTAATGAGAAATAGATATCTGTGAATGGATGCTAAGAGGTGGTTATATTTAGGAGTGATTGTGCCAACAGCACTGTTTGGGGCAGAAACATGGAACATAAGAGAGAAAGAGAGAAGTAGTTAGAATGTGTTTGAGATGAAATGTCTGAGAAGTATGATAGGGGTTACTAGGTTAGATAGAGTGAGAAATGAGGAGGAGAACAGGGGTGGAAAGGGAGCAGGGAGATAGGGTTGATGAAAGAGTATTAGGATGGTTTGGACACATGGAAAGAATGAGTGAAGAAAGATTAGTAAAAGAGGTATGGAAGGCAGAGGTGGAAGGAGTGAATATAAGGGGACATCCTAGGACGAGATGGATGGGGTGAAAGGGGCATTACAAAAAAGAGGAATGTTTGTTGAAGAAAGACGGGAGAGGACAGAAGATAGGGGTGAATGGAGAAGGGTTGTGATTAGATGATGCTGTGAAGCATGAGGGGAAGTGGGTGGGGGTGGGGGATGAGGAGTATGTATGAGAAAAAATTTGACGCAGCCCGAAGGGATTTCTGCCAGTCTTCTCCTTTTCTGCATGAGGGGACAGAGAGGGGGGTTGCCGAATTTATGAAACAGCCTTGCTGTAGATGTGCTGTGCCTTGTGATACTGCTTCTGATCCAGGGCAGTGGACAGGATGCAGGAATGACCCGTCATCCAGGAGGTGCCAAGATAAGAGGGAGGAGGGTGGAGGGGAGTGGAATATGTAGGGAATGGAATGGGTGGGAGTGGTTTCTATGCCTTTTTTTTTTTGCTACCCCCCGTGTAGGGGGAAAAAAGCCTTTGGTATATGTATGTAGTAGAGCGTGTGTCAGGATTAGAAATGGAGAGAGTGAGTGGTTCAAGGTAAAGATGGGACTTCGTCAGGGATGTGTTATGTCGCCCTGGCTGTTCAACTTATACATGGATGGGGTGGTGCGAGAGGTAAATGCAAGGGTGGTGGGTCAGGGATTGGAGATTGTTAAAGAAAATGGAGAAAATTAGGAGGTGAGCCAGCTGTTGTTTGCAGATGACACTGCACTTGTAGCAGGATCAGAGGAGGGATTGAGGAAGTTAGTGACAGAGTTTAGGAGTGTGTGTGAAAGAAGAAAGTTGAAGATAAATGTGGGTAAAAGTAAGGTGATGAGATGTACAAGGGATGAAAGTGGCAGCAAACTGGTAGTCTGTGGAATCTTCCTTTGGATCTATGCAGGCTCTTGTTGGAACAGTAGAGCCATAGGGATCAATGATAGGATATTGCAATTGTGCACACAACAATTGGGATACCACTTTCTTGATCCCTGGTATCTCTTTCCAGATATCATGACCTTTACGCTTCTGATGGAATCCACCTTACCCACAGCGACAAAGATGTTCTTACAAACCTCATTGTGGGAGTTTGTAATGAACTAGTTCCTTTTTTGGGGTAGAAGCCCAAAGGGAAGGGAAAGTAGAGTGTACGTGGGAAAACAGAGTAGAGTATAGCATTAATGTAGAACAATATGCCATTATAGGACAAAATATAATTTTAGGATATAATGTCGGTAGAGGACAAAATGTGTAAAAAAGAAATAATACGAGTTTCTTAAAACTATGTACTTTAATGTTCATAGTATTAGGAACAAATTTCAAGAAATACAGGAGTATGTCAAAAGCGAAAATCTCTATATGATGGGAATAACCGAGACATGGTTAAATGGTACAGAGTTCGAAGCTGAATTAAATATTGTGGAATTTAAACACTTTCATCAGGATAGAAACCACAAGAAAGGTGGGGATGTTCTGTTGTACGTTAAAAACAATGTTCATGCTTGTGTTTTAGAGAAAGTGAAACACGATGCATATGATAGTTTGTGGGTTGAGTTAACCCAAACAAATGGACAAAAAATGAATGTAGGTGTAATATATAGGCCAAAGACATTATCATTAGCAGACGACAAACTGTTATTTCAAGAACTGTCTAGTTTCTGCAACCGAGATTTACTGATAATGGGTGCTTTCAATTTTACTGACATTGATTGGATGACCCTTGAACATAGCCATATAGGTACATACATACATACATATACCAAGGCTTTTTCCCCCTTCCTTACAAGGGAGGTAGCCAAAAAAGGAAAGGCATAAAATCATTCCCACCCATTCCATCCTTGAATACACTCCACACCCCTCCACCCTCCCTCTTATCTTAGCACCTCCTGGATGACGGGTCATCCCTGCACCTTGTCCACTGCCCTGGGTCAGAAGCAGTGTCGCAAGACACAGCACATCCACAGCAAGGCCGCTTCATTAAATCGGCGACCCCCCCCTCTCCGTCCCCCCATGCATAAAAGGAGAAGACGGGGAGAAATCCCTTCGGGCTGCGTCAAATTTTGCTCACACATACTACCTCATCCCCCATCCCCCCACCCATTCCACCTCATGCATCACAACATCATCCATATACAAACATTCTCCATTCACCCCTGTCTTCTGTCCTCTCCCATCCTAACCCAACAGACATTCCCCTCTTCCCCAAAGCCCCCTTCACCCCATCCATCCACCTCATCCTAGGACGTCCCCTCATGTTCACTCCCTCCACATCTGCCTTCCATACCTCTAATACTAGTCTTTCTTCACTCATTCTTTCCATGTGTCCAAACCATCCTAATACTCTTTCATCAACCCTATCTCCCAACTCCCTTTCCACCCCTGTTCTCCTCCTCACCTCCTCATTTCTCACTCTATCTAGCCTAGTAAACCCCATCATACTTCTCAGACACCTCATCTCAAACACATTCTAACTCCTTCTCTCTTCCTCTCTTACAAAGGATTACAAAGGATTACAAAGGCAAAGCATGCCGACAGGAGACCTTTTGATCCATATCTAGGTCGGATGCAAAAAAAAAAAAAAAAAAAAAAAAAAAAAAATCATATTAATAATAAATTAAAACTATAACAATGTAAATAACAATTAAAATACATAAATAAATGCATTGGTATAGTTGAATAACAAACAAACAGGTAAATAGTAAATGATAATAAATTGACATATAACTAATAATAAATGAAAATCAGACAGACAAATTATAACAAAACAAAAACAAATAATATAACATAAATTATAATAATTACAGCATCTTACTTAGGTATTTATCTAAATGATTCTTAAAGCTTCGAACTGAACTACATTGCACTACCTGTGCAGGAAGTTTATTCCATTCATTAACTACACGGTTGGCAAAGTTGTTTCTACCTACTTCCAAATTGAATCTATTTCCGGACAGTTTGAGACCATTGTTTCTTGTCTGATTCTCATTCAATGTGTAAATTTGGTCACTTTTGATGTTGTCAATTCCCTTTAAAATCTTAAAGACCTGTATCAAGTCACCTCTGAGTCTACGCTTTTTTAGGGAAAACAGATTCATGTGCTTAAGTCGATTTTTGTATGATTTATTTTTGATATTTGGAATCAGTTTTGTGGCTCGCCGTTGTACTTTTTCCAGTCTGTCAATGTCTTTAATGAGATTCGGTGACCATACGGAAACAGCATATTCCAAATGTGGACGAACTAACGATTTATATAGCTTGTTAATGAGTGATGGACTTTTGAAATCAAAAGATCGCGCAATCAATCCCAGAATCTTATTTGCTTTCTCAGAGGCTGAAATACACTGCTTGGATGATTTGAGGTCGTTACTGATAATTACGCCGAGATCTTTTTCACTATCCACTTTTGTTAACGAATTTCCAAATAACTTGTAATCGTACTTGCTGTTATTTTTACCTATGTGCATTACCTTGCATTTACTTGTGTTAAATTTCATTAGCCACTTTTCAGACCATTGCTGTAATTGATCTAAATCTTCTTGAATATCTAATTGGTTTGAGTGATCATTTGCCACTCCGCACAGTTTTGTATCATCAGCAAATTTGGAAACAGTAGATTTTAGTCCATGGTCTATATCATGTTCTTATGTTCCATGTTTCTACCCCATACAGTGCTGTTGGCACAATCACTCCTTCATACAGTCTTCTCTTAGCATCCATTCCCAAATGTCTATTCCTCATTATAGGTATATAGGTTGTCGCTTGATTGATTTTCTTGGTGACAATTACTTAATTCAGCATGTAAAAGAGCCCACAAGATATGGAAACAGTAGATTTTAGTCCATGGTCTATATCATGGTCTTATGTTCCATGTTTCTACCCCATACAGTGCTGTTGGCACAATCACTCCTTCATACAGTCTTCTCTTAGCATCCATTCCCAAATGTCTATTCCTCATTATAGGTATATAGGTAGTCGCTTGATTGATTTTCTTGGTGACAATTACTTAATTCAGCATGTAAAAGAGCCCACAAGATATGGAAACTTACTCGATCTATTGATCACTAGCCGTGAAAGCATGGTAACTGATGTAGAAGTTGGTGAAACTGTTGCAAATAGCGATCACAACTTAGATTCAAACTAAAGAATTTTAGAATAGCTACTTATGTTTCTAAAATACCCAATTTCAGTAAAGCTCAGTTCATAGGACTACGTCAGGAGCTTCAGCATACAGATTGGGAGCGAAATTAAGCGAAAGACCTGTAGATCAGATGTGGGAAATATTTCAAAATATGCTCAGTAAGATGATTCATATTTACATTCCTTTTAAGGACAGACGTCCCCCAAATCAGGCTTGCCCAAAGTGGCTCGACAAAGAAACTGAAAAAAGTATTGCTAAAAAGAGACAGGCTTATAAGAAATAAAAATGGTCGGGTGCATCTAATGACTATGAAAGTTATGTATCAATACAGAGATTTAAAAAAGACAATAAAAATAATAAACGACAATACGAAATGAACATCGCTGATAAATCCAAAGAGAATCCCAAAGAATTCTATAGTTACATTAGAGATAAAAAGGTTGTTAGGAATCACATTGGTCCACTATTATCTGCTGACGGTCAACTTGAATATTCAAATGATGGGATGTGTAATATTTTAAACAATTATTTTAGCTTGATATTTATAAACGAAACACCTCAAAGTGAACTCCAAACTGAAACCTGTGAAAAGTCTAGGGTAAACTTACTCACTACGGTAAATATACCAAAAGAAAAAATTAAAAGGTGTATAGGTAAACTCAAAGTTAATAAAACACCAGGGCCTGACGGTTGGCATCCAAGAATCTTAAAGAAAATGAAAAATGAGATTGTTGTTCCATTAGAAATTATTTTCAAGAAATCCATCATATCCGGAGATGTCCTAAGAGAATGGAAGCTAGCTAACGTTACTCCCATATTAAAAAAGGTGACAAAAAGAAACCAAATAACTATAGGCCTATAAGTTTGACTTCAATCATAGGAAAAATAATGGAAACTATCATCAGAGATGCTATCGAACATCATTTAGAAAGTAACCGTTTGATAAATGATAGCCAGCATGGTTTCAGACGGAAACGTTCTTGCATGACTAACTCGAATTCTACAACACAGTTATCTCGAGTTATGACAAAAGAGACAATATAGATTTAATATATCTAGACTTTGCTAAAGCTTTTGATACCGTCCCCTACAAAAGACTACAGGCGCTCCTCAACTTATGTTTTAGTTACGTTCCGAACGGCCGAACGTAAGTTGAAAATGAATGTAAGTTGTTACTGTACTATACATCGGTAAATTCTATTACCATATCTTATAAAACACCCCTAAATCATTAATTAAACACATAACATTGTAAAATAATAACATTAATTTCAAAGAGATTAAATTCAAGCAACATAAATTGAGATGGTGGAGGAGGAGGGGGAGGAGGCAAGGCATTTTCAGTTTGTCTGCGCAATGTAAACAATGGACACAGTGTCGTGCGCAAGTATAGTTTGAACTACGGAGAGCGCGGTAAACTAAAAAATTCACTCCAAATTTTTTTTTTTACAATTTTTTTTTTTACCGTCAGTTCAAATGTAAAATCGAAAAAACGTAAAACGAATGAACGTAAATAGAGGAGCGTCTGTACTTAATAAATTAGCTTCGCACAGAATAAGTGGTAGCCTGTTAAGTTGGTTGAATGATCGAAAACAGAGTTGTTTTATTTGGAAAAACTTCTAGATGGAAAAATGTTACAAGTGGAGTTCCTCAGGGTTCTGTTCTTGGGCCACTTCTATTCATACTATATAAAACATAAGTTGAGGAGCATCTGTATAATTCATTTTATATTGTTTTTGTTTTATCATTTGTCTGTTTGATTCTCATTTATCATTAGTTATATGTCAATTTATTATTATTTACTATTTACCTATTTGTTTAT
The DNA here is from genome assembly GCF_046742065.1 of Oratosquilla oratoria. NCBI lineage: Eukaryota > Metazoa > Arthropoda > Malacostraca > Stomatopoda > Squillidae > Oratosquilla > Oratosquilla oratoria. Next base: position 38,479,519 of record NC_134781.1, on the reverse strand, counting down.
CATTTAACTATACCTATGCATTTATTTATGTATTTTATGTGTTATTTATATTATCATAGTTTTTATTTATTCATTTATTATTATTATTATTTTTTTTTTTAATGCGACCTAGATATGGACCAAAAGGTCTCCTGTCGGCATGCTCTGCTTTTGTAATTAAGGGAGAGCGACTGGATGAAGTAGATAGTTTTAGATACTTGGGTGTGAATGTGTCAGGAAAGGAAGGAGTGGAGGTGGAGGTAGAATGTAGATTGAGAGAAGCGAGTAAATGCCTTGGTGGGTTAAAAAGTGTAATGAGAAATAGACATTTGGGAATGGATGCTAAGTGGAGATTGTATGAAGGAGTGATTGTGCCAACAGCACTGTATGGGGCAGAAACATGGAACATAAGAGAGAAAGAGAGAAGGAGTTTGAATGTATTTGAGATGAGGTGTCTGAGAAGTATGATGGGGGTTACTAGGCTAGATAGAGTGAGAAATGAGGTGAGGAGGAAAACGGGGTGGTAAGGGAGCTGGGAGATAGGGTTGATGAAAGAGTATTTGGATGGTTTGGACACATGGAAAGAATGAGTGAAGAAAGTAAAAGAGGTATGGAAGGCAGATGTGGAGGGAGTGAACATGAGGGGCCGACCTAGGATGAGGTGGATGGATGGGGTGAAGGGGGCTTTGGGGAAGAGGGGAATATATGTTGAGGGAGGACAGGAGAGGACAAGACGGGGTGAATGGAAAATGGTTGTATATGGATGATGTGATGCATGAGGTGGAATGGATGGGGGGTGAGGTAGTATGTATGCAAAAAATTTGACACAGCCCTAAGGGATTTCTCCCCATCTTCTCCTTCTGCATGGGGGGACGGAGGGAGAGGGGGGTCGCCGATTTGATGAAGTGGCCTTGCTGTGGATGTACTTTGTCTTGAGTCACTGCTTCTGACCCAGGGCAGTGGACAGGATGCGGGGATGACCCGTCATCCAGGAGTTGCCCAGAAAAGAGGAGGGTGGAGGGGAGTGGAGTGTATTAGGGATGAACTGGGTGGGAATGGTTTTTGTGCCTTTGTTTTTTGGCTACCTCCCTTGTAAGGGGGAAAAAGCCTTTGGTATATGTATGTATTATTTATTTATTTATCTATTTTTTTTTTCAGGTCAGTTCAACTAGCCGTATACGTCGCCAGGTTGATTACTCTGGCTACTATGATGGAGAGATTGAAAATAGAGATTTTGGAGACTATTATGACTACTTCGTTGAGGATTATGATGAGGAGCCAGAGGAGCGGGTGATCCCATCTCTGGCCACCCCTGTTCTGCTGGAACCCACAGCTACTTTTGTTCCTGGGCACAATACTTTCCCCCACTCAGAGGTTCCACAATATGTGTCACCTGTACTCCGCCCTGTACCCATCTCTACACCTGTATATGTGAGTATTCACATACCATACTTCCTTTCTAACAGCTGGTTGAAGTGTTAAAGATATGAACCTGTAGATAGGTAATATAGTGACATACAGTTGTGAGTTTAGGGTAAACTGAATAAGTAAGAGTGTGTTGTATATGTAATAATAGTTTCTTAGTTCAGTAGGTATCTAGTATGGTAGAGCAATGATAGATTACAAGTTTATTAATGTCTTAATACCAGGTGGCAGTCAAACCGACACGTGTAGTAGATGCCAGCCCAGTTGTGGTGTATGAATCGGTGTATCCATCTGTTGTACCTGATCAGTACCCAACACTTGAGCCATCCATCACAGCACCACCCACAGCAGAGGTAAGTCCACACCAGCCCTACTGGTCTTGTGCATATTCATTACATTATCTTCACATTGTTCCTTCTCTCTTGGTATAGTAGTAACAGTGCAATTCCACCTGCTCAGAATAGGATTAAAACCATTGGTATTAGATATATTCTTTATACCCTTCTTTCTTATGAACACATGGTTGACCACGTGCATGGAAATTGGTTATACCTACAACATTTAGAGTTGAAAAAAAAAAAAAAAAAAACCCACTATATATATATATATATATATATATATATATATATATATATATATATATATATATATATATATATATGTATATAGATTTTAAAGTGATAGAAAGATATTTTGGAAAGAAATTAAGAGAGGAAGGGGAGGCAAATCAAGTAGAGAAGAAAGGGTAAAAGGTGCAGATGGAGAGATGATAATGGAAGAGGAGTTGCTAAATGTGAAGGAGGATAGGGAGGGAAAGGTAGTTGCAGTGGAAAATGCTGTGAAAATGACAGTGATGAGTGAGGAAAATAGATGAGAAATAAGGAGAGATGAGGTGAAAGCAGTTGTTAAGATGATGAGAGCTAAAAAAAGGAGGTAAAGTGATGGTAGACTGGCTGGTGAGATTATTTAATGTTTGTTTAAGAGAGGGTAGAGTGCTAGAGGAGTGCCTGTATAGCTCCACTTTACAAGGGACAAGGGGACAAGTGTGAGTGCAGTAGTTTTAGAGGGATCAGTTTGTTCACTGTAGTTGGGCAGGCTTATCGGAGGGTCTTGATGTAGAGGATTAGGATAAGAACAGAGGGAGTAATTGTTGAGGAACAGTGTGGGTTTAGGACAGGTAGGGGTTACATGGATCAGATTTTTATAAGACAGATGTGTGAGAAAGCTTTAGGAAAAGGTAAGGATATTTTTTGTGTTTCTATGGATTTGGAAAAGGCTTATGACAGTAGACAGGAAGGCACTGTAGGAGGTATTGCAGATATATGGGATAGGAAGAAAGCTTTTAAGAGCAATCAAGAGTTTTTATGAGAGTAGTAAAGCATGTGTTAGAATCAGAAATGGAGAGAGTGGTTTGAAGTAAAGGTGGGACTCCATCAGGGATGTGTTATGTTGCCTTGGCTGTTTAATTTATACATGGATGGGGCAGTTTGAGAGGTAAATGCAAGGGTAGTGAGTTGGGAATTGGAGATGGTTAAAGAAAATGGAGAAAAGTGGGAGATAAGCCAATTGTTGCTTGCTGAGGACAGTGCGCTTGTGGCAGCATCAGAGGAGGGATTGAGGAAGTTAGTGACAGAGTGCTGGGGGTGTGCAAAAGAAGGAAGTTGAAGATAAATGTGGGTAAAAGTAAGGTGATGAGATGTAAAGGGGAGAAAGCAGCAGACTGGAAGTGAGTATTAAAGGAGAGAGACTGGAGGAAGTGGATAGTTGTAGATACTTGGGTGCAAATGTGGCAGGAAAGGGAGGATTGGAGGTGGAGGTAGAATGTAGATTGAGAGAAGTGAGTAAATGCTTTGGTGGATTAAAAAGTGTAATGAGAAATATACATTTGGGAATGGATGCTAAGAGGAGATTGTATGAAGGAGTGATTGTACCAACAGCACTGTATTGGGCAGAAACATTGAACATAAGAGAGAAGGAGTTTAACTTCTTCAGTATGGGCCAAAATCTCGCTGGCAGCATTAGCTGCCAGACGTACGATGTGTCGTAATAATACTCGTATCATAAAACATAGTCACCGCTTATATTGATCGTTCTCTCTTTCACCCGTGAATTTTGATAACCATAGAAAATGTGATGAAGACAGTTTAGATAGTATGTCATTACGCAGGGGCAACTACAATAAATATAATCAAGACGCCGATATGGCAGCCTCACATATCCACTTGCTCCTCATGCCGCCTACGTATGCGGCACTATATGGAAGGGGTCAAGTGTGTTTGAGATGAGGTGTCGGAGAAGTATGATAGGGGATACTAGGTTGGATAGAGTGAGAAACAAGGAGGTGAGGAGGAGAATGGGGGTGGAAAGGGAGTTGGGAGGTAGGGTTGATGAGAGAGTATTTTGATGGTTTGGACACATGGAAAGAATGAGTGAAGAAAGATTAGTAAAAGAGGTGTGGAAGGAGTGAACATGAGCATGAAAAGGTGACCAAAGATGAGATGAATATGTGGATGAAAAGGGGCATTGGGAAAGAGGGCAGTGTCTGTTGAGAAAGGATTGGCAAGGACAAAAGATAGGGGTGAATGGAGTAGGGTTGTGTATGGATGATGCTGTGATGCATGAAAGGGAGTGGGTGGGGGATGAAGGTGAGGGAGTATGGATGAAAAATAAATTGCCACAGCCCAAAGGGATTTCTCTCCATCTTCTCCATATCTGCATGAAAGGATGGAGAGGGATGTCACCAATTTAATGAATTAGCCTTGTTGTGGATGTGCTCTATAATGCAACACTTTTTCTGACCCAGAGGAGTGGGCAAGATGCAGGGATGACTTGTTATCCATGAGGAACCAAGATAAGAGGGAGGGAGGGGGGTGGATGGGAGTGGAGTATGTGGGGATGGAGTGGGTGGGAGTTGTTTTTATTTATCTATTTATTTGGGGTATTGGGTGCATGTTATTGTGGCAAAGTAGCATGCAGTTGATACTTTAGGGTCTATATGGAGCACCCCTATGGACCAGAGCCACACATAATTTTGTCTGTGATAGAGGAAAACTCTGTTCATAGAGAAATGATGACACTCTTATACTATGACTATCCCTCCTTTATGCTGTCCCCCAACCCGTTGTTACTGTCCTGTACCATTTCTCTGAATATTCATTTCCTGTGGTGGGGGAAGAGAATGCTACCACCAGGTCTTTCGACTTGAGTCGTAAAAGGCGACAAAAATGGGACAGGGGATGGGATTAAGAGTCCTACTATGTGTAGCCCCTAAAGGGGACATTCCTAAAAAAAAAAAAAAAAGTAAAGGCTTAAGAGGGTCTGGGAGTTTCCGACCAGTACCCTAAGGTTTGGGTCTTTTAATGTGCGTGGATGTGGTATAGATGAGAGTAAAAGGGAAGAGATAGACAGTATGTTTGTGAGAAGAAAGATGGATGTGCTGGCTTTGAGTGAAACTAAAATGAAAGGAAAGGGCAACTGTGAGTTTGGGAGTGTAGCTGGGAGGTACTCAGGAGTGAAGAGGGGACGAGGGAGAGAAGGGGTGGCTTTACTAATGGAAGGAGGTTTCATCAAGGTTGATGTGGATGAAGGTGATGCTGGGAAAGGAGATGTGAGTTTTTGTAAGTGCATATGGGCCTGGTAATGAGAAGAGCGTAGAGGAAAGGGAGGCTTTTTGGGTAGATATAAATGAGTGCATAGAGGGATTAGGGAGAAATGTCAATGTAGTTGTATTGGGAGACCTTAATGCTAGGGTAGGAAATGAACTAATAGACGGAGTGATTGGGAAGTATGGAGTTCCAGGTAAAAATCGTAGTGGAGAATTGATGGTGGAGATGTGTCTTGAAAGAGAGTTGATAGCAAATACAGTGTTTTGGAAGAAAGTCAAGCATAAGTACACATGGGAGAGGGTGGTGGATGGAAGGGTGGCAGATAGAGCATTAATGGATTATAGTGTGGTGACCAGGAGTATGGTAGGAACAGTTAAGGATGTATATGTTCTAAGGGGAGAGAGTTGGGGAATATCAGATCATTTTCTGGTGGAAGGTAAATTGAGAGTGGAGAATAGGTGGAGAAAGAGGAAAAGGGCAGAAGGTAGGGAGGTACTTAGAGTGAACTGCTTAAACACTTCCATAGGGTGACGCCTACGTAGGCGTCATGAGGAGGAAGTGGGTACGCGATGTTGCCGACATCGGCGTCTTGATTATATTTATTGTAGTCGTATCTACGTAACCTCCATTCTCTCTAAACTGGCTTCATCATATTTTTTATGGTTATCAAAATTCACGGGTGAAAGAGAACGAACAATTGAGCACTGACTTTATTTTTTATAATGCGATTATTATGACGTAACATCGCACGTCGGGCAGCTAATGCTGCCAGACGTGTGATGTGCCCCGGAGTGAAGAGGTTAAAAAAAAAAAAAAAAAAAAAAAAAAAAAGGAGAATGAGTATAAAAAGCTGAGAGAGGAGTGGGAGGGAGTAAAGGATAGAGTAGAACTAGGAATGGAGGAGGAATGGGGATGGTTCAAGGAGGGAGTCATAAGGTGCGCAAAGATGGTGTGTGGAACAAGGAGGGTGGGAGGAAATAGAAGGAAGGGTAGTGAGTGGTGGGATGAGGAAAAAAAGAAAGGTGTAGAAGAGAAGAAACAGGCATTCATAGATTGGCTACAAATTAGGACGAGGGAATTGTATGAGAGGTACAAAGTAAAGAGAAGGGAAGTTAAGCATAAGATAGAGGAAGCAAAGAGGAGAGCAGATGTGAAATGGGGTAAGAGTATGACAGAAAATTTTGAAAGTAATAAAAAGATGTTTTGGAAGGAAATTAAAAGAGAAAGAGGAGGCGAATCAAGTAGAGAAGAAAAGGTAAAATGTGCAGATGGAGAGATGATATGGAAGACAAGGCAGTGAGAGGAAGTTGGGTAGATTATTTTATGGAGTTGCTAATTGTGAAGGAGGATAGGGAGGGAAAGGTAGTTGCAGTGGGAAGCTCAAAGGAAATGAGAGTGATGAGTGAGAAAAATGGAGGAGAAATAGGGAAGGATGAAGAGCAAGTAAGGCACCTGGGTTGGATGGATGCCATGGAGAATGTCTGAAGAAAGGAGGTACAGTTATGGTGGACTGGCTGGTGAGGTTATTTAATGTTTGTTTAAGAGAGGGTAGAGTGCCGAAGGACTGGAGGAGTGCCTGTATAGTTCCGCTTACAATGGAAAGAGGGACAGGTGTGAGTGTAGTAGTTTCAGAGGGATCAACTTGTTGAGTGTAGTTGGGAAGGTTTATGGGAAGATCTTGATTGAGAGGATTAGGAGAGGAACAGAGGGAGTAAATGGTGAGGAACAGTGTGGATTTAGGAGAGGTAGAGGTTGTGTAGATCAGATTTTTGTGGTAAGACAGATATGTGAGAAAGCTATAGGAAAGGGGAAGGATGATTTTGGTCTTTTATGGATCTGGAAAAGGCTTATGACAGGGTAGACAGAAAGGCACTGTGGGAGGTTTTGCGGATATACAGGATAGGAGGAAAGCTTCTAGGAGCTGTCAAGAGTCTTTATGAGAGTAGTAGAGCTTGTGTCAGGATTAGAAATGGAGAGTGAGTGGTTCAAGGTAAAGGTGGGACTTTGTCAGGGATATGTTATGTCGCCCTGGCTGTTCAACTTGTACATGGATGGGGTAGTGCGAGAGGTAAATACAAGGGTGGTGGGTAAGGGATTGGAGATGGTTAAAGAAAATGGAGAAAAGTGGGAGGTGAGCCAACTGTTGTTTGTGGACAACACTGCGCTTGTGGCAGGATCGGAGGAGGAATTGAGGAAGTTGGTGACAGAGTTTGGGAGAGTGTGTGATAGAAGAAAGCTGAAGATAAATGTGGGTAAAAGTAAGGTGATGAGATGTTCAAGAGGTGAAAGTGGCAGCAGACTGGAAGTGAGCATTAAGGGAGAGTGACTGGAGGAAGTGGATATTTTTAGATACTTGGTTGCAAATGTGGAAGGAAAAGGTGGAGTGAAGGTGGAGGTAGAATGTAGATTGAGAGAAGTGAGTAAATGCCTTGGTGGATTAAAAAGTGTATTGAGGAATAGACATTTGGGACTGGATGCTAAGATGAGACTGTATGAAGGAGTGATTGTGCCAACAGCACTGTATGGGGCACAAACATAGAACATAAGAGAGGAAGAGAGAAGGAGTTTGAATGTGTTTGAGATGAGGTGTCTGAGAAGTATGATGGGGGTTACTAGGCTAGATAGAGTGAGAAATGAGGAGGTGAGGAGGAGAACAAGGGTGGAAAGGGAGCTGGGAGATAGGGTTGATGAAAGAGTATTGGGATGGTTTGGATACATGGAAAGAATGAGTGAAGAAAGACTAGTAAAAGAGGTATGGAAGGCAGATGTGGAGGGAGTGAACATGAGGGGACGTCCTAGGATGAAGTGGATGGATGGGGTGAAGGGGGCTTTGGGGAAGAGGGGAATGTCTGTTGAGGAAGGATGGGAGAGGACAGAAGACAGGGGTGAATGGAGAATGGTTGTATATGGATGATGTTGTGATGCATGAGGTGGAATGGGTGGGGGGGATGGGGGATGAGGTAGTATGTGTGATCAAAATTTGACGTAGCCCGAAGGGATTTCTCCCCATCTTCTCCTTTTCTGCATGAGGGGACGGAGAGGGGGGGTTCGCCGATTTAATGAAGCGGCCTTGCTGTGGATGTGCTGTGTCTTGCGACACTGCTTCTGACCCAGGGCAGTGGACAAGGTGCAGGGATGACCCGTCATCCAGGAGGTGCTAAGATAAGAGGGAGGGTGGAGGGGTGTGGAGTGTGTTCAGGGATGGAATGAGTGGGAATGATTTTATGCCTTTTCCTTTTTGGCTACCTCCCTTGTAAGAGGGAAAAAGCCTTGGTATATGTATGTATGACTTTGGCTGCCTCCCTTGTCAGGGGGAAAAAGCCCTTGGTATATGTATGCATGTATATGTATATAGAGTAGTAATGCTTGGGTCTCACGTCCAGAAAGACCTGAGTTCAAGGTTCATGAAAGGTTGGGCCTGATTGTTTAAATTACATAGTTTTTATGAGTAATTTGTTCTTTAATATATATGCTATATTATGCTATATATTTTATGTTTTTAACATACGGGAGTGGGATGGATGTGGGGTGCATGCCTTGGCTGGTTACATCTCTCATAAGGGGGAAGAAGCCTTTGCTATAGACAGATAGAAATATAACTAAGTAAGACATTTTAATGTGCTTCTCTCTTTGTTCATTTCTGTTTCTTTTTTCCCTTTGTTTCCTTTTTCTTTTCTTTATATATATATATATATATATATATATATATATATATATATATATATATATACATGTATATATATATATATAATATATACACACACATGTATATATTTTTTCATAAGCATTGAACTTGAGAGGATTGTCACCACCCCTTTTGTTTTCATGAACATTCCTTTCATACAGGTTAGTTCAACAGAATATCTACCAAGTTCCACTACACCACCCGTGCGCCCAACAGCTGTAGTTGAACCCACAGCTGTCACTGGAGAGACCTCAACAGTCGAGTATGGACCACGCAACTTCTCTCCCCGTGTCAGATACAGGATTGACAAACAAGCATGGGTATGTTCAAAAGTTAAATAATTTATAAGAGAATCCTGCTAAAAAGAACCTTATTTTTGTAGGAAGTTGTGAGGGGGAAAGGGCCTGTGGTGTATATACTGTATGTATGTATATATACACACACATGTAAAATTTGAGCTCCGAGAAACAAGTTAAAAGTGGAATGTCTCAGCAGTGTCGCATTAGCAGGATGCCTAGGTTGTGTTAAATGGGAAGGGGAGTGCTAGTGGATACCCAAGATGGTCAAATTACAGCTTAAATAGTGGGTATTAAAGCAAAATGGAAGAAAAGGATGGCAGGCCAGAGAAGCCCAATGGTGGCAGTGCATTGAGTCATAACATAAACATGTACCCAAGACCATCTATCAGTGCATGACCAAAGCATAATGTGAGCTTCAGGTCACCTCTGGGTACAAAAAGATTTCTTTTAGACAGTAGTGATGAGGGATATTTTTCTGGATTTAGTGGGTATGAAAGAAGACTTTAGTAGGATTATAGACATAAAGAGGGAGATAAGATTTATGAATGAATCATGGAAGCAAGAGACTAACGATTTATGGAGCATGAATCAAGAAATAAACAAGTGAGTGATTTAAAAAAGTAAGTACTGAGATAAAAGAAGAGGTAAGTGCGCTAAAAAAAGAACTGGCCGAGTTAAAAGGTGAAAATGAAAGGTTAAAAATTATTATAACACGGGAGAGGACGGAAGACAGAGGTGAGTGGAGAATGGTTGTATATGGATGATGTTGTGATTGCATGAGGAGGAATGGGCAGGGGGGTGGGGGGTGAGGTAGTATGTGTGAGCAAATTTTGACGCAGCCCGAAGGGATTTCTCCCCGTCCTCTCCTTATATGCAAGGGGGGACGGAGAGGGGGTGTCGCCGATTAAATGAAGCGGCCTTGCTGTGGATGTGCTGTGTCTTGCGACACTGCTTCTGACCCAGGGCGGTGGGCAAGGTGCAGGGATGACCCGTCATCCAGGAGGTGCTCAGATGAGAGGGAGGGTGGGAGGGGTGTGGAGTGTATTTAGGGATGAAATGGGTGGGAGTGATTTTATGCCTTTCCCTTTTTGGCTACCTCCCTTGAAAGGGGGAAAAAGCCTTGGTATATGTATGTATGTATAACACTAATGCCAATTCTTCCTCTTCTTTATCTCTCAGGGACCAATTTAGGTCATGTTTTTCCTTTAGACCATATACTGTAGGTACGGGCACAAAATAAAAAAAATAAAAAATTAACCCTTAAATTATTGTTGCATATGAAAGGCAATTTTATTAGAAACAAAATACTTTTTACATTTTTGAAATAGCTCGAAAAGTAAGGGAGATACAATTTTTTAAATTATTTTTTTAGCCCACATTTTTGGCTGGACTTCACCATAGCAAAATGTTAGAATTAAAGGTGGTCATTTGTAAAGATTTCGGTAAAGAAATACACATTAACTCTAAACCACTGGTCCAATTTTATTAAAATTCGGAATACTTGGGTTTTAAGGATCAACAAATCACATGAGCATGTCAAAAACAATGCAAGACATCTCCATCATACCATATTTGCCTTTTCATGGCAACCATGAAGTTGTCAATTTTCAGATTATCATCAATAAAATCCAAACCCCTGGCCCAACTGACATGCAACTTGGCATGTCAAGGTTTTATGGGTCAATAAAACACCTGAGCATGTCAATAACATTGCAGGACCTTCTTCTGATACACATTCTTACTAACACCTATCACGTTGCCATGGCAACTGTTGTCAATTTAGAAATAATAAAATCCAAACCCCTGGCCCAACTGACATGCAACTTGGCATGTCAGGGTTTTATGGGTCAATAAAACACCTGAGCATGTCAATAACATTGCAGGACCTTCTTCTGATACACATTCTTACTAACACCTCTCACGTTGCCATGGCAACTGTTGTCAATTTAGAAATAATAAAATCCAAACCCCCGGCCCTACTGACATGCAACTTGGCATGTCAAAGTTTTATTTGGTCAATAAAACACCTGAGCATGTCAATAACATTGCAGGACCTTCTTCTGATACCATTCTTACAAACACCTATCACATTGCCATGGCAACTGTTGTCAATTTAGAAATAATCAATAAAATCCAAACCCCTGGCCCAACTGACATGCAACTTTGCATGTCTAGGTTTTATGGGTCAATAAAACACCTGAGCATGTCAATAACATTGCAGGACCTTCTTCTGATACCATTCTTACAAACACCTATCACGTTGCCATGGCAACTGTTGTCAATTTAGAAATAATAAAATCCAAACCCCTGGCCCTACTGACATGCAATTTTGCATGTCTAGGTTTTATGGGTCAATAAAACACCTGAGCATGTCAATAACATTGCAGGACCTTCTTCTGATACACATTCTTACTAACACCTCTCACGTTGCCATGGCAACTGTTGTCAATTTAGAAATAATAAAATCCAAACCCCTGGCCCTACTGACATGCAACTTGGCATGTCAAGGTTTTATGGGTCAATAAAACACCAGAGCATGTCAATAGCATTGCAGGACCTTCTTCTGATGCCATTCTTACATACACCTATCACGTTGCCATGGCAACTGTTGTCAATTTAGAAATAATAAAATCCAAACCCCTGGCCCAGCTGACATGCAACTTGGCATGTCTAGGTTTTATGGGTCAATAAAACACCAGAGCATGTCAATAACATTGCAGGACTTTCTTCTGATAAATCATGGGTCAACAATTCATGATAGATATTGGGTCAACAATTCTCCTGAGCATGTCATTAACATTGCAGGACCTTCTTCTTATACCATTCTTACTAACACCTATCATGTTACCATGGCAACTGTTGTCAAATTGGAAATAATAAATAACATCCGAACCACTGGCCCAATTGACATGCAACTTGGCATGTTAAGATTTTTGGGTCATTTCTTGACCAAGTGTATATTACCCAACGATCTTGAGCTGCTCATATACGGGAGAAAATAGGTTAAGAAATAAGTTTATTACATTGCAATAGATTATTAATGATGTCTTACCTTAATATTTTTACTCGGAAAACTAATTTGCCGAGGTTGATAACCAAATTTGCGTTGGAATCGGTGAATATTTGTTTCCTTTGAAAGATTTGGTCATACACTTGTACAATAACAAGATAATTTGAATGTTTTGTACATGCGCTGAACGCTCAAAACATTCAAACTAAGCAAAACAAAATCAAATGGGTCGCAAAAAATGGCGTTGTAAACAGTACCAGCGCGATGGTGACGTCACGCTTGTTTTCGCGCGTACCTATATACTACTATACACTTCTTTTTGTCTACTGTATCTCTTACTAGATTTTTTTTTTTCTTTTATTACCTTGATGACTGCATCTTTGGCATTCTCCTGCATTTGTTGATGAACTATTTCTTTAAAAGTTATCTTATCTTTTTCTTGGTCTCTCCTCCATTCATTCCTGAGTTGTAAATCATCCTCTCCTATGTTTTTTTTCCAGTTTTTATGGTTGCCTTTATCTGTTCATTTACCTCTTTATAGTCTCACTATTAGTGTTATCATTATTTTTCAGGGCAATATAAAATTGGTACAAAGGAAGCAAAAAAAGTTAGCTTGGAAAGGGACTTAGGAGTAATTATCAGCAAAGACATGTCACCAGACAAGCATATCAACAAAAAAGTTGGTGAAACCTTCACTTTACTAAGATCAATGAAAGTGGCCTTTGACCACTGGGATGAGGAAATGGTAAAGGAAATATTAGTCACACTGATAAGACCAAGATTGGAGTACGCTACAACACTATGGACACCCAGTACAAAAAAGAATATAAAGAAATTAGAAAGAATCCAAAGATCAATGAGAAAGAAGGCACCAACACTCTCTAAATTGACATTTGAACAAAGATTGTCCAAACTGGAACTACCAACCCTGGAACAAAGAGGAGATCTACTGACCATTTACAGAATTATGAAAGGGATGGTAGTCCTTAACAGGGGAGATTTATTAAAAGAAAAGAGAATTTAAAAAGAAACTCAAAAAGGATTGTTAGAAGAGATCTAATAAATAATAGTTTCCCACACAGAGTGGTAGATATCTGGAACAAATTGGATGAGGCAACAGTGTGTGCAAAAACTATACAAGAATTTAAGAACAAACTAGAAACTGAAAGATACAAAGATCACTACAAGTATATCTCCCTGTATAATACAACTAAGTAAATACACAATTTCTTTTGCATGGAGCCAAGAATGGGAAATGAAGTTCAGTACTAAAAAATGTACAGCACTGGAAATGGGCAATAGTGGCAAAAAACCATCCTTAAACAATTAGTTGGGAAGTGAACCCATTACAAAAGCAAAATAGGAGAAAGATTTGGGAGTGTTGTTAAGAAACAACCTGTCACCTGATATTTCAGCAGGATTGTGGGACATATGGACTACTATTTATCAAAGTGGCATTTCAATATATGGAAGAAGAGATGATGAAAAAACTCATTGAAACCCTGATCTGTCAGTTGTATGGTCCCCACACAGAGTGAAGGATATAAGTAAAATTGAGAGAATACAAATAGCAGCAACCAAACTGGTCCCCAGCTTGGCAAATAAACCATATGAGGAAAGATTAAAAGCACTGAGTCTGCCAACTTTGAAAGATCAAAGAGAAAGAGGCGATGTGATTACAGTATAGCTCTACTGATTAAAGATGGGAGGGCTAAGGTCATAAGAGCAAATTAAGAAAGACCAGATGTATAAATACTTGGAATAGCTTAGGAAATGATAATATGATAATTGGAAATCAAGGATATAGATTAAGTTGGAACTGTACATGAATTTGAGGCTAGGCATGATAAAAAAAAGATAGAGAATAGGAGACAGGACCCAATGAGCATTGTTCCTTTCCTTTATACTACAATTAGGTCAATTGTGCCATGGTTATTCAATATGTACATGCATGGGGTGGTGTGGGAGTTAAATGCGAGGGTAATGGGCATGGGACTGGAGATGGTTAAAGAAAATGGAGGAAAGTGGGAGGTAAGCCAGTTGTTGTTTGGTAATGACATTGTGCTTGTGGCAAGGTAAGAAGGATTAAGGGAGTTAGTGATGGAGTTTGTAAAGGTATGTGAGAGGAGAAAGTTGAAGGTAAATATGGGTAAAATTAAGTTGATGAGATGTACAAAGAAAGAGAATGGCACTAATTTGCAAGTGAGTCTTAAAGGAAAGGAGAGAGACTGGAGGAGGTGGATAGCTTTAGGTACTTGGTTACATGTGACAGGAAAGGGAGGAGTGGTGGAGATAAATTGTAGATATAGGCATGTAAGTTAATGCCTTGGAGCATTAAAAAATGTAATAAGAAATAGACATTGGGAATGAATGCTAAGATGAGATTGTATGAAGGGGTGATTGTGCCAACAACACTGTATGAGGTAGAGGCATGGAACATAAAGAGAGGAAGAGTTTAAATGTGTTTGAGAGAAATGTCTGAGAATTGTGGTAGGGGTTACAAGGTTGGATATAGTGAGAAACGAGGAGGTGAGGAGGATAGCGGGGGTGGAAAAAGAGATGGCAGATGGGGTTGATGAAAGAGTATTGGGATGGTTTGGACACATGGGAAGAATAAATGAAGAAAGATTATTAAAAGAGGTGTAGAAGGCAGAGAGGGATGGAGTGAACATGAGGGATTGACTGAGGATGAGATGTATGGATGGGATAAAAAGGGCATTCAGCAAGAATGGGATGTCTATTGAGGAAGGAAGGGAGAAGACAGAAGATAGGGGTGAGTGGAAAACGGTTGTGTATGTATGATACCGTGATGAATGGAAGGTAGTGGGTGGGGGATGTGGGGGGTTAGGGAGTGGTTATGTGTGGATAATATTTTGGTGCAGCCCAAAGCGATTTCACAGCATCTTCAATGTTTCTGCATGAGAGGGAGGGGGGGGGGGCTCACTGATTAAGTGAAGTAGCCTTGCTATAGATGTGCTGTCTCACTGCATTGCTTCTGACCCAGGGCGGTGGGTGAGATGCAGGGATGACCCATCATCCATGAGTAGCCTAGATGAGAGGGAGGGAGGAGTGGTGGATGGGAGTGGAATTATGCCTTTTGACTTTGGCTACCCCTCTGGTAAGGGGGAAAGAGCCCTTGGTGTATGTTTATAGGTACATACATATACCAAGAACTTTTTCCCCCCTTACAAGGTAGCCAAAGTCAAAAGGCATAATTCCACTTCCACCCATTTCATCCCCATTCACTTAATTCCCATTCACCACCCCTCCCTCTGTTCTTGGCTCCTCCTGGATGATGTGTCATTCCTGCATCTTGCCCATTGCCCTGGGTCAGAAACAATGCACCAAGACAGCACAGCCACAGCAAGGCTCCTTCATTTAGTCCATTCAATCCTGAGATTAATCTGTCAATGTTAGTACAGACACTCCTCAACTTATGTTTTAATTACGTTCCGAACGGCCGAACGTAACGTGAAAATGAACGTAAGTTGTTACTGTACGTTCCAGTAATGTATGACCGTTCATACTGTACTATACATCCATAAATTCTATTACCGTATCTTATAAGACACCCCTAAATCATTAATTATAAACATAACATTGTAAAATAATAACATTAATTTCAAATAAATTACATTCAAGCAACATAAAGTGAGATGGTGGAGGAGGAGGAGGCAAGGCATGTTCAGTCTGTCGTTTGTGCCATGTAAACAATGGACGCAGCATCATGCGTATGTATAGTTTGAACGTCTCGTACTACGGAGAGCTCGCTAAACTCAAAAATTCACTCAACAATTTTTTTTTTTTTTTTACAATTTTTTTTTTTACAGTCAGTTCAAATGTAAAATCGAAAAAACGTAAAACAAATTAACGTAAGTAGAGGAGCATCTGTATAGGCCACTTTTAATTTTTTTCTTTCACCATCTTGTTTTCTGTTTTTGTTTTGCCCACACTGATTTACCATTTTCTCAGTCTTATGTCTGTGACCCTCCAATAGAACTCCTTGCTTTTGGTCTCCAGTCTCTTCACATTTTTTTCCTTAGCTTCACCTTTTAGTATTTTCTCTTTTTCGATTTCCTCCTCACTCATTTCTCTTTTTATCCATATCTTGTTGTAGTGTTCTCTCCTTGCCAACTTGCTTTTTCTAATATATCTTCTACTACCATTTGTGATCTTAGTTTTATCTATAGTGGTTGATTTCTTTCCTTAGAATATTGTCCCATTCTATGTACTTCTTTTATGTCTTTACTTCCATGTCACCATCTTCTATTTCTTTTAGAATTGATATTGCTATTTCTTTTCCTGCTTTTTCTCTCATGTACCTCACCAGACCATATTTCCCTAAGTCCATATATCACAATACATTTTTTTTATCCACTGTATCTCTAACCCAATTTGCCTTTTCTTTAATTACTTGAATGATTTATCTTTTGCATTTTCCTGCATCTGTTGTTGTACTATTTCTCTAAAGGCAGTTTCTTAATTTTCTCTGTTTTCATTCCATTTCTTAGTCTTCTGCATACTTTCCTCACATAAGTTTTCTTCAATTCTTTCAGTCATTTCTTGTATTTTGTTATTTACCTTTTTTTTTTCTCTCATTATTGGTAGTATCATTATCTTCGTTTTTTCATTTTCACATTTAACTTACCCGGTATATAATTTTTTTTGTTAGCTTGGGTTAAACATTCCATTGAATCTACAATCTCCACTCTTAGTTCAATGACTTCATTCGTCCATCATTTTCTTTTATTACTCATTTCCCTTTTCATGTCTAAGATTCGACTCAAATTTCTTCTTTTGTACTTACCAAAACTGGAAAAGGAGTCTTCATTATACAATTTAAATCTTGCTGGTGTTTCAAGTCCTCTGTTTACATTGTACTTTGGCATGGCACCCCTAAATGGCTCTACTTTCAAGTCAACATTTGTCTCAAAATCATTGTTTTTATTTTCCTACATTTTCTCTTATTAAATCAAACTATCACTGCAGAGAAATCATTTTGGGTAACCACAATTGCTCCCCCTCCCATTCAATACAAACCAGGTCTCCTGTTTTCCTTGTACTATAAATTTTGTTTGTTTTTGCCAGCCGACAGAGCTCAAGTGAGATGTTGACAGGTCAGAAGCTCATGTGTGTATGAAGGAGTGATTGTGCTGACAGCACTGTATGGGGCAGAAACATGGAACATAAGAGAGGAGGTGTTTGTATGTATTTGGAATGAGGTGCCTGAGAAGTATGATAGGGGTTACTAGGCTGGATAGAGTGAGAAACAAGGAGGTGAGGAGGAGAACAGTGGTGGAAAGGGAGTTGGGAGATAGGGTTGATGAAAAGTATTGGGATGGCTTGGACACATGGAAAGAATGAGTGAAGAAAGATTTGTAAAAGAGGTGTGGAAGGCAGAGGTAGAAGGAGTGAACATGAGAGGGTGACCAAGGGTGAGATGGATGGATGGGGTAAAAGGGGCATTGAGAAAGAGGGGAATGTGTGTTGAGGAAGAACAGGAGAGGACAGAAGATAGAGGTGAATGGAGAATGGTTGTGTATGGATGATGCTGTGATGCATGAGGGTAAGTGGGTGGGGAATGGGGATGAGGGAGTATGAGCAAAGAATAAATTAATATAGCACCGAAGGGATTTCTCCCCATCTCCATTTCTGCATGTGGGGATGGAGAGGGGTGTCACCAATTTAATGAAGTGACCTTGCTGTGGATGTGCTGTGTCTTGCAACACTTTTTCTGACCCAGGGCAGTGGGTGAGATGCATGGATGACCCATCATCCAGGAGGAGTCTAGATAGGAGGGAGAGAAAGGGGTAGATGGAAGTGGAGAGTGTGTGGATGGAAAAGATGGGAGTGGTTTTTATGCCTTTGTTTTTTTGCTACCTCCCTTATAAGGGGGAAAAAGCCTTTGGTATATGTATGTACATACGGTGCATCCTCCTCTGTAGCCCTTAAAAGAAAAAACAAAAACAAAAAAACATAAGAGGGTCTGGGAGGCATTTTCCAACCAGATCCCTATAGTTTGGGTCTTTTAATGTGCATGGATGTGGTACAGATGAGAGTAAAAGGGAAGAGATAAACAGTATGTTTGTGAGAAGGAAAATGGGTAGCTATGGAGATAGATAAATGTGTGATGGAGTGGAAGGATTCTTCTTCAAGGTTAATGTGGATGATGTGGGAGATGTGGGTTTTTGTAAGTGCATATGGCCCTGGTAGTGAGAAGAGTGTAAAGGAAAGAGACTTTTGGACAGATTTGAATGAGTGCATAGAAGGTTTAGGGAGAGATGGCAATGTAGTGGTATTGGGAGATCTCACTGCTTGAGTAGGAGACAAACCAATAGACAGAGTGGTTGGGGAGTGGAGTGCCAGGAAAAAATTGTAGCATAGAGATGATGGTAGAGATGTGTTTAGAGAGTTGATTATATCAAATACAGTCTTTAGGAAATAAAAGTCAAGCATAGTACACATGTGAGAGGGTGGTGCATGGAAGTGTGGTAGATAGGGCTTTAATAGACTATATAGTGGTAACCAGGAGATGGGTAGGAAGAGTTTTGAATGTACATGTTCTTACAGGAGAGAGTGGGGGAATATAAGATTTTTTGTTGGAAGGTAAGTTGAGAGTAGAGGATAGATGGAGAAAGAGGGAAAGGACAGAAGGTAGGGAGGTAGAGTAAACTGCTTAAGGGAGTGTCACCAGTGATCATTTGAAAAATTCTTGTACATGAGTGAATTTTAGGTAAACATTTCAAAAGTATCTATGATGGTGGCAACACTCATACAAAGTTATACAAATGTATTTTGTTTCTATTTTTTATACAGCATAAAATAGATCAAATATTGGCAACCTCTGGCAACCCTATTGCATAAAAAATAAGAAGAGGAAATTGGAAATTTGCTTTTCATCACAACCATCAAATAAATGGTCGCAAAAAATTGTCGCGAAAATCTAAATCCCCCATCCTGTAAAGTTTATGTTTTTGTTCTTTCTGTTGTAATATCTTTGGTTGTTCTTTATGGATTTTTGTCATTCTTGTTTCATTTGAAAGAATACATCATGCTCTTTATTTTCTACAGAAAAAAAAAATTTGTATGAAACCTTAATTTTGCAGCATTTTTTGATTATTCAGAGAAACAATAAAAAATCAGAGGTATTAGTTTGAAAAAATGTATTCAGTAAGACTTGTTCCCCATACTCCAAACTTTCATTTCATACCAAGCTGAATGATGTGGAAGGATTTTCCATCAAGTAATTAGAGCTTCACTAGAGTTCACTATATCTTCATTAAATATTCACTATGCCTTATATATACATAGGAGGAACACAATGCCCTAAGGAATTACACACTAATGTAAGGTGTATTTATACTTATATTCATTAAACACACATTTGAAAAAAAAAAAAAATCACCTACTCTATAAAGTGATGCGACTCCCTTAAATGAGAAAGAAAAGGAGTACAAAAAGCTGAGAGAGGAGTGGGAGGGAGTGAAGGATTGAGTAGAACCAGGAATGGAGGCATGGGGATGTTTCAAGGAGGGAATCCCAAGGTGTGCAGAGATGGTGTGTAGAACAAGGAGGATGGGAGGAAATAGAAAGAAGGGTGGTGCATGATGGGATGATGAAGCAAATAAGGTTGCAAAATAGGATGAGAGAATCATATGAGAGATACAGAGAAAAGAGAAGACAAAAAATAAGATAGAGGAGTCAAAAAGGAGAGCAGATGTTAAATAGGGTAAGATTATGACAGAATTTTTTTAAAGTAATGAAAAGATGTTTTGGAAGAAAATTAAGAGAGGAAGAGGAGGCAAATCAAGTAGGGAAGAAAAGGTAAAAGGTGTAGATGGAGAGATGATAGTGGAAGAGATGGCAGTAAGAAGAAGATGGGCAGATTATTTAAGGGGTTTGCTAAATGTGAAGGATATGGAGGGAAAGGTAGTTGCAGTGGGAAACACTAAGAAAATGACCGTGATAAATGAGTGAAATGGAGGAGAAATAAGAAAAGATGAAATGAAGGCAGTTATTAAGATGATGAAAACAGATAAGACACCTGGGTTAGTTGGGTGTCATGCAGAGTGTCTATAAGAGGGAGGTACAGTGATGGTGGACTGGCTGGTGAGGTTTTATGTTTGGCTAAAAGAGGGCAGAGTGCCAGAGGACTGGAGGAGTGCCTGTATAGTTCTGCTTTGCAAGGGAAATGGATGACAAGTGTGAATGTAGTAGTTTCAGAGGGATAAGTTTGTTGAAAGTAGTTGGGGAGGCTTATGGGAAGGTTTTGATGGAAAGGATTAGGAAAGGAACAGAGAGAGTAATTGGTGAGGAACACTGTGGGTTTAGGACAAGTAGGGGTTGTGTGGATCAGATTTTTGTGTTAAGGCAGATATGTGAGAAAGCTTTAGGAAAAGTTAAGGATGTTTTTTGGGCCTTTATTGATTTGGAAAAAGGCTTATGACAGGGTAGACAGGAAGGCACTGTGGGGAGGTATTGCAGATATATGGGATAGAAAGAAAGCTGTTAAGAGCAGTCAAGAGTTTTTATGAGAGTAGTAGAGCCTGCGTTAGAATTAGAAGTGGATAGAGTAAGTGGTCTGAGGTAAAGGTGGGACTTCACCAGGGATGTCATATTGCCTTAGCTGTTCAAGTAAGGTGATGAGATCTACAAGGGGATAGGATGGCAGCAAATTGGAAATGAGTATTAAAAGAGAGAGACAGGAGGAAGTGGATAGTTTTAGATACTTGGGGGGCAAATGTGGCGGGAAAGGGAGGAGTGGAGGTGAAGGTAGAATGTAGATTGAGAGAACCAAGTAAATGCCCTGGGGTATTAAAAACTGTAATGAGAAATAGACATTTGTAAATGGATGCTAAAAGGAGATTGTATGAAGGAGTGATTGTGCCGACAGCACTGTATGGGGGGTATAAAGTTTAAATGTATTTACGTAGTTGTATCTCACAGGAAAGGGAGCTATACTTGTGGTGTCCCATCTTTGTATCTCTCCATATCTAGTTTGCTTTTAAATTCTTGTATTGTTTTTGCACACAATTGGCTGGATAAAGTGAGAAATAAAGAGGTGAGGAGGAGAGCGGAGATGGAGAGGGAGTTGGGAGATAGGGTTGATGAAAGTATTGAGATGGTTTGGACTCAAGAAAAGAATGAATGAAGAAAGATTATGAAAAGAGGTGTGGAAGGCAGAGGTGGAGGGAGAGAATGTGAGGGGGCGACCAAGGATGAGATGGATGGATGGGGGTAAAAGGAGCATTGAGAAAGAGGGGAATGTCTGTTGAGAAAGGATGGGAGAGGACAGAAGATAGGGGTGAATGGAGAATGGTTGTGTATGGATGATGCTGTGATACATGGAAGGGAGTGGGTGGGGATGAGGTTTGAGGGAGTATGTGTGAATGATATTTTGATGCAACCCAGAAGGATTTCTCCCTGTCTTCTTTTTTTCTACATGAGGGGACTGAGAAGGGAGGTTGCTGGTTAAATGAAGCGGCCTTGCTGTGGATGTGCTGTGTCCTGCTGCATTGCTTCTGACACAAGGCAATGGGCAAGATGCAGGGATGACCTGTCATTCAGGAAGAACCAGGAGAATAGGGAGGGAAGGAGGGAGGGGTGGTGAATTGGAGTGGAGTAAGTGGGGATTAGGGCTACCTCCCTTGTAAGGGGGTAAAAGCCCTTGGTATATGTATGTGTATTTACCTAGTTGTATTTTACGGGAAGGGGAGCTATGCTCGTGGTGTCCCGTTTTCATATCTCATTTTATCTAAACTATTTTTAAATTCATGTATTGTTTTTGCACACACCACTTTCTCATCTAACTTGTTCCAACTGTCTATTACTCTGTGAGGAAAGCTGTTCTTTTTCAGGTCTCTTCTATAGATATCCTTTTTGATTTTCTTTCCATGTCCTCTTGTATTTCTGTCATCCCATTTTATCAGATTCTCTCTTATCAGTAATTTCTATGCCTTTCATGATTCTGTAAATAGTTATCAAATCTCCTCTCTCTCTTCTTTGCTCTAGTGTCTGTAGTTCAAGTTTTTCTAGTCTCTCTTCATATGATAGTTTTGCGAGTGTAGGTGCTAATTTTGTAATTGCTCTTTGTATTCTTTCAAGTTTTTTTATACATTTTTTTGTAGTTGGTGACCATATCGTTGCCGCATATTCCAATCTTGGTCTTATCAGGGTGATTAGAATTTTCTTCACCATTTCTTCATCCAAATATGTAAATGCAACTTTGATTGTTCTTATTAAATTATAGGTTTCTCCAAAAATCTTATTTATATGTTTCTCAGGTGACATATTATTCATAACAATGACTCCCAAGTCCTTTTCATTTTCCACTTATTTTATTCTTTCTTCTCCCAATTTATATGATCCTGTTATTCTGTTTTTACTTTTTCCAAATTCCATTATACTACACTTCTTTGTATTGAACTCCATTTCCCACTTCCTACTCCATTCCTGTACTTTGTTTAGATCTCTCTGTAGTGATTCACAATCTTCTTCCGTGTTCACTTTTTTCAATAGTTTTGCATCATCTGCAAAGAAGCTCATATAGCTTTCAATTCCTTCATCCATATCATTAATATATATAGCAAACATTATTGGGGCCAGAACCATTCCTTGTGGAACACCGCTTATTACTTCATCCCATTTTGAGTGTTGGTCTCTTATCACTACTCTCATTTTTCTTTCTTGCAAAAAGTTTTGGTTGATCTTTACACTTTTCTATGACATCTTTTTCATATTTTCTCTTTTCCTCTCTGCACGTTTGTACATATTCATTTCTATAACAAGTATATATTTTCCATTTTTCAGGTCTTCTGTATTTTTTCCATCTGGTCCAGGCTTTGTCTCTTTTGTCTTTTAACTCCCTACAACTTTTGTTGTACCAGCATTTTACATATTCTTTTTCTTGTTTTTGTCTTGGGACATACTTTTCCACTCCTTTTTTGTAAATTTTTGTCAAAATATTCCATTTCTCCTCCACTGTTGTTTCTTCTTTGTATATTTCTTCCCAGTTTTCTTGTTGAAAGAATTCTCTTATTTTATCAAAGTTTGTTTTTTCATACATCATTCTTCCTTTTCTATATTGTTCATTTCTTTTCATATATTTCTCCTCATTATGTTCCAGTTCAATCAATATGTGGTCACTTTTACTTATTGGTGTTTTATATTCAATTTTGTCCACTATTCTAGGTTCAGATGTAATTATTAAGTCTAGTCTCGACGGTTCTTCTTCATTTCTATACTTAGTGTTCTCCTGTATCCATTGTGTCATTGTATCGTCAGTAATCATCTCAAGTAGAGCGTTTCCCCATGAGCCGTCTCCACCCTTTACTGTCATTTCTTCCCAGCAGATTTCTTTGCAATTAAAGTCGCCCATTATAACTATTCTTCCTCCATCTTCCATTATTTTATTTAATGTTATCTTTGTGTTCTCTAACATACTTTTATGTTCACTCTCCTCCCATGAGGCTGTTTTCAGAGGCACATAATTTATCACAAACTTTCTGCTCTTCTTATCTCTGTCTTCCACTTCTATCATAATCATCTCTACTGTATTCTTTCCATATATGACACCCCTCACGTTTATATCCTTCTTAGTCAGGAACATAACTCCACCCCCTTGCTTTTTCTCTCTGTTTTTAATCCAATAATTATATGCATCATGTCCTACACTGTTGGGTGGTAGTGGGCCTTTTAATTTTGTTTCTACAATTCCCATTATGTCCGGTTCTTTTTCTTTCAAATAATCATTCAGCTCATTCAATCCTGTTATTAATCCATCTATATTTGTGTAAGACACTCTTAGTTTTCTGTCACTTCCATTGTGTTCTCTGTTTCCCTTTTGTTTTTCTCTTGTATGTCGAACCGCCTTAGTTTCATATTCACTACTCTCCAATAGAATCTCTCTTTTTCTGACTCCGTTCTGCTCTCGTTTTTTTTCTTAGCTTCAAGTCTTTTCTGTTTTTCTTCCTCTCTTTCCTCTTTATTCATTTCCCTCTTTATCCATACCTTTTTATATTGTTCACTTGTTGCTAGTTTCCCTGTTTTGGATAAGATATTCTCTGCCGTCGTTTGTGACCTGAATTTAATCTTAATTGGTCTGGTCTTATCTGTACTATACTTTCCGAGCCTGAATTTTTCCTCAATTTCCTTCATAATTTCTGGTTCATCTTCCTGAACTAATTTTAGTAAACTGCTTAATTTTTCATTTTCCTCATTGGTTCTTGAGGTTCTATCTGGGTTATGTTTCTCTTCCATTCCTAATATAATTATACATTTCTTTTTATCAGCTAAGTCTCTTACTATATTCTCCTTCTGTCTCATCACTTTAATAACTGAGTCTTCAGTTTGTTCTCACATTTGCTGTTTGATTATGTCAGTAAATGCAACTTTACTGTTTTCTTGAATTATCTTCCATCCCTCTCTGTTTTCTTTATTATTCATCTTTAACTCTTCATTCTCCTTTTTTACTTCTTTTAACTGTCTTTTTAGGTCTTCTATTTCCTTAGTTAAGTTTTTGTTCGCCTTCTCTAGTTCTTCCAATTTTTCAACCCTCTGTACAATGTTGTTAACATGACCGAACCTACGCTCCCAGTGCTCGATCATCTTATCGAACTTCTCTTCTAGTCTTGTCAGTCGGGGGGGGGGGGGGGTTGTGTCCCCCCCACCCTCTTTAAATCCCTGGAAAATATTCTCATCACTTTCTACTGTATTGCTCTTATCTATACTTCTAATCTTTACATTTTTATTAGACATTTCGTCGTCACTCAGTTGGTCGGGGGGCCGTTTTTTGGTGTTTACATTTCGTTTGCCTGGGCCAAGTCTTCTCCTTCCTCATTTCCTTCCATTTCCCTCAGCAATCCCTCCCCTTCTCCTCTTTCCCTACTTTCCCACTACCCCACGAGCAATTTCCCCCCACCCTGTAAATACAATAGGCACTTCCTTTGCTTTGGGATCCACGAAACTTCACTTTTCTTCAGAACGTCCTCTAAGCCGTCCGTTCGTTGAAGTGTGTGTGTGTGTGTATATATATATATATATATATATATATATATATATATATATATATATATATATATATATATATACCGTATCTGCAAAAAATATAGAGTGCTCCCCATTGAAATCAAGGCTAAAAAGCTCTCCGAACTTTTTGCTTTTCCCACCACTGTCAGGCATCTTGTCATTATTATTTTACATCTAGCAACTCAATCAGCTTGCATTTTCCTGCCTTGGTGCTCTTCAAGCTCTTGTGGAGAGGGGTTGTGTTATTTTTTGCTCCAGCCTCCTACCCCCTATTTTCATTGTTTTACTTTGTGACACTGCAGTTTTAGGAGACATTCATCCTGATGGCTCCAACTAACCTTAGTGGTGAGGAAAAGACTCATATTTTGGCCTGGAAGACTGAAAATGTGTTGACAATTTTTTTTTCAAGACTTACAGGGCGAGGTGAGAGCACCATTTGACGTCTGGTCGCTACAGCTCGTGGACTCCCACCCAACGTCATACCACCTCAAAAACCTGTCCCTGGAAGGCTTAGAAAGACCTCTAAGTCTACTGACAACCTCCTATGACATGAATCACTCTCGTACGAGGTTGTCAGTATGCTTAGAGGCCTTCCAGGGACAGGTTTTCGAGGTGGTACATTGTTGGGTGGGAGGCCACGAGCTGTAGCCACCAAATATTGAATGGTGCTCTCACCTCGCCCTGTACGTCTCAAAATCTCTTTCGTTGATACATTTGCAGTCTTCCAGGCCAAAATATTAGCCTTTCCCTCACCACTAAGGTTAGTAGGAGCCATCAGGATGAATGTCTCCTAAAACTGCAGCGCCACAAAGTGAAACAACGAAAATAGGGGGTAGGTGGCTGAAGCAAAAAATAACACAACCCCTCTCCCCAAGAACTTGAAGAGCACTGAGGCAGGAAAACGTAAGCTGGCTGAGTTGCTAGATGTAAAATAATAATGACAAAATGTCTGACAGCGGCGGCAAACGCAAAAAGTTCAGAGTGCTTTTTAGCCTTGATTTCAATGGGGAGCGCTCTATACTTTTTGTGGATACTATATATATATATATATATATATATATATATATATATATATATATATATAATTTATATTCTCTTATATATTGTTTGCTGGTACTTACAGATTGCAGGTCTCCTGTACCACCTTCCCATCGACAGAGACCTATTTTATGATCTTGAAGATGGTGATACTACTAAACTGAGACTTGTCTTCAAGACTACTGATGGAAGCACAGTGGGTGTCAATTCCTGGATCCAGTTTGACCCCATTAAACAAGAAATCTATGCTTTGTAAGTAGGAGGAACTGTCAATGTACTTTAGCATTTGTATGCATGCATACACTCTCTCTCTCTCTCTCTCTCTCTCTCTCTCTCTCTCTCTCTCTCTCTCTCTCTCTCTTTTAGCTTCCATATCTTCCTATCCCCTTTACCCTCCCAACCTCCCTCTCCCCCCTCCCCCACCACCTTCTTCCTTCTCTACTTTCTCCCCTCCACTCCTAACCTCCCTTCCCACCTCTTCTTTCAAAGCTCCCTCTCCTATCTCTTTCCCAACTTCCCTCCTTGTCACCCTTCCCAACCTCCCTCCCCATATCCCCTCCCCCTCCTAACCTCCCTCCCCATCTCCCCTTCTTCTTTCTCCCCATCCTTCCCCCCACCTTCCCCTTCCCAACACTCCTTACCCCTCCTCCTCCCAACCTCCCCTTCCACCTCCTCCTCCCAACCTCCCCTTCCACCTTTGCCTTCCCAATATCACTCTCCACCTTCCCCCTCCTTCCTCCCCCTACCCCTCACTCCTCCTCCTCCCCTACCCCTCCCAACCTCTCCCTCCACCTTTGCCCTTCCAACATCCCCTGACCCCACCCAATCTCCCTCTCCCAACCTCCCTGCCACCTTCCTCCTTCTAACATCCTTCCCCCTACTAACCTCCCTCCCAGCCTCCCTTTCCCATCTCACCTCCTCCACCCCCTCTTTCTCCATCTCCCCCTCCTCCCCTCATCCACATTCACCTCTCATTCCTCTCCCCTTGACCAACCTCGTTCCTTTCCCCTCCCTCTTTCCAACCTCCCTCCCTTCTCCCACTCTCTCCCATAATCTGATGTTTCACTGGGTATAAAACATATAGGAATTCTAATTCGAGTTATTTCTTGCAGGCCTCTTGAGGAACATATTGGACGCTACACATTCACCCTTGAGGCCTTTGATTCTGAAGGCCAGTCTGCTAAAGATTCTATTATGATTCATGTTCAGCAGCCTCGTGAAGCACGCAACTACAACCATCAATTCACTGCCACACTCAGGCTTACTAAGAAATATGAGTATGAGTTCATTTACTCTCTAGACTGGCAGGTGAGATTTACATCAGTTATCACTTCTTGTATTATGTTTCTCTTCTTTGTTTGTATACTTGAATGTTATCAGTCATGCCTAGATTTTTTGCTTTTATATAATCCATTTATTTTGGCTTGCAGAGGAACCTGATGGAAAAGATTGCAGATATTTATGGGGATGGAGATGTTAGCAGTATAAATGTTAGGTCCATATCACGAAACCCCATCAAGTTCTCATGGACTAATACTACTCTTGTTAATCCACGCTCAACAAGCTGCCCAAAGAACCTCATGGCTATCAAAAAGGTAGAAATTGCAATATGTGTAATAGGAAAGCAAGAATACAATTTGCTGAAGTTATAATAATGAGTGGTAAAGGAATATAGTAAGTTAATACAAGAGTAAACTAAGTGACTAGGCTAGCCCACTTATAAGGAAGAAAAGGCCTTTTGGTGCACGTGTGTGTATTTACCTGGTTGTATTTTATGGGACAAGAGCTATGCTTATAGTGACCTGTTTTCGCATCTCTCCGCATCCAGTTTATTCTTAAGATTGTGTATAGTTTTGGCACTCACTGTTTCTCTGTTTAGTTTGTTTCAGACATCAATCACTCTATGTGGGAAGCTATGCTTTTTCAAAACTCTTCTGTAACTGTCCTTCTTTAACGTCTTCTCATGTCCTCTTGTTTCTCTTCTGTCCCATTTTAATAAGTTGTCTCTATCAAGAATTTCCATCCCTTTCATAATTCTGTAAATGGTCAACAAATCACCTCTTTCTCTTCTCTGTTCCAGTGTTGATAGATGTAATTTCTCCAATCTTTGTTCATATGTCAAATTTGATAGTGTAGGTGCCATTTTTGTCACTGCTCTTTGAATTCTTTCTAATTTTCTTATGTTTTTTTTTTTTTTTGTGCTAGGTGCCCATAGTGTTGCAGCATACTCTAGTTTAGGTCTTATCAGTGCAACCACAATTTTCTTTACAATTTCTTCATCCATGTAGTCGAAGGCCACTTTCATTAATCTTAATAAGTTAAAAGTCTCTCCAACTAGTTGTTGTTGTTGTTGTTGTCGTTCCCTAGACTGTCTGTCCGAGCAGTCCCGTCTCCCCAAGGAATGCCACAGCCGAAACTGGGTTTTCCCACAAATCCTTTATAGAGTGTATATTGTGTTGTTTGTGTGCATGATTGTGTATAATGCAGTCTTCCATTATATGTTGTATGGTATGGGGTGAAGTTTTACATCCTGGGCAGCTATTCACAATGCGGTCATCCAGCCTCTTCTGGTAGCTTAGAAGTGCTGGGTGGTGACCGCACCGCAGTCTGGCCAGGTGGACTCTGTCCTTTCGTGGGAGAGAGGATTCAGAAGGGTGGATATCAGGGGGTCTGGCATGCAGCAATGTGTTGTCTTTCAGTGTGTTAATGGAGCGGTGAGTGATATGATTATGAATATGTTTCCGGAGGCTGGTATTTGGTGGTTGTGGAGGAAGAGAAGAGAGTATCTGTGTGTGATACAGGTCTTTGGGTGTTGTTTATTGACATGTTTATCAGGTGTCAAGTCACTTGAGATAATCACTCCCAGGTCCCTTTCTGAGTCTACTCTTTTGACTTCCTTGTTACCAATTTTATATTGACCTATTCTATTTTTGCTTTTTCCAAATTTGATTATACTACATTTCTTAATGTTAAAGTTCATTTCACACCTCTGACTCCATTCCCATATTTTGTCTAGGTCTTCTTGTAGCGATCTGCAATCTTCTTTTGTGCTTACTCTCTTGAGTAATTTGGCATCATCAGCAAAGAAGTTCATGTTACTCTTCACTCCATATCATTTATATATATGGCAAACATTAAAGGAGCCAATATAGAGCCTTGCGGTACACCACTTATAACATCTTCCCAGTTTGAATTTTTGTCTCTAAGTACCACTCTCATTTTTCTCACACTTAAGAAATCCTTCATTCATTCCAGTAGCTTACCTTGTATTCCTACTATTATTTCAATTTTTTATTAACTTTTTATGTGGTACTATGTCAAAAGCCTTCTGCAAGTCCAACAAGGCATAATCTGCCCAGCCATCTCTTTCTTGTATTATCTCAATTAATCTTGAGTAAAAGCATATTAAGTTTGTGGTACATGATCTTCCACTTCTAAAGCCAAATCACATTGGTCCACTATTATCTGCTGACGGTCAACTTGAATTTTCAAATGAAGGAATGTGTAATATTTTAAACAATTATTTTAGCTTGGTATTCGTAAACGAAACACCTCAAAGTGAACTCCAAACTGAAACCTGTGAAAAGTCTAGGGTAAACTTACTACGGTAAATATAATAAAAGAAAAAATTAAAAGGTGTATAGAGAAACTCAAAGTTAATCAAACACCAGGGCCTGATGGTTGGCATCCAAGAATCTTAAAGGAAATGAAAAATGAGGTTGTTGTTCCATTTGAAATTATTTTTAAGAAATCCATCATATCCGGAGATGTCCCAAGAGAATGGAAGCTAGCTATTTACTCCCATATTCAAAAAAGGTGACAAAAAGAAACCAAATAACTATAGGCCTATAAGTTTGACTTCAATCGTAGGAAAAATAATGGAAACTATCATCAGAGATGCTGTCGAACATCATTTAGAAAGTAACCATTTGATAAATGGCCAGCATGGTTTCAGACGGAAACGTTCTTGCGTGACTTACTTGAATTCTACAACACAGTTATCTCGAATTATGACAAAAGAAACAATATAGATTTAATATATCTAGACTTTGCAAAAGCTTTTGATACCGTCCCCCACAAAAGACTGCTTACTAAATTAGCTTCGCATGGAATAAGTGGTAGCCTATTAAGTTGGACTAGTAATTGGTTGAATGATCGAAAACAGAGAGTTGTTTTAAATGGAAAAACTTCTAGATGGCAAAATGTTACAATTGGAGTTCCTCAGAGTTCTGTTCTTGGGCCACTTCTTTTCATAGTATATATAAATGATATAGACCATGGACTAAAATCTACTGTTTCTAAATTTGCTGATGATACAAAACTGTGTGGAATGGCAAATGATCACTTAAACCATTTAGATATTCAAGAAGATTTAGATAAATTACAGCAATGGTCTGAAAAGTGGCTAATGAAATATAACACAAGTAAATGCAAGGTAATGCACATAGGTAAAAATAACAGTAAGTACGATTACAAGTTATTTGGAAATTCGTTAACAAAAGTGAATAGTGAAAAAAATCTCGGCGTAATTATCAGTAACA
The DNA here is from genome assembly GCF_046742065.1 of Oratosquilla oratoria. Taxonomy (NCBI): domain Eukaryota; kingdom Metazoa; phylum Arthropoda; class Malacostraca; order Stomatopoda; family Squillidae; genus Oratosquilla; species Oratosquilla oratoria. The sequence goes on along the minus strand of NC_134781.1, from coordinate 38,448,911 downwards.
ATATCAAATTATCCAAGCAGTGTATTTCAGCCTCTGAGAAAGCAAATAAGATTCTAGGACTGATTGCGCGATCTTTTGACTTCAAAAGTCCATCACTCATTAACAAGCTATATAAATCGTTAATTCGTCCACATTTGGAATATGCTGTTTCCATATGGTCACCGAATCTCTTTAAAGACATTGACAGACTGGAAAAAGTACAACGGCAAGCCACAAAACTGATTCCAAAATATCAAAAACAAATCATACGAAAATCAACTAAAACATATGAATCTGTTTTCCCTAAAAAAGTGTAGACTCAGAGGTGAATTGATACAGGTCTTTAAAATTCTAAAGGGAATTGACAACATCAAAAGTGACAAAATTTTCACATTGAATGAGAATGAGACAAGAAACAATGGTCTCAAACTGTCCGGAAATAGATTCAATTTGGAAATGAGTAGAAATAACTTTGCCAACCATGTAGTTAATGAATAGAATAAACTTCCTGCACAGGTAGTGCAATGTAGTGCAGTTCAAAGCTTTAAGAATCATTTAGATATATACCTAACCAAGATGCTGTAATGATTATAATTCATTTTATATTATTTTTTGTTTTATCATTTGTTTGATTCTCATTTATCATTAGTTATAAGTCAATTTCTTATTATTTACCGTTTACCTGTTTGTTTATTGTTTAACTATACCTATGCATTTATTTATGTATTTTATTTATTATTTACATTATTATAGTTTTTATTTATTAACATGAATTTTTTTTTGCATCCAACCTAGATATGGACCAAAAGGTCTCCTGTTGGCATGCTCTGCCTTTGTAACCCATAGTAATCCTTTGTATTTTATTCTCTTCCAAGTGTTTGATCCATTTGTTTTTGATAACTTTTTCGCATATATTTGCTACTGTGCTTGTTAGGGATACTGGTCTGAAGTTTGTAGGATCTTCTTTGTTTCCTCCTTTATATATTGGTACTATGTTTGCATCTTGTGGTACCTTTCCTTCTTTGAGTGAAAAGTCTATTATCTTGTATATTTTGACCGTCAGTTCGTCTATACACTCTTTCAGTATCCATTTTGCAATTTCATCCGGTCCATAAGATTTCCTAACATCTAGGTTTTTTATTTGGTCTCTAATTTCTTTTTGTGTTTCCTTTATTTCTTTCATTATGGGTGATCTTTCTTGTTGTCCATCTTCCCAAAATTGTGAGCTTTCAATTGTAAAAACAGACCTGAAATGTCTGATCATAACTTTAGCCATTTCTGTGTCATCTATATATTCTTTATCTGCCTGTATAGTTCCAGTTTACAAGGGAAAAGGGGACAAGTGTGAATGTAGTAGTTTCAGAGGGATTAGCTTGTTAAGTGTAGTTGGGAAGGCTTATGGGAGGATCTTGATTGAGAGGATTAGGAGAGGAACAGAGGGAGTAATTGGTGAGGAACAGTGTGGATTTAGGACGGGTAGAGGTTGTGTAGATCAGATTTTTGTGGTAAGACAGATATGTGAGAAAGCTCACATATCTGTGAAAGGGGAAGGATGTTTTTTGGGCCTTTATGGACCTGGAAAAGGCTTACAACAGGCTAGATAGAAAGGCACTGTTGGAGGTTTTGCAGATATACGGGATAGGAGGAAAGCTTCTTGGAGCTGTCAAGAGTTTTTATGAGAGTAGTAGAGCTTGTGTCAGGATTAGAAATGGAGAGAGTGAGTGGTTCAAGGTAAAGGTGGGACTTCGTCAAGGATGCATTATGTCACCCTGGCTGTTCAACTTATACATGGATGGGGTAGTGCGAGAGGTAAATGCAAGGGTAGTGGGTCAGGGATTGGAGATGGTTAAAGAAAATGGAGAAAAGTGGGAGGTGAGCTGGTTCCAGCTGTTGTTTGCGGACAACACTGCACTTGTGGCAGGATCGGAGGAGGGATTGAGGAAGTTGGTGACAGAGTTTGGGAGAGTATGTGATAGCAGAAAGCTAAAGATAAATGTGGGTAAAAGTAAGGTGATGAGATGTACAAGGGGTGAAAGTGGCAGTAGACTGGAAGTGAGCATAAAGGGAGAGAGACTGGAGGAAGTGGATAGTTTTAGATACTTGGGTGCAAATGTGGCAGGAAAAGGTGGAGTGAAGGTGGAGGTAGAATGTAGATTGAGAGAAGCAAGTAAATGCCTTGGTGGATTGAAGAGTGTAATGATTAATAGACATTTGGGAATGGATGCTAAGAGGACACTATATGAAGGAGTGATTGTGCCAACAGCACTGTATGGGGCAGAAACATGGAACATAAGAGAAGAAGAGAGAAGGAGTTTGAATGTGTTTGAGATGAGGTGTCTGAGAAGTATGATGGGGGTTACTAGGCTAGATAGAGTGAGAAATGAGGAGGTGAGGAGGAGAACAGGGGTGGAAAGGGGGTTTGGAGATAGGGTTGGTGAAAGAGTATTAGGATGGTTTGGACACATGGAAAGAATGAGTGAAGAAAGACTAGTAAAAGAGGTATGGAAGGCAGATGTGGAGGGAGTGAACATGAAGGGACGCCCTAGGATGAGGTGGATGGATGGGGTGAAGGGGGCTTTGGGGAAGAGGGGAATGTCTGTTGAGGAAGGACGGAAGAGGACAGAACACAGGGGTGAATGGAGAATGGTTGTATATGGATGATGTTGGGATGCATGAGGTGGAATGGGTGGGGGAATGGGGGGTGAGGTAGTATGTGTGAGCAAAATTTGACGCAGCCCAAAGGGATTTCTCCCCATCTTCTCCTTTTCTGCATGAGGGGACGGAGAGAGGGGGTCGCCGATTTAATGAAGCGGCCTTGCTGTGGATGTGCTGTGTCTTGCGACACTGCTTCTGACCCAGGGCAGTGGACAAGGTGCAGGGATGACCCGTCATCCAGGAGGTGCTAAGATAAGAGGGAGGGTGGAGGGGTGTGGAGTATATTCAGGGATGGAATGGGTGGGAATGATTTTATGCCTTTTCCTTTTTGGCTACCTCCCTTGTAAGGGGGAAAAACCTTGGTATATGTATGTATGTGTTTGTCTTTTGATTTATCATTTACATATCTGTAAAAAAGTTTAGGTTGATCCTTACATTTGTCTATAATATCTTTTTCATAGTTTCTGTATTCTTTTCTGCATATATTTACATATTTGTTCCTAAGTTTTATATATGTTTGCCATTTGGATGTTTTTTTATCTCTTTTCCATCTTTTCCAGGCTTTGTCTCTTCTGTCTTTACCCTCACTGCACCTTTTGTTATACCAACACTTTCTATAAATCTCTTTTTGATTCTTCTTTGGTACATATCAATTATTTCCTTGTACTTTTCTTTGAATATGTTCCATTTGTCTTCCATCTTTGTTTCCTGTTTGGAGAATTTACCCCAGTTTGTGTTTTGGAATTTTTTTCTAAGTTTTAAAAAGTCTGTTTTGTTGTACATTAATCTTCCTTCTCTATGTTTTTCATTCCTTTTTACATTGTTTTTGTTCTTTTAATTAAAACTCTATTAGCGTATGTTCACTCTTTCCAATTGGTGTTTTATATACCATTTTGTTCATGATATCTGGTTCAGAGGTTAATATTAAGTCTAGTTTCGACAGTTCCTCATTGTTTCTATATCTAGTATTTTCCTTAACCCATTGTGTTAAGGTATATTCGATGGTCATATCCAGTAGAATGTTGCTCCAAAGTTCTTCTCCCCTTTTACTATCATTTCTTCCCAGATTATATCCTTTGCATTAAAGTCACCCATGATTACTATGTTACCACCCTCTTTCAGTAACTCATTTAGCACATTCATTTTGTCTTCCAGTAATTTAGAATGAACACTATCAGACCAAGCCTTCGTTTTTGGTGACACATATACTGCTACAAATTTTCTACATTTCATATTTTTATTTACAAATTTAATCATAATTAATTCCACATTATATTTGCCTTCATTCATCCTTGTCACATTTAAACCCTTTTTGGTCAATATCATGACACCTCCCTGTTTGTCTGTTCTATTTTTTGCCCAGTGGTTGTATAAATCTTGTCCCACCATACTTGTTGATAGAGGACCTTTCAGTTTTGTCTCCACAATTCCCATAATGTCAGGTTTCTCTTTTTCTAGATAGTTGTTTAGTTCATTAATTCTAGGGATCATGCCGTCAATATTTGTGTATGCCACTTTTAGTTTCATATTTTCTTCTCATTTTTGGTTTAAGTTTCCATTTTTCTGATGTACCATTTTTTCAGTCTCAAGTCCAGTACTCTCCAAAAAAATCTTGTTTTTTTTTCGTCTCTGTTCTTTTCTCATTTTTATCGTTGGCTTCAATTCTGAGAGCCTTGTCTTTCTCTTTCTCCTCATCACTCATTTCTTTTTTTATCCATATATGTTTGAATTTCTTGCTGTTTGCTAATTTAGTTGCTATCAATAGTACCTCCTCAGCTATCATTTGAGTTCTTAGTTTTATTTTCAGAGGTCTGTGTTGTTTTTCTTTTGAGTATTTGCCTACCCTGTGAATCTCGTCAATTTCTTTGTCAAAATTTTGCCCTTCATCCTGAATTTCTTTCAGAATTTCCTTAGCTATTTCCTTTTCCTCCTTTTATTCTCTGGTATTTATACACATCATGTTTTTCTTTGATACCATGGACCACAATGCATTTACCTTTGCCAATTGTATCTCTCACCCAATTTTAAGAGGTGGAATGGAGTGTATTTAGGGATGGAATGGGTGGGAATGGTTTTTATGCCTTTTTCTTTTTGGCTACCTCCCTTGTAAGGGGGAAAAAGCCTTTATATATGTATGTACTTTCATAACTGTTTCTTTTGTATTTTCCTCCATCTGCTTTTGTACTATTTCTCTAAAGGATATTTTTTTTATTTTCCTGTTCTTATTTCCATTGAATTTTTATTTCAAGGTCTGTTTCTTTGATCAACTCTTCCACATTTCCAGTTACAACCTGTAATTGCTCTTTGACCTCCTTTTTCATTTCTCCATTTTTTTTTTTTTTTTTTTTTTTTTTTTTCTCTTTTGAGCACATCAATTTTGCTCTTTAGGTTGCTTAATTCTCTAATTGTTTGCTCATTACTCTTACACAACGTAATCAATTCTCTAAGTGTGTGTGTATTTACCTAGTTGTATTTTACAGGACGAGAGCTATGCTTGTAGTGACCCGTTTTCATATCTCTCTGCATCCAGTTTATTCTTAAAATCGTGTATAGTTTTGGCATTCACTGTTTCTGTGTTCAGTTTGTTCCAGATATCAATCACTCTATGTGGGAAGCTATTCTTTTTCAGGTCTCTTCTATAAGTGTCCTTCTTTAGTTTCTTTTCATGTCCTCTTGTTCCTCTCATGCCCCACTTTAATAAGTCATCTCTATCGAGGATTTCCATCCCTTTCATAATTCTGTAAATAGTCAATAAATCACCTCTTTCTCTTCTCTGTTCCAGTGTTGACAGATGTACATACATATACCAAAGGCTTCTTCCCCCCACACGGGGGGAAGCCAAAAAGAAAAAGGCATAGAAACCACTCCCACCCATTCCATTTCCTATATACTCCACTCTCCTCCACCCTCATCCCTCCCTCTCATCTTGGCACCTCCCAGATGACGGGTCATTCCTGCATCCTGTCCACTGCCTTGGGTCAGAAGCAGTGTCGCAAGACACAGCACATCCACAGCAAGGCCGCTTCATAAATTAGGTGACCTAACACAAGCTCTACTACTCTCGTAAAAACTCTTGACTGCTCTTAACAGCTTTCCTCCTATCCCATATATTTGCAGTACCTCCCACAGTGCCTCCCTGTCTACCCTGTCATAAGCCTTTTCCAGATCCATAAAAGCCTAAAAAACATCCTTACCTTTTCCTATAGCTTTCTCACATATCTGTCTTACCACAAAAATCTGATCTACACAACCCCTGCCTGTCCTAAACCCACACTGTTCCTCACCCATTACTCCCTCTGTTCCTCTCCTAATCCTCTCAATCAAGACCCTCCCATAAGCCTTCCCAACTACACTCAACAAGTTGATCCCTCTGAAACTACTACACTCACACTTGTCCCCCTTTCCCTTGTAAAGCGGAACTATACAGGCACTCCTCCAGTCCTCCGGCACTCTACCCTCTCTCCAGCAAACATTAAATAACCTCACCAGCCAGTCCACCATAACTGTACCTCCTTTCTTCAGACCTTCTGCATGGCATCCATCCAGACCAGGTGCCTTACCTGCTCTCATCATCTTAACAGATGTTTTCACTTCATCCTTCCCTATTTCTCCTCCATTTTCCTCACTCATCACTCTCATTTTCTTAGCTCCTCCCACTGCAGCTACCTTTCCCTCCCTATCCTCCTTCACATTTAGCAACTCCCTAAAATACTCTGCCCACCTTCCTCTCACTGCCTTCTCTTCCATTATCATCTCTCACATCTGCACCTTTTACCTTTTCTTCTCTACTTGATTCGCCTCCTCTTCCTCTTTTAATTTCCTTCCAAAACATCTTTTTATTGCTTTCAAAATTTTCTGTCATACTCTTACCCCATTTCACATCTGCTCTCCTCTTTGCTTCCTCTATCTTATGCTTAACTTCCCTTCTCTTTACTTTGTACCTCTCATACGATTCCCTCGTCATAATTTGTAGCCAATCTATGAATGCCTGCTTCTTCTCTTTTACACCTTTCTTTGCTTCCTCATCCCACCACTCACTACCTTTCCTTCTATTTCCTCCTGCCCTCCTTGTTCCACACACCATGTTTCCACATCTTATGACTCCCTCCTTGAACCATCCCCATTCCTCCTCCACTCCTAGTTCTACTCTATCCTTTACTCCCTCCCACTCCTCTTTCAGCTTCTTCTTATTCTCATTCTCCTTTTTTTTTCTCATTTAAGCAGTTCACTCTAAGTACCTTTCTACCTTCTGCCCTTTTCCTCTTTCTCCACCTATTCTCCACTCTCAATTTACCTTCCACCTGAAAATTATCTGATATTCACCCACTCGCTCCCCTTAGAACATGTACATCCTTAACTCTTCCTACCATACTCCTGGTCACCACTATATAGTCCATTAACGCTCTATCTGCCACCCTTCCATCCACCACCCTCTCTCATGTGTACTTATGCTTGACTTTCTTCCTAAACACTGTATTTGCTATCATGAACTCTCAAGACAGATCTCCATACGATTTTTACCTGGAACTCCACACTTTCCAATCACTCTGTCTATTGGTTCATTTCCTACCCTAGCATTAAGGTCTCCCAATACAACTACATTGACATTTCTCCCTAATCCCTCTATGCACTCATTTATATCTACCCAAAAAGCCTCCCTTTCCTCTACGCTCTTCTCATTACCAGGCCCATACGCACTTACAAAAACCCACATCTCCCTTCCCAGCATCACCTTCATCTACATCAACCTTGATGAAACCTCCTTCCACTCCACTATCCGCTTACTTATCTCTTTACTTACTAGTAAAGCCACCCCTTCTCTTCCTCGTCCCCTCTTCACTCCTGAGTACATCCCAGCTAGACTCCCAAACTCACAGTTGCCCTCTCCTTTCATTTTAGTTTCACTCAAAGCCAGCACATCCATCTTTCTTCTCACAAACATACTGCCTATCTCTTCCCTTTTACTCTCATCTGTACCACATACAAAGGATTACAAAGGCGGAGCATGCCGACAGGAGACCTTTTGGTCCATATCTAGGTTGGATGCGAAAAAAATCATAATAATAAAAGAATAGATAAAAACTAAAATAATGTAAATAACAAATAAAATACATAAATAAATGCATAGGTATAGTTGAATAATAAACAGGTAAATAGTAAATAATAATAAATTGACATATAACTAATAATAAATGAAAATCAAACAGACAAATGATAACAAAACAAAAATAATATAAAAAAAATTATAATCATTAAAGCATCTTGCTTAGGTGTTTATCTAAATGATTCTTAAAGCTTCGAACTGAACTACCTTGCACTACCTGTGCAGGAAGTTTATTCCATTCATTAACTACACGGTTGGCAAAGTTGTTTCTACCTACTTTCAAATTGAATCTATTTCCGGACAGTTTGAGACCATTGTTTCTTGTCTGATTCTCATTCAGTGTGAAAATTTTGTCACTTTTGATGTTGTCAATTCCCTTTAGAATCTTAAAGACCTGTATCAAGTCACCTCTGAGTCTACGCTTTTTTAAGGAAAACAGATTCATATGTTTTAGTCGATTTTTGTATGATTTATTTATCAAAAATAAATTTGGAATCGGTTTGGAATAAGTTTTGTGGCTTGCCGTTGTACTTTTTCCAGTCTGTCAATGTCTTTAATGAGATTCAGTGACCATATGGAAACAGCATATTCCAAATGTGGACGAACTAATGATTTATATAGCTTGTTAATGAGTGATGGACTTTTGATGAGATGATTACTCCCAGGTCCCTTTCTGAATTGACTTTTTTGACTTCTTTGTTTCCAATTTTGTATTGGCCCAATACTCTATTTTTGCTTTTTCCAAATTCTATTATGCTACATTTCTTAATATTGAAGCTCATCTCACATTTCTGACTCCATTCCCATATTTTGTCTAGGTCTTCTTGTACAATTTACAATCTTCTTCCATTTTTACTCTCTTAAGTAACTTGTCATCATCACCAAAGAAGTTCATGTAACAATTTAGTCATCCATATCATTTATATATGTGGCAAACATTAAAGGAGCCAATACAGAGCCTTGCGGGTCTCCACTTTTCACATCTTCCCAGTTCGAATTTTTGTCTCAAAGTACCACTCTCATTTTACTTCCAATTAAGAAGTCCTTCATCCATTCTAGCAGTGTGTGTGTATGTGTATTTACCTAGTTGTATTTTACAGGACAGGAACTATGCTCGTTGTGACCCGTTTTCGTATCTCTCCACGTCCAGTTTCGTTTTAAACTCATTTATAGTTCGCATTTACTGTTTTACTGTTCAGCCCGTTCCAGACATCGATCACTCTGTGCGGGAAACTGTTCTTTTTCAGGTCTCTTCTGTAACTGTCTTTCTTTAATCTCTTTGCGTGTCCTCTTGTTTCTCTTTTGTGCCATTTTAACCTCTTCACTCCGGGGCACATCGCATGTCTGGCAGCATTAGCTGCCCAACGTGCGATGTTGCATCATAATAATTGCATTGTAAAAAATAAAGTCAGTGCTCAATCGTTCGTTCTCTTTCACCCGTGTATTTTGATAACCATAGAAAATTGATGAAGCCAGTTTAGAGAGAATGGAAATCATGTAGGGACGACTACAATAAATATAATCAAGATGGCGACGTCGGCATCATCGAGTACCCACTTGCTCCTCATGCCGCCTACGTAGGCGTCACCGTATGGAAGTGGTTAATAGGTCATCTCTATCAATAACTTCCATCCCCTTCATAATTCTGAAAATGGTCAACAAGTCGCCTCTTTCCCTTCTGTGCTCTAATGTTGACAGCTGTAATTTTTCCAATCTTTGTTCATATGTGTGTGTGTGTGTGTATTTACCTAGTTGTATTTTACGGGAAGGGGAGCTATGCTCGTGGGGTCCCGTCTTCATATCTCATTTTATCTAAACTATTTTTAAATTCATGTATTGTTTTTGCACACACCACTTTCTCATCTAACTTGTTCCAACTGTCTATTACTCTGTGAGGAAAGCTGTTCTTTTTCACATCTCTTCTATAGCTGTCTTTTTTTATTTTCTTTCCGTGTCCTCTTGTATTTCTGTCATCCCATTTTATCAGATTCTCTCTATCAGTAATTTCTATGCCTTTCATGATTCTGTAAATAGCTATCAAATCTCCTCTCTCTCTTCTTTGCTCTAGTGTCTGTAATTCAAGTTTTTCTAGTCTTTCTTCATATGATAGTTTTGAGAGTGTTGGTGCCAATTTTGTAATTGCTCTTTGTATTCTTTCAAGTTTTTTTATACATTTTTTTGTACTTGGTGACCATATCGTTGCTGCATATTCCAATCTTGGTCTTATCAGGGTGATTAGGATTTTCTTCACCATTTCTTCATCCAGGTATGTAAATGCAACTTTGATTGTTCTTATTAAATTATAAGTTTCTCCAAAAATCTTATTTATATGTTTCTCAGGTGACATATTATTCATAACAATGACTCCCAGGTCCTTCTCATTTTCTACTTTTTTTATTCCTTCTCCCAATTTATATGCTGTTATTCTGTTTTTGCTTTTTCCAAATTCCATTATACTACACTTTTTTGTATTGAACTCCATCTCCCACTTCCTACTCCATTCCTGTACTTTATTTAGATCTCTCTGTAGTGATTCACAATCTTCTTCAGTTTTCACTCTTTTCAGTAGTTTTGCATCATCTGCAAAGAAGCTCATATAGCTTTCAATTCCTTCATCCATATCATTAATATATATAGCAAACATTATTGGGGCCAGAACTGTTCCCTGCGGAACACCGCTTATTACTTCATCCCATTTTGAGTGCTGGTTTCTTATCACTACTCTCATTTTTCTTTCTTGCAAAAAGTCTTCCATCCAATTTAGTAGTTTGCCCTGTATTCCTCCTTCAGTTTCTAATTTCTTAAGCAACTTCTTATGTGGTACTTTGTCAAAAGCTTTCTTTAGGTCTAGAGATGCACAGTCCGCCCATCCATCTCTTTCTTGTATTATATCTATTAGCCTTGAATAGAAACATATTAAATTGGTGACGCATGATCGTCCTTGTCTGAATCCAAATTGCCTTGGATTTAACACTTTGTTTTTTTCTAAATATTTTACCCATCTACTTTTGATAATTCTTTCACAAATTTTTGCTATTGTACTTGTTAGAGAGACTGGTCTATAGTTGGTAGGTTCTTCTTTATTTCCTCCTTTATATATAGGTACTATATTTGCTTTTTTCCAATCTTCTGGAACTTTTCCTTCTTTCAAGGAACCGTTTAGTATGCTATGTATTTTGTCTGCCAGTTCATTCCTGCATTCTTTCAGTATCCAGTTTGCTATTTCATCTGGTCCATGCGATTTTCTGACATCAAGATTACTCAAGTGTGTTAATATTTTATTCTTTGTTACTTCTATTTCTTCCATAGGGGGGACTTTCTCTTTCCATTCGTTCTCTTCAGGTTGTATGTTCTCCCTTGTAAACACTGATTTAAAATGTTTGTTCATAATTTCCGCCATTTCCATTTCCTCAGTGTATTCAACTCCCTCCTGTCTTAATTTCTCCAAGTCTTGTTTGTTTTTCAGTTTAATGTTTACAAATCTGTAGAATAGTTTTGGTTGATCTTTACACTTTTCTATGATATCTTTTTCATATTTTCTTTTTTCCTCTCTGCACGTTTGTACATATTCATTTCTATAACAGGTATATATTTTCCATTTTTCAGGTCTGTCTTTTTTCCATCTGGTCCAGGCTTTGTCTCTTTTGTCTTTTAACTCCCTACAACTTTTGTTGTACCAGCATTTTACATATTCTTTTTCTTGTTTTTGTCTTGGGACATACTTTTCCACTCCTTTTTGGTAAATTTTTGTCAAAATATTCCATTTCTCTTCTGTTGTTTCTTCTTTGTATATTTCTTCCCAGTTTTCCTTTTGAAAGAATTCTCTTATTTTATCAAAGTTTGTTTTTCCATACATCATTCTTCCTTTTCTATATTGTTCATTTCTTTTCATATATTTTTCTTCATTAAGTTCGAGTTCAATCAATATGTGGTCACTTTTACTTATTGGTGTTTTATATTCAATCTTGTCCACTATTCTAGGTTCAGATGTAATTATTAGGTCTAGTCTCGATGGTTCTTCATTTCTATACCTAGTGTTCTCCTGTATCCATTGTGTCATTGTATGGTCAGTAACCATCTCAAGTAGAGCGTTTCCCCATGAGCCGTCTCCACCCTTTACTGTCATTTCTTCCCAGCAGATTTCTTTGCAATTAAAGTTGCCCATCATAACTATTCTTCCTCCATCTTCCATTATTTTATTTAATGTTATCTTTGTGTCCTCTAACATACTTTTATGTTCACTCTCCTCCCATGAGGCTGTTTTCGGAGGCACATAATTTATCACAAACTTTCTGCTCTTCTTATCTCTGTCTTCCACTTCTATCATTATCATCTCTACTGTATTCTTTCCATATATGACACCCCTCACGTTTATATCCTTCTTAGTCAGGAACATAACTCCACCCCCTTGCTTTTTCTCTCTGTTTTTAATCCAATAATTATATGCATCATGTCCTACACTGTTGGGTGGTAGTGGGCCTTTTAATTTTGTTTCTACAATTCCCATTATGTCCGGTTCTTTTTCTTTCAAATAATCATTCAGCTCATTCAATCCTGTTATTAATCCATCTGTATTTGTGTAAGACACTCTTAGTTTTCTGCCACTTCCATTGTGTTCTCTGTTTCCCTTTTGTTTTTCGCTTGTATGTCGAACTGCCTTAGTTTCATATTCACTACTCTCCAATAGAATCTCTCTTTTTCTGACTCCGTTCTGCTCTCGTTTTTTGTCCTAGGTTCAAGTCTTTTCTGCTTTTCTTCCTCTCTTTCCTCTTTATTCATTTCCCTCTTTATCCATACCTTTTTATATTGTTCACTTGTTGCTAGTTTCCCTGTTTTGGATAAGATATTCTCTGCCGTCGTTTGTGACCTGAATTTAATCTTAATTGGTCTGGTCTTATCTGTACTATACTTTCCGAGCCTGAATTTTTCCTCAATTTCCTTCATAATTTCTGGTTCATCTTCCTGAACTAATTTTTAGTAAACTGCTTACTTTTTCATTTTCCTCATTGGTTCTTGAGGTTCTATCTGGGTTATGTTTCTCTTCCATTCCTAATATAATTATACATTTCTTTTTATCAGCTAAGTCTCTTACTATATTCTCCTTCTGTCTCATCACTTTAATAACTGAGTCTTCAGTTTGTTCTTTCATTTGCTGTTTGATTATGTCAGTAAATGCAACTTTACTGTTTTCTTGAATTGCCTTCCATCCCTCTCTGTTTTCTTTATTATTCATCTTTAACTCTTCATTCTCCTTTTTTACTTCTTTTAACTGTCTTTTTAGGTCTTCTATTTCCTTAGTTAAGTTTTTGTTCGCCTTCTCTAGTTCTTCCAATTTTTCAACCCTCTGTACAATGTTGTTAACATGACCGAACCTACACTCCAAGTCCTCGATCATCTTATCGACCTTCTCTTCTAGTCTTGTCAGTCGGGGGGGGTTTGTGTCCCCCCCACCCTCTTTAAATCCCTGGAAAATATTCACATCACTTTCTACTGTATTGCTCTTATCTATACTTCTAATCTTTACATTTTTATTAGACATTTCATCGTCACTCAGTTGGCCGGGGGGCCGTTTGTTTACCTTTCGCCTGTCTGCCTGGGCCAAGTCCTCTCCTTCCTCATTTCCTTCCATTTCCCTCAGCAATCCCTCCCCTTCTCCTCTTTCCCTACTTTCCCACTACCCCACGAGCAATTTCCCCCCACCCTGTAAATACAATAGGCACTTCTCTTTGCGTTGGGATCCACGAAACTTCAATTTTCTTCAGAACGTCTTCTAAGCCGTCCGTTTGTTGAAGTGTGTGTGTGTGTGTGTGTGTGTGTATATATATATATTTATTTATATATATATATATATATATATATAAATCATATATATATATTTATATATATATATATATATATATATACATATATATATATACACACACACATACATGTATGTATATGTGTATACATATATGTATATAAGATGTATGTATGTATTACTATACTGCAACTGTCCCTCCATTATGCTGTCCCCCCCACCCTTTGTGTAACAAGAAAGCAAGAGTACAATTTGCTGAAGTTATAATAATGAGTGGTTAAGGAATATACTAAGTTAATACAAGAGTAAACTAAGTGACTAGGCTACCCCACTTATAAGGAAGAAAGGGCCTTTTGGTGTAAGTGTGTATTTACCTAGTTGTATTTTGTAAGAGAAGAGCTATGCTCACAGTGACCCCCAGTTGTATCTTTCCACATCCAGTTCTTTCTTAAAATCATGTATAGTTTTAGCACTCACTGTTTTCTCTTTCAATTTGTTCCATGTATCTATTACTCTGTATGAAAAGCTGCTCTTTTTTAGATCTCTTCTGTAACTGTCTTTTTTAAGTTTCTTCTTGTGTCCTCTTGTATTTCTTCTGTCCCATTTAAGTAGGTCATTCCTATCAAGGATTTCCATTCCTTTCATAATTCTGTAGATTGTTATCAAATTGCCTCGTTCTCTTCTTTGTTTCAAAGTTGATAAGTTTAGTTTGTCCAATCTTTGTTCGTATGTCAACTTGCTAAGTGTTTGTGCCCCCTTTGTCATTGCTCTTTGAATTCTTTCTAGTTTCTTTATGTTTTTTGTACTAGGTGTCCACTGCCTCTGACCCAGAGCAGTGGACAAGGTGTAGGGATGACCCTTCATCCAGGAGGTGCTAAGATAAGAGGGAGGGTGGAGGGGAGTGGAGTCTATTTAGGGATGGAATGGGTGGGAATGATTTTATGCCTTTTTCTTTTTGACTACCTCCTTTGAAAGGGGGAAAAAGCCTTGGTATATGTATGTATCTATGTAGGTGTCCATAGTGACTCTGCATATTCTAATTTTGGTCTTACCAGTGTAACTAGTATCCTCTTTACCATTTCCTCATCCATGAAGTCAGAGGCCACTTTCATTGATCTTATTAAATTATAAGTTTCTCCAACTATTTTGTTTACATGTTTTTCTGGTGTCATGTCGTTTGAGATAATTACTCCTAGATCTCTTTCTGAGTTTACTTTTGTAACTTCCTTTGTACCCATTTTATATTGACCCGATATTCTATTTTTTATTTTTCCAAATTCCATTATACTACATTTCTTAATGTTGAAATTCACTTCATTTTCTTTGTATTCTTTTTGGTACTGGGTGACCACAATGTCGCTGCATATTTGAGTCTAGGCCTTCAGTGTGACTAATATTTTTTTTAATAATATCTTCATCCAAATATGTAAATGCCACTTTTATTGATCTTAACAAGTTGTAGGATTCGCCAACAATTTTGTTGATCTGTTTGTCATAGGACAAGTCGTTTGAGATAATTACACCCAAATCTTTTTCGGATCCCACTTTCTTTACCTCCTTAGTTCCAATTTTATATTGTCCTGATATTCTATTTTTGCTTTTTCCAAACTCCATTATGCTACATCTCTTAATGTTGAAGTCCACTTCCCATTTCCGACTCCAGTTCCATACCTTATTCAGGTCTTCCTTAGTGATTTGCAATCCTTTTCAGTTTTTACTTTCCTTAACAATTTAGTGCCATCTGCAAAGAAGCTCATGTAACATTTCACATCATCACCCATGTCATTCACATAAATAGCAAACATTATTGGAGCCAGTACAGATCCTTGCAGAACTTCACCGATCACCTCTTTCCAACCTGAATATTTTTCTTTGAGTACTACTCTCACCTTTCTATCAACCAGGAAGTCCTCCATCCATTTTAGTAGTTTTTTTTTTAAATACTTTTTTGTGTGGTACCTTGTCAAAAGCTTTTTGTAAGTCCAGGAAGGCACAATCAGCCCATTCATTCCTTTCTTGCACTATGTCTATTAGTCTTGAGTAAAAACATATTAAGTATGTGGTACATGATCTTCCTTGTCTGAACCCAAATTGTCTTGGGTTTATTATATTATTTTCTTCCAGGTGTTTTACCCATCTATTCTTGATAATTTTCTCACAAATTTTGGCTATAGTGCTTGTTAGTGAGACCAGTCTATAGTTACTGTATTTTCCGGCTTAAAATGCGCATCGGGTTATAATGCGCACCCATGCACTTCGTTATCTCAGTACGCAGATAATGCGCACCGACGTATAACGCACATGCCAGGAAAAGTCACTGGTGGCTACAGCTCGTGAACTGCATGTATGCGACTCCTGCTTGCGTTGGTCCATTGTTTTGTGGGAAATTTGAGCCATGAAAAGTTTATTGAATACAAAATGTACATGAAAATTTTTGGATTTTTACAGAAAATTTTTAATTTACTATCCTGAGGGAATAATTCATCTTACAAGTTTTTATCACCATGTACAAGTTTTTATCACCGTGTACAAGTTTTTATCGCCATGCAGCAACAAACTATGTTTCGGTTCATAAGTGCCTTTACTGAAGTGACGTTTAGTTTAACAAACTCTCGCAAGAGGGTGTTTAGTGTAGGCTAGATTGGCAATAGAACTGTCAATCTCGGCCCTGATCTAGCATATTCCGGGTGAGCTAAAACGGCCAACGTTCATGATGTTGGTACCAGTGCTGTTTTACGGATCCCAAATATTTGCATAGACTATGATAATTAATGTTAGTAAAAATAAACCAATGAAATAACGGCGATTAATTACTTAGTATCATTTGGACGGGGTTACATGGAGAAGTATTTTTCATTGGCTAGAGCCACCGCTGGGAAATCTGTTGATTTGTCACTAAATTAAGTGTCAGTTTAGGCATCAATCAGGACACAACTAAGAAAAAGTCGGAACTACATGTACCGGTATATGACTCATGTTGTGCGTTGGTCCCTTATTACTTTGTAGCTTAAATAGTTTGTAGGAAATATGATTTAAAAAAAGTTTATTGAAAGTAAAATATACAGAAAAATATCGGGATTTTTACAGAAAATGTTCATTTTATATCTTGAGGAAATAATTCGTCTTTACCATTTTTTCTTTAATACTGAAACAAACTACAGACTGTTTCGTTTTAGCTTTGAACCTGCAATGACAGTGGTGAAATAGGACAGTCTCTCATCGAGGTGACGTTTAGTTAATATAACTCCCGAAAGAGGGTGTTGTAGTCAGGTGTTTGACACGAGTTTATGAACGGCCGCAACGGAATTTGTACCATACCTAAAGTGAAGCAACAAAGCCAACATGAAAATTCAAACTAGGATGCTGTGAACATGGGCAAATATCATGAATATTGATCATGTTTCATGGTGTTTAGGCCTATTTAAACATGAAAAATAAGATTCGATAGATACCTACCTATACCAAATATTTATATAGCCCATGCTGTCGTATTCTTTCATGTCACCATGGCTGTTCTTCTTGTTCTCACGGAACGTCACGGAGAAGTGTGCCGTCCCGACTTTGTGACGGCCAACATCATCACGTTGTTGTGAAAAAAATTACACAGCCGCAGAATTTTTATCGTAGGCCGTAGATAATGCGCACCACCGGATAACGCGCACCCCCCATTTTTAGGCCCTTCCGACGGGAAAAAGTCGCGCACTATACGCCGGAAAATACGGTAGTTGGTTCTTCCTTGTTTCCTCCTTTATATATTGGTACAATGTTAGCATTTTTCAAGTCTTGGTATTTTTCCTTCTTTAAGTGAGCAATTTATTATGTTATGTATTTTGTCCAGCAGGGTGGAGGAGTGATGTTACTAACCAAGAAAGGCCTAAATGTGACAAAAATCACAGAAGGAGAGAACAATGTGGAGTTGATTATGATAAAAGTTGAGGATAGAGATATGAAAAATAGAAAGTATACAGTGATTTATGTCCCACCTAAAACTCATGCATGGAATGAAAGTGAACACTCCAAAATGCTGGAAGACACTAGAAAAACACTAAATGAAATACTAAAGAAAGAAGGAAATCTGGTAATTATGGGTGATTTTAACTCGAAAGAAATACACTCAAACCTCGTTTATCCGGCCTTCACATATCCAGATTACGGTTTATCCGGACGTTTTGAAGCAGCTGGGCAGCTAAATATTATTTTTGAAAATAATATTTAGATGCCCGAAAAAAACAAAAAACCGCCACATACGCGAGGCGAACAATACCGAGTTACAGTAGTTTGAAATGTAAACACCAGATGGCGTGCGGCGGGGTATATAAACCATGCTAGTCGCGGGGTGAAGGCCATACAACACCTATTTACAGTACACTACTATACAGTACTACGAATACACCTGTGTCATCATGCCTAATAAAGTCATGAAACGAAAGCGAGTTGCTCTAACAGTGCGACAAAAATTGGACTTAATCAAGAAACTTGAGGAAGGAGCAAGTGTAAGAATTTGTGTGACGAATTTGGAGTGGCCAAACAAACAGTGTCGGATACTAGAAAATCCAAGGCAAAGTTACTGAATTACTGTTCTAAGTTTTGTGTGGACACATCAGCAGCAAAAAATGGTAAAGGAGTGCCTAGAAAATACACTAGACTTGGAAAAGAGGCATTTTCAATATCCGGATTTTTTCATGATCTGGACAGGTAGCTGCACCAATTAATCCGGAAAAACGAGGTTGGAGTGTATGTTGGGAAGAAATGACTGTGAAAGGCGGAGAAGATCACTGGGGAAACATTACTGGAAATGACCATTGATTACACATTGACACAGTGAGTTAAGGAAAACACCAGATGTAAAAATAACAATAAACCCTCAAGATTGGATTTGATATTCACATCAGAACCTGAAATTTTGTATAAAATCGAACACAAGACACCAATTGGAAAAAGTAATCGCATACTAATAGAATTAGAATTAAATGAAGAAACAAATATAGAAATTAACAAAAAACAGAGAAATGGAAGACTAATGTATAATTTTTTTTTTTAGAATCTTAGAAAATTCTTTTGAGAAGCAAATTGGGAAAAATTTAATAGTGAAGAAACAAAGGTGGAAGAGAAATGGACAATTTGGAAGGAAATCTATAATGAAGGAGTGGATAAGTATGTACCTAGACAAAAACAGGAAAGGGTATATATAAAATCCTGGTATAATAAAAAGTGCAGTGAGGCAAAATACAGAAGAGATAAAGCCTGGAAAACATGGAAAAAAAGAGAAATGGAAAATATACACCAAGCTAAGATATGAATATGTAAAAATACGTACAGAAGAAAAAAGAAATTATGAAAAGGACACAATAGACAAATGTAAAGATCAACCCAAACTATTTTATAGATATGTAAATGGCAATCTAAGAAATAAACAGGAAATACTTAAATTATATCAAGGTAATAGAGAAGATATAGAAATGGCAAATATTATGAACAAACAATTCAAATCTGTATTCACCAAAGAGGAAAAAAATTACAAAACTGTGATCAAAGAATTGAAGGAAGATTTCCTCCATTGAAGAAATGAAATATTACCCAGAATGAAATAAGGAATCAAATATTAAAGCTTGATGTTAACAAGTCACATGGCCTGGACGGAGTTGCAAACTGGATACTGAAGGAATGTATAGATGAATAGGAAAAATATACAAAATAATGGAATGCTCACTCAAAGAAGGAAAACTACCAATAGACTGGAAAAATGCCAATATAGTGCCAATATATAAAGGGGGAAATAAGGAAGACCCAACAAATTATAGACCGGTGTCCCTAACGAGTACAATAGTTAAAATTAGTGAGAGAATCATCATAGATGGACAAATTATCTGGAAGAGAATAATATACTGAACCAGAGGCAATTTGGATTCAGACAAGGAAGATCATGTACCACTAATTCAATTTGTTTCTATTCAATATTGATAGATATATTGCAAGAAAGGGATGGCTGGGCAGATTGTGCCTTCTTGGACTTACAAAAGGCATTTGATAAGGTACCACACAAAGTCTGGAAATAGAGTAAAGAATGAAGTGAATTTCAATATTAAGAAATATATCATGGAATTTGGACAAATCAAAAATAGAATATCGGGTCAATATAAAATTGGTACAAAGGTAGTTACAAAAGTAAACTCAGAAAGAGACCTAGGAGTAATTATCTCAAACGACATGACACCAGAAAAACATCCATTCCCAATTGTCTATTTCTCATTACACTTTCTAAACTCCCAAGGCATTTACCTGCTTCTCTCAATCTACATTCGACCACCTCCACTCCACCCTTTCCCGCCACATTTGGACCCAAGTATCTAAAACTATCCACTTCCTCCAGTCTCTCTCCCTTAATACTCACTTCCAGTCTGCTAAACACTTTCTTTGTACATCTCATCACCTTACTTTTACCCACATTTATCTTCAATATTCTTTTGCACACCTTCCCAAACTCTGTCACTAAATTCCTCAATCCCTCCTCTGATCCTGCCACAAGTGCAGTGTCATCAGCAAACAACAACTGGCTTATCTACCACATTTCTTCATTTTCTTTAACCATCTCCAATCCTTGGCCCATCACCCTTGCATTTACCTATCCCACCACCCCATCCAAGTATAAATTGAACAGCTAAGGCGACATAACACATCCCTGGTGAAGTCCCACCTTTACTTCAAACCACTCTCTCCATTTCTGATTCTTACACAAGCCCTACTACTCTTGTAAAAACTCTTGACTGCTCTTAACAGTTTTCCTCCTATCCCATTTATCTGCAATACCTCCCATAGTGCCTTCCTGTCTATTCTGTCATAAGCCTTTTCCAAATCCAGAAAGGCAAAAAAAAAAAAACTTACCTTTTCATAAAGCTTTCTCACATATCTGTCTTACCACAAAAATCTGGTCCATGCAACCTCTACCTTTCCTAAACCTACACTGTTCCTCAACAATTACTCCCTCTGTTCCTCTCCTAATCCTCTCAATCAAAATCCATGCTGAATGGTCTACCGGCTCCGGCGCTTGGCCTTCAAGCCAAAAATTTCATAAATCAATCAATCAATCAAAGTCCTCCCATAAGCCTTCCCAACTACACTTAAAAAACTGATCCCTTTGAAACTACTACACTCACATTTATCCCCTTTTTTGTTGTAAAGTGGGAATATACAGGCACTCCTCCAGTCCTTTGGCACTGTACTCTTTCCTAAACAAATATTAAATAGCCTCACCAGACAGTCCACCAATGCTATACCTCCTTTTTCTTAGACATTCTGCATGACACCCATCCAACCTAGGTGCCTTACCTGCTCTCATCATCTTAACAACTGCCTTCACCTCATCTTTCCTTATTTCTCCTCCGTTTTCCTCACTCATCACTCCCATTTTCTTAGTGTTACCCACTGCAACTACCTTTCCCTCCCTATCCTCCTTCACATTTAGCAACTCCCTAAAATACTCTGCCCATCTTCCTCTTATTGCCATCTCTTCCATTATCATCTCTCCATCTGCACCTTTTACCTTTTCTTCTCTACTTGATTCACCTCCTCTTCCTCTCTTAATTTCTTTCCAAAACATCTTTTTATTACTTTCAAAGTATATATAATATATATATATATAGATATATAAATATATGTATATATATATATATATATATATATATATATATATATATATATATATATACAGTCGAACCTCGAAAGCCCGGACCCCGAATGCTCGAACCCTCGTATGACCGGTCGAAATGAACAAAGGGCAGACTTTTCAAGCAAAGTTCCCTATTTGTCCGGTAGGTGGCAACGACGGACGTACACGTGTACTCAAACGGCCCAGTCAAGCCGCCACCAGGGCTGCCGTTTCGTAGAATTTTGTACCAAAACGTAGTAAAATAGTGGCATGTGGCAACTGCACAAGGACATGAGGAAATTTTTTCTACATATCAGCGGGCTGTTAAAAACATTCAAAAACTCAAACTTTTGTTTAAAAATCATAGAACTAGTCATCAAATAATAAATGATACATCAAAATATGACTTTTATTGGTAATTGTGTTTCTTATAAAATATTATACCCTAAAAGATACGTTTTTACCATGTAGAAAAAAATTCTACGCTAAAGTTTCAGCTTTCTTTTAGCGATAATATAAAGAAATATATCTTACGGAATATGTTAGGGCATGGGGCCTTATATACATTCAAGAATAAAAAAAACTAGAACCAACATTTTGTCAAAGTTTGACAAGTATATCTTGCTATGAAAGTCTGCACACGCCCGAGAAAAATGTATGCCCGGTATGGCAACACTCTCATTCTACACGGCAGTGTAGAAAACGCGGCAACCCTGGCCGCCACCACTATCCCGCGTGCATACCTTCCGATATTTACGGTGTACGTAATAAAAAAATACAGTACAGTACACTGTATAAACAGTACATTTACATGCCTGTATTACAATTATTATTACAGAATTATTAGTATTATAGTATTATTATTATTATTACAGTGTTAGAGTATTATTCTTATGTTTCTATGCCATATCATACATTACCTATACGTATACCGCTACGAAAATCTACGGGTGTTAGGGCGATATTTTCGATGACCGGACTTTTGGCATGACCGGATCACCCTTCCCCCCAATTAGTCCGGGCTTTCGAGGTTCGACTGTATATATATATATATATATATATATATATATATATATATATATACACACACACACACTTCAACGAACGGACGGCTTAGAGGACGTTCTGAAGAAAAAGTGAAATTTCGTGGATCCCGAAGCAAAGGAAGTACCTATTGTATTTACAGGGTGGGGGGAAATTGCTCGTGGTGTAGGGGAAAGTGAGGAAAAAGGAGAAGGGGAGGGATTACTGAGGGAAATGGAAGGAAATGAGGAAGGTGAGGACTTTGCCCAGGCAGGCAGACGCCATCTAAACAAAAGAGGTCCGGACCAATTTAGCGACGACGAAATGTCTAACAAAAATGTAAAGATCAGAAGTATAGATAAGAGCAATACAGTAGAAGGTGATGAGAATATTTTCCAGGGATTTAAAGAGGGTGGGGGGGACACAACCCCCCCCCCCCCGATTAACAAGACTAGAAGAGAAGCTCGATAAGATGATCGAGCACTGGGAACTTAGGTTCGGTCACGTTAACAACATTGTGCAGAGGGTTGAAAAATTGGAAGAACTAGAGAAGGCGAACAAAAACTTAACTAAGGAAATTGAAGAATTAAAAAAACAGTTAAAAGAAGTAAAAGAGGAGAATAAAGTCTTAAAGGAGAATAATAAGGACAACAAGGAGGGTTGGAAAAAAAATCAAGAAAACAGTAAAGTTGCATTTACTGACATAATCAAACAGCAAATGAAAGAACAAACTGAAGACTCAGTTATTAAAGTGATGAGACAGAAGGAGAATATAGTGAGAGACTTAGCTGATAAAAAGAAATGTATAATTATATTAGGAATGGAAGAGAAACATAACCCAGATAGAACCACAAGAACCAAAGAGGAAAATGAAAAAGTAAGAAATTTACTAGAATTAGTTCAGGAAGATGAGCCAGAAATAATGAAACAAATCGAAGAGAAATTCATGCTTGGGAAATATAGTACAGACAAGACCAGACCAATTAAGATTAAATTCAGGTCACAAATGACGGCAGAGAATATCTTATCCAAAACAGGGAAACTAGCAACAAGTGAACAATATAAAAAGGTATGGATAAAAAGAGAAATGAATAAAGAGGAAAGAGAGGAGGAAATAAAGAAAAGACATGAAGCTAAGAAAAAAAACGAGACCAGAACGGAGACAGAAAAACTAGAATTCTACTGGAGAGTAGTGAATATGAAATTGAAGCAATGGAAAATAACAGAGAGAAACACAAAAGAAACAGAGAATACAATGGAAATAACAGAAAGTTAAAAGTATCCTACACAAATATAGATGGATTAATAACAGGACTGAATGAACTGAACAAATATCTGAAAGAAAAAGATCCAGACATAATGGGAATTGTTGAGACAAAATTAAAAGGTCCACTACCACCCAACAGCATAGGACACAATGCATATAATTATTGGATTAGAAACAGAGAGAAAAACAAGGGGGTGGAGTTATGTTCCTGACTAAGAAGGATATAAGCGTGAAGAGTGTCACATATGGGAACAATAGAGTAGAGATGATCATGATAGAAGTAGAAGATAGAGATAAGAAGAGCAGAAAGTTTGTAATAAACTATGTGCCCCCAAAAACAGCCTCGTGGGAAGAGAATGAACATAAAAGCATGTTAGAAGACACAAGAATAACACTAAACAAGATAATGGAAGATGGAGGAAGAATAGTTATGATGGGCGACTATAATTGCAAAGAAATATGCTGGGAAGAGATGACCGTAAAGGGTGGAGAAGACTCATGGGGAAGTGTTCTACTTGAGATGATTATTGACCACACAATGACACAATGGATACAGGAGAACACTAGGTATAGAAATGAAGAAGAACCATCGAGACTAGACCTAATAATCACATCAGAACCTGAAATAGTGGAAAAGATAGAATACCAGGCACCAATAAGCAAAAGTGACCACATACTGATAGAACTAGAACTAAATGAGAAAAAATACATGAAAAGAAATGAACAATATAGAAAAGGAAGATTGATGTATGAAAAAACAAATTTTGATAAAATAAGAGAATTCTTTCAAAAGGAAAACTGGGAAAGAATACACAAAGAAGATACAACAGTAGAAGAGAAATGGAATATTTTGACAAAAATCTATAAAAAAGTAGAAAAGTATGTCCCAAGACAAAAACAAGAAAAAGATTATGTAAAATGCTGGTACAACAAAAGTTGTAGGGAGATAAAAGACAAAAGAGACAAAGCTTGGACCAAATAGAAGAAAAACAAAAGACCAGAAAAATGGAAAATATATACTTGTTATAGAAATGAATATGTACAAGTGTGCAGAGAGGAAAAGAGAAAATATGAAAAAAATGTCATAGAAAAATGTAAAGATCAACCAAAACTATTCTACAGATTTGTAAACAACAAACTGAAAAACAAACAAGATTTGGAGAAATTAAGACAAGGAGGAGTTGAATACACAGAGGAAATTGAAATGGTGGAAATTATGAACAAACATTTTAAATCAGTGTTTACAAGGGAGAACATACAACCTGAAGACATCGAATGGAAAGAGAAAGTCCCCCCCTATGAAAGAAATAGAAGTAACAAAGAATGAAATATTGAAACACTTGAGTAATCTTGATGTCAGAAAATCACATGGACCAGATGAAATGGCAAACTGGATTTTGAAAGAATGCAGGAATGAACTGGCAGACATAATACATAGCATAATAAACAGTTCCTTGAAAGAAGGTAAAGTTCCAGAAGATTGGAAAAAAGCAAATATAGTACCTATATATAAAGGAGGAAATAAAGAAGACCCTAACAACTATAGGCCAGTCTCTCTAACAAGTACAACAGCAAAAATTTGTGAAAGAATTGTCAAAAATAGATGGGTAAAATATTTAGAAAAAAACAATGTGCTCAATCCAAGGCAATTTGGATTCAGACAAGGACGATCATGCGTCACCAATTTAATATGTTTCTATTCAAGACTAATAGATATAATACAAGAAAGAGATGGATGGGCTGATTGTGCATTTCTAGACCTAAAAAAAGCTTTTGACAAAGTACCACATAAGAAGTTGCTTAAGAAATTAGAATATGAAGGAGGAATACAGGGCAAACTGCTAAATTGGATGGAAGACTTTTTGAAAGAAAGAAAAATGAGAGTAGTGATAAGAGATCAACACTCAAAATAGGATGAAGTAATAAGCGGTGTTCCACAAGGAACAGTTCTGGCCCCAATAATGTTTGCTATATATATTAATGATATGGATGAAGGAATTGAAAGCTATATGAGCTTTTTTGCAGATGATGCAAAACTATTGAAAAAAGTGAACACGGAAGAATATTGTGAATCACTACAAAGAGATCTAAATAAAGTACAGGAATGGAGTAGGAAGTGGGAGATGGAGTTCAATACAAAAAAGTGTAGTATAATGGAATTTGGAAAAAGTAAAAACAGAATAACAGGATCATATAAATTGGGAGAAGAAGGAATAAAAAAAGTAGAAAATGAAAAGGACCTGGGAGTCATTGTTATGAATAATATGTCACCTGAAAAACATATAAATAAGATTTTTGGAGAAACTTATAATTTAATAAGAACAATCAAAGTGGCATTTACATACCTGGATGAAGAAATGGTGAAGAAAATTCTAATCACTCTGATAAGACCAAGATTGGAATATGCAGCAACGATATGGTCACCAAGTGCAAAAAAATGCATAAAAAAACTTGAAAGAATACAAAGAGCAATTACAAAATTGGCACCAACACTCTCAAAACTATCATATGAAGAGAGACTAGCAAAACTTGAACTACAGACACTAGAGCAAAGAAGAGAGAGAGGAGATTTGATAGCTATTTACAGAATCATGAAAGGCATAGAAATTACTGATAGAGAGAATCTGATAAAATGGGATGACAGAAATACAAGAGGACATGGAAAGAAAATAAAAAAAGACAGCTATAGAAGAGATGTGAAAAAGAACAGCTTTCCTCACAGAGTAATAGACAGTTGGAACAAGTTAGATGAGAAAGTGGTGTGTGCAAAAACAATACATGAATTTAAAAATAGTTTAGATAAAATGAGATACGAAAACGGGACACCACGAGCATAGCTCCCCTTCCCGTAAAATACAACTAGGTAAATACATGTACCAAAGGCTTTTTCCCCCTTACAAGGGAGGTAGCCAAAAAACAAAGGCATAAAGACCATTCCCACCCATTCCCTCCCTAATACACTCCACTCCACCCTCTACCCTCCCTCTTATCTTGGCACCTCGTGTACATATATATATATATACAGGTATATATATAATATATATATATATATATATATATATATATATATTGTCATGTAAATACCCTGCCTTATCAAAAAAGATTATTATCTACGGACACGTTACAGATGTACTACTTCAAAACAATTAGGTTATTAGCCAGGTCCAGCATAGTATGGTGATAGAAAAATTAAAATGAAACATTTATACACTTAATAAATTATAAAATTTAACAACTTTGGCCTATTTAAACAACTGAAACGGAATTGTGATAGATGCGAATATGCAAATTCAAAGATACAGTAAAAGGAAAATACAAATCTAAATATTTCAAAAGCGAATTAAAAACCCCGTGCATTTACTTATTGCTAAACCTAAGTTTAAGATAAAACGTCTGGTCATCACGCGTAGCACTGTAGTAAAACAAAAAGGTTAACCAGAGCAACACTTAAAACAAAGGGGTTTACCTTAAACTTACGGAAGGCAGCAGCTTCCTCTTTGGGGAAAAGAAGATGGAAAAAAAGCCTCGAGAAACAGGTTGACCCTCTCTATATAGACCGAAAGTTTAATAGGAAGTACTTTCCTATCCCACTTTAACTGGTAGCTAACAAGCCTAACCACTTTCATAAACTTAAAATTACACACACAAGAATATTTATTATGCACATAACAAAATAAAAAACCTTAATACTAATCACAAAGAAAGTAAAAGGACAATGATAATTAAACGGCAACTTGACATTTTGCAAGGCACACATGTCCGGCCGGGAATTGGTAACAGAGATACACAAAAGACCAGTTGCAAGAAATCTGGTTACATTATAAAATAAAAATTGTAAACTACAGAGAAAGAAATATAACCACAATAAGATAATAAGATATCATAACTTGGCAATAATGACACCCTGAATGATAATGGCCACGGCTACTTGACCTGAGAGCAAGGGAATCACAAAAGACAGCTGCTGCTTTGACCATTGTTAACGAACTGGGTGTGTCAACTATGGTCCACAGCTGGGCGATAGAAGGGGGGAGGGGGTGAAAACTGTGCTGGCAGACTACTTGCGACCACCACTACCAAGAAAGAAAATGCATGACATCGGGATATGTTACAATATATATATATATATATATATATATATATATATATCTAATATATACAAGCCGCGGGCTTCACCGGGGGCTTGGCTGCGCAAACAGCAGCCTACGGCCGCAGCTTTCCGCGCTCTAATCCCTCATTTTCCCCTTCGGCCTCGGGGGCGGAACCCCAACACGGGATCCCCAGCACGAAGAAGAACGCGAAGAACGCTAGGAAGAAGAAGAAGAAGAAGAATGCGAAGAAGAACAACAACAACGCGAAGAAGAATGCAAAGAAGAAGAAGAAGAACGCGAAGAAGAAGAACGCGAAGAAGAATACCACCTGACCCTGACTTACCCAAGCGCTTTTTCAAGAATATTTTTAAGACAAAGTGTCACCGTAATACCACCTGTCCCTGACTTCCACAGCGTTTTTTAGAAGAATATTTTGATTTAGACTTATATATATGTGTGTATATATATATATATATATATATATATATATATACACACACACATATATACATACCAAGGGCATTTTCCCCTGTATAAGAAAGGTAGTCAATTCAAAAAGGCAAGTACCCAGTCCCACCAATTTCACTCCCACCCATTCCACTCCCATCCACTCCACTCCCATCCACTCTACTCCCACCCACTCCACTCCCATCCACCACCTTTCCCTCCCTCTCATCTTAGCTTCTTATGGATGACATGCCATCTGTGTATCCCACCCACTGCCTTGGTTCAGAAGTAATGCAGCAAGACACAGCACAACTGCAATAAGGCTGCTTCACTTAATTGATTAAAAAAAAAAAAAAAAAAAAAAAAAAAACTCAAGCAGAAAAATAGAAAATGGGGAGAGAGATCTTTGGGTTGCATCAAAATATTCTTTATACATAACCACTCCCTACCCCTATCTCCTGCCTTCCCCATTCCTTGCTGAACAAATATTCACCTCTTGCTCAGCACCCTGTTCACTTCACCCATCCAACTCATCCATGGTAATCTCCTCAACTTTCACTCCCCCCCCCTTCCTTCTATATCTCTTTTACTAATCCTTCTTAACTCATTCTTTCCATGTATCCAAACCATCCCAATATTCTTTCATCAACCCTGTCTGCCATCTCCTTTTTCACTCCTGCCATCCTCCTCACCTCGTTTCTCACTATATCCAAACTTGTAACCCCTACCATATTTCTCAGACATTTCATCTTAGTTACATTTCAACTTTTCCTTTCAGCCTCATATATATATATATATATATATATATATATATATATATATATATATATACATATATATATATATATATATATATATATATATACACACATACAGTGGAGACTCAATACTGAAACTTAATTCACTTCAACTGGCTGTTAGAGTATCTAAAAGTTTGACTACGAATACCTATAAATCAGGTAATTCCTTCTAACTTTAGCAAAAGCTTAAGTTTACAAAAATTTTAGTGTAAATTTTTTTTATAATTTTGATTTGTACTTGCTGTAAGTGAAGGCTGGTGATGGATAATGTAGGAGGGGAGAAGGGTGGGGAGGAGGAGGAGGAAGATATTCATTGGAGGACAAGTCACCATCCGTGAAAATGTCTGGTAACTCATCTCCTTGTGTGATTCCTGTGAACCCACTAGTGGAGGGCTGTGGCTCACTAACACTTGCACTCTCACCAGATTCCTTTTTCAACAAGAATCAGTCTAATGTGATCTGCCTTTGCCTTTTTTCAAAATGCCTCTGAAATGCTACATCAAATTTTCATCAAACTGGTTTATGTTTCTGTGTATGGCAGCAATATTAGGGTGGCACCTCTCCAAAAAGTTTCCCAACTCTGTCCACTGCCACAAATATTTCTTAATTTCTGCAGTGGAGACTCTTTCTTTGCTGTTCCTCTTCCCCTGAAGACAGCTCCTCAGTTACCACCTGTAGCTGTTCCTGGTGAAGTTGACACAGCTTGTCAGTGGTGAGGTCTTCAGAGTGTGTTTGCACCAGCTCCTCCATATCATCACTGGCCACCTCAGTGCCTATGGCCCTCCTCAGAGACACAATGTCCTCCACCACAGTAGACTCCTAGACTGAAGGCTTGAATCCCTTAAAATCCTTGGCTGTCACACAGGTTGGTCTATGGGTTGGATTAGTGGCATGGTGTTGGGTGGAAGGAACATCACTTCAATGAATTTTTACCCATTACCCAATTCTTCTTCCACACCTGGAAGATGTGCAGGGGCATTGCTCATCAACAGAAGGGCCTTGAGTGGTAGATTCTTCTCTATTAGGTATGTCTTCACTGCAGGTGCAAACACCTCCACAAACCACTCCGTGAAGAATTGCCTGGTTGTCCAGGTTTTCTTGTTTGCCCTCCACATCACACCATGCTTGCTCTTTTGCACACCGTTCTTTTTTAATGGCTTGGGGTTTTCATAGTGGTACACCAGCATCGGTTTAATTTTGCAGTTGCCGCTAGCATTGATGCAGAGAAGCAGGGTTAGCCTGTCCTTCATGGGCTTGTGTCCTGGCAAACACTTCTCTTCCTTTGATATATAGGTCCTGTTTGGTAGTTTTTCCAAAACAGGCCTGTCTCATCACAATTAAAAACCTGTTTTGGGCTTAAGTGCTCCTTATCCACAGATTTCTTAAATTCAGGCACATACTTCTTACAGCAACTTTGTCAGCACTTGTGGCCTCGCAGTGCCTCACAACAGAATGAATTCCAGTTCTTTTCTTGAAATTTCCAAACCATCCCTAACTAGCTTTAAAATCTTCATTGGAGTCAGGGGTAGTATCACAAATAAAGTCTTTATGGAGCTGCCTAGCCTTTGCACAAATTATGCCTTCTGACATAGAATCACCAGCCATTTATCCACACCATCAAAAAAAATTCCATTTCTTCCACTGCCGCAGATTGCTTAAGTTGCTTTTTCACACCTTCAGTATGGTGGCTACTCTAGATTTGCCCATACAATACTTAGCTGCAAAAAATGGTGATTCTTGCTCCTTTCTTGTATATATCAATGATCTCCTTTTTCCGTTCAATGGTCATCACTACTTTCTTCCTTTTAGGCTTATTTTCACCACAAATAAGCCTCTTTGTTGCCATTATAAGTTTCTAAATGAAAAACTACAGACAGAACACAGGAGAATGTTGTTGTTCTCACGACTGCAGTGGGACAACTGATGGCAGTGGGGAGGGAGAGGCCAGGAGCCTTTGTTTACAACCATATTTGAGTACCAGATATTTTTTCGAGTACCAAGTTGAACTTTTGCATTTGAGTATCAAAAAGTTCGATTTCCAAGACATTCAAGTATTGAGTCTTCACTGTATATATATATATATGTATATATATATATATATATATATGTATATATATATATATATATATATATATATGTATGTATATATATTCATAGTGTTTTTTAATAAGATCTAATTCCTTTGTGTTATCACTAGATTTATTATTATTATTATTTTTTTTTTTTATCAGATTTCATAATTTTATGATTTTTCTAAACAGGTTCTGATAGATAATGACAGTGGTGACCCCAGCAAAGAAATTAGAAATGCCTTTGAACCAGAATTCCACATAAAGAAGATCCACATGCACTACACAGGACCATGTGAAGGCTCACAGCCAGTAAAGCCTCATATTGGAGGTGAGGAGAGAGAGCATGTGGAGACCAACATTGAGGAATCTGGTGGGTCTTCACCAGTCAACATTGCACCAGTCATCAGAAACCAGATAGATTCTCTCAATGCCACTCAAGGTGTTCTCTTCAGGTTCCAGGTGCCTGAGGTGAGTGAAATTACATTGTAGAAAGTTTGGCAGAAGATGTTCAATCTATTATCTCTGGTTTCTTATGCAGGAGACCAGCAATCCAATAAGCTAAGGCTTCCTAGTTACCTCATAGTTCTCTCAGAAAAAATGTTGTACTGCTATTTATTATTGAACAGTTGGGGGAGACCCACCCCTTCCATTTTAGAAAAGATTATACTCAGTATTGTCTAATACCCCATCTGGGGTATTGGCTGCATGTTATTGTGGCTAAGTAGCATGCATCTGATACTTTAGGGTCTATATGGGGCGCCCTTACAGACCAGAGCCACATATCATTTTGTCTGTAATAAGGGAAATCTCTGTTCATAGAGAAATGGTGATAATTTATTATACTGTGACTGTCCCTTTGTTATGCTGTCCCCCACCCCTTGTTACTTTCCTGTACCATTTTTCTGAATGCTCGTTTCCTTTTTTTTGCCTAACTGGTGGGAGAAAAAATACTGCCAAGTCTTCCCACTTGAGTTGTACGAGGTAACAAAAAACAGAACAGGGATAGGATTAGGTATCCTTCTCCCTGTAGCTCCAAAGGGGACATTCCTAAAAAAAAGTAAAGGCATAAGAGGGTCTAGGAGTTTTCCAACCAGTACCCTAAGGTTTGAGTATTTTAATGTGCATGGATGTGGTACAGATGAGAGTAAAAGGGAATAGATAGGTAGTATGTTTGAAAAGAAAGATGGATGTGTTGGCATTGAGTGAAACCAAGTTGAGAGAGAGGGGCAAGTGTGAGTTTGGGAGTGTAGTTGGGAGATTCTCAGGAGTGAAGAGAGGACAAGGGAGAGAAGGAATGGCTATACAGTACTAGTAAGTGAAGAGATAGGCAAGCGTGTAGTGGAGATGAAGGTTTCAAGGTTAATGTGAATGAAGGTGAAACTGGGAAGGGAGATGTGGGTTTTTGTAAGTGCATATGGGCCTGGTAGTGAGAAGAGTGTAGAGGAAAGGGAGACTTTTTGGATGGATTTAAATGACTTCATAGAAGGTTTAGGGAGGAACGTCAGTGTAGTGGTATTGGAAGACCTTAATGCTAGGACAAGAAAAAATCATAGTGGAGATGTGTCTAGAGAATTGATGATAGCAAATACAGTGTGTAGGAAGTCAAGCATAAGTACACATGGGAGAGGGCAGTGGATGGAAGGTGGTAGATAGAGCGTTAATGGACTATATAGTGGTAACCAGGAATAAAATAGGAAGAGTTAAGGATGTACATGTTCTAAGGGGAGAGAGTGGGGTAATATCAGATAGTTTTTTTGGTGGAAGGTAAGTTGAGAGTGGAGGATAGATGGAGAAATAGGAAAAGGACAGAAGGTAGGGAGGTGCTTACAGTGAACTGCTTAAATGAGAAAGAAAGGAAAAGGAGTACAAGAAGAAGCTGAGAGAGGAGTGGGAGGGAGTGAAGGATAGAGTAGAACTAGGAGTGGAGGAGGAATGGGGATGGTTCAAGGAGGTAGTCACAAGGTGTGTAAAGATGGTGTGTGGAACAAGGAGGATGGGAGGAAATAAAAGGAAGGGTAGTGAATGGTGGGATATGGAAGCAAAGAAGGTTGTAGAAGAGAAGAGAGTTTTCACAGATTGGTTACAAATAGGACAAGGGAATCATATGAGAGGTACAAAGAAAAGAGAAGTAAAGCATAAGATAAAGGAGGCAAAAAGGAGAGCAGATGTGAAATGGGGTAAGAATATAACAGTTTTGAAAGTAG
Organism: Oratosquilla oratoria; assembly: GCF_046742065.1. Lineage (NCBI taxonomy): Eukaryota > Metazoa > Arthropoda > Malacostraca > Stomatopoda > Squillidae > Oratosquilla > Oratosquilla oratoria. Next base: position 38,415,824 of record NC_134781.1, on the reverse strand, counting down.
TAAAAAAATGTTTTGGAAAGAAATTAAGAGAGGAAAAGGAGGCAAGTCAAGTAAGAGAAGAAAAGCTAAAAGGTGCAAATGGAGAGATGATAATGGAAGAGAAAGTAAGAGGAAGATGGGGAAAGTATTTTAGGGAGTTGCTAAATGTGAAGGAGGATAAGGAGGGAAAGGTAGTTGCAGTGGGAAGCCATAGAAAATGACTGTGATGAGTGAAAAAAAGGGAGCAGAAATAAGGGAAGATGAGGTGAAGGCAGTTGTTAAGACGATGAGAGCAGGTAATGCACCTGGGTTGGATGGATGTCATGCAGAATGTCTGAAAAAAGGTACAGTGATGGTAGACTGGCTGGCTAGTGAGGTTGTTTGTTTTAGAGAGGGTAGAGTGCCAGAGGACTGGAGGAGAGCCTGTATAGTTCCACTTTACAAGGGAAAATGGGACAAGTGTGAGTGTAGTAGTTTCAGAGGAATTAGCGTGTTAAGTGTAGTTGGGAAGGCTTGATTGAGAGGATTAGGAGAGGAACAGAGGGATTAATTGGTGAGGAGCAATGTTTTAGGACAGGTAGGGGTTGTGTACATCAGGTTTTTGTGGTAAGACAGATATGTGAGAAACCTTTAGGAAAAGCTAAGGATGTTTTCTGGGCTTTATGGATCTGGAAAAGGCTTATAACAGGGTAGACAGGAAGACACTGTGGGAGGTATTGCAAATATTTGGGATAGGAAGAAAACTTTTAAGAGCAGTCAAGAGGTTTTACAAGAGTAGTAGAGCATGTGTTAGGATTAGAAATGGAGAGAGTGGTTTGAAGTAAAGGTGGGACTTCACCAGGGATGTGTTGTGTTGCCCTGGTTGTTCAATTTATATATGGATGGGGTGGTGTGAGAGGTAAATGCAAGGGTTGGGGATTGGAGATGGTTAAAGAAAATGGAGAAAAGTGGGAGATAAGCCAGTTGTTGTTTGCTGATGACACTGCGCTTATAGCAGGATCAGAGGAGGGATTGAGGAAATTAGTGACAGAGTTTGGGAAGGTGTACGAAAGAAGGAAGTTGAAGATAAATGTGGGTAAAAGTAAGATGATATGTACAAATGGAGGAAGTGGCAACAGACTGGAAGTGAGGGTTAAAGGAGAGAAACTGGAGGAAGTGGATAGTTTTAGATACTTGGGGACAAATGTGGCGGGAAAGGGAGGAGTGGAGGTGGAGGTAGAATGTAGATTGAGAGAAGCGAGTAAATGCCTTGGTGGATTAAAAAGTATAATGAGAAATAGACATTTGGGAATGGGTGCTAAGAGGAGACTGTATGGAGGAGTGATAGTGCCAACAGCACTGTATGGGGCAGAAACATGGAACATAAGAGAAGAGTAGTTTGAATGTGTTTGAGATGAGGTGTCTGAGAAATATGATAGGGTTTACTAGGCTGGATAAAGTGAGAAATGAGGAGGTGAGGAGGAGAATGGGGGTGGAAAGGGAGTTGGGAGATGGGGTTGATGAAAGAGTATTGGGATGGTTTGGACACATGGAAAGAATGAGTGAAGAAAGATTAGTATAAGAGGTGTGGAAGGAAGGAACCTGAGGGGTCGACCTAGGATGAGATGGATGGATTGGGTAAAAGGGACATTGGGAAAGAGGAGAATGTCTGTTGAGGAAGGACTGGAGAGTACAGAAGATAGGGGTGAATGGAGAATGTATGGATGATGCTGTGATGCATGAGGTGGAGTGGGTGGGGAGATGGGGATGAGGGAGTATGTGTGAAAAATAAATTGATCCAGCCCGAAGGGATTTCGCCCCATCTTCTCCTTTTCTGCATGAGGGGACCAAGGAGGGGGTGTTGCTGATTTAATGAAGTGGCCTTGCTGTGGATGTGCTGTGTCTTGTGACACTGCTTCTGACCCAGGGCACTGGGCGAGATGCAGGGATAACCCATCATCCAGGAGGTGTCAAAATAAGAGGGAGGGAAGAGGGTGGAGTGGAGTACAGTATGTTGGGGATGGAATGGGTGGGAGTAGTTTTTATCCCCTTTTTTTCTACCTCCCTTCTAAGGGGGAAAAAGTCTTTGGTATATGTATGTTGTCTAATCAAAAATTTTATTCACAGGATACATGCTATGATGCTGAGGATGGTAATTCAAGACGTCTTGGCATGAGTCTACTTACTTCACACAATTTAGCTCCACCATCTGCACAAAACTGGCTCCAGTTTGATACCTCTAACCAAGAATTCTTTGGCATTCCCCTGAAACCTGATGTCGGCAGTAAAGAGTACATTTTGGTAAGTAACAAGCTTGAGTTGAGAATGGTTGTGTGTAGATGGTATTTTGATGCATCCTGGAGGGATTTCTCCCTGACTTCTCTATTTTCCACATGAAGGGATGATGAGGAAGGGTTGCTGAATAGATGTAAGAGCTCTGTGTCTGCTGCATTGCTTCTGATCCATTCACTGGGCATGACACTGGGATGACCCTTCATCCATTAGGAGCTAAGATGTGAGGGAAGCAATGGGTGGTGGATCAGAATGGAATGGGTGAGAATGGGTATGTACCTCCCTTATAAGGGGGAACAAGCTTGATGTTATGTTTTCATTGCTCCATAAATATTTTGAGTGGATGAAGGGGTTACCATATAATGAAGTAGTGAGGGTAAACTCCTGTTGTTGGGTCCTGCTGTGGAAGTGTTGTGCCTTGTTGCATTTCCCTCAACCCAGTCAGTGTGACAGCTAACAGAAATCATCCTTCATCCTTGAAATGATGAAATGGGAAAGGCATTGAATAGGTGTTAATATGTACGAAGTGGGCATGTGCTTTGATGTGGTCATCCCTCTTACAAGGGGAAAAGGGAATAATTATTATTGTTATTATTATTCAGTTAGCATAATAATGATGATAATAATAATAATAATAATAATAGTTATTCCCTTTCCCGTTGTAAGAGGGATGACCACATCAAAGCCCACACACCCATGGAGAGAGGGGGGTCACTGATTATGTAGCGGCCTTGCTGTAGATGTGCTGTGTCTTGCTGCATTGCTTCTGACCCAGGGTAGTGGGTGAGATACAGGGATGACCTGTCATCCAGGAGGAGCCAAGAAAAGAGGGAGGGAAGGGTGGTGAATCAGAGTGGAGTATATGGGGATGAAGTGGGTAGGAATGGATTTATACCTTTGACTTTGGCTAGCTTCCTTGTAAAGGGGAAGGAACCCTTGGTATATGTATGTATTATTATTATTTTATTTATTTTTTCTGTGTATATCTCACTGGTTGAGCAAGTTAACATCGCTGCTTGGGTGGAGTTTAGAAGTGGAAGTGGTTCAAGTCCTGCCCAACAGCAAGAGAGTTTGTATTAAGGGCATCTCCATCTGTCAGTCCATATACCAGGAGTTTCTCTCCCCTTTATAAGATTTAACCAGCCAAGGGATGTACCCACATGTTGTACTGCCATTTGCCCTATCTGAAATAGGAAGCTCACAATGTTAAACTGAACTAAATCAGTCACATTAATATATATGTCTATATACCAAGGGCTTTTTTTCCCTTACCGCGGAGGTAGCTAAAATCAAATCCCACCCATTTCATTTCCACCCATTCCACTCCCATTCACCACCCTTTTCTCTCACTCATCTTAGCTCCTCATGGATGATAGGTGATTGTATCTTGCTCACTGGCCTGAGTCAGAAGCAATGCAGCAAGACAGCACATTTACAGCAAGGCCGCTTTACTTAATCAGTGACAACTCCCCCCCCCCCCACACACACTTTGTCCCTTCGTGCAGAAAAATAGAAGACAGGGAGAAATCTCTTCAGGCTACACCAAAATAGCATTCACACATAACCACTCCCTATGCACCCCTTTCCCTTCTTTGCATTACAGTATCATCTATACACAGCCATTCTCCACTCACCCCTATCTCCTGCCTTCTCCCTTCCTTGCTCCACAGACATCCCCCTTTTGCTCAATACTCCTTTCACCCCATCCATCCATCTCATCCATGGTCTTCCCCCCATGTTCACTCCCTCCAACTCTGCCTTCCACACTTCTTTTACTAATCTTTCTTCACTCATTCTTTCCATGTGTCCAAACCATCCCAGTTCTCTTTCATCAACCCTATCTCCATCTCCTTTTCCACCCCCACTATCCTCCTCACTTCCTCATTTCTCACTCTATCCAACCTTGTAACCCCAACCATACCTCTCATACATTTCATCTCAAACACATTTAAAATTTTCCTCTTTGCCCCTCTTACATTCCATGTCTGCACCAGGCAGTACTGACAGTACAATTATCCCTTCATATAATCTCTTAGCATCCATCTCATATGCCTATTTCTCATTACACTTTTTAATCCCCCAAGATGTTTACTTGCTTCTCTCAATCTATAATTTACCTCCACTCCCTTACCTGCCAATGCAACCCAAAGAACCTAAAGCTTCCTCCAGCCCCTTTCCTAGACTTGCTTCCAAATTTTTGCTGTCCTCTCTCCGTGTACATCTCATCACCTTTTACCCACATTTACATTCAAATTTCTCCTAATGCATACCTTCCCAAGGTCAATCACAAACTCCCTTAAAACCCCTCTGACCCTGCCACAAGTACAATGTCATCAGCAAACAATAACTGGTTTACCTCCCACTTTTCTCTGTTTTCTTTAACCATCTCCAGACCCCTGCCCATTACTCTCACATTTACCTCCTGCACCACCCCATCCATATACAGGTAAACGTCGACTTACGATGGCCGCGACTTACGATTGTTCGACTTTACGATGACGACGACGACGACGACGATATGATAATTTAACCCCTTCCATACGGTGCCGCACACGTATGCGTCATGAGGAGCAAGTGGATTCGCGACGCTGCCATATCGGCGTCTTGATTATATTTATTGTAGTCGCCCCTGTGTTTTTACATTCTCTCAAATGATTCATTCTCTGTGGTTTTCAAAATTCGCGGGTGAAAGAGAGAACGATCGATATAAGCGGTGACTATATTTTATGATGCGAGTATTATTACGTCACGTCGTACGGCTGGCATTGTATGCTGCCCGCGAGATTTAAGTCCCGTACTGAAAATACATATTATAGTGTTTGAATATGGTAAAAAGGATAAAAATGATTAAATAAACTACTGTACATGTTTAATAGGCTATATTCAGTATCTCTGGTGGTTAATATACAGGTAGGCTAGGTACAGTGACCACGGAACAGAGTGGGGATCGACTTACGATGAGATCGTCTTACGATGGCTCTATCGAAACCTAATGCCATCGTAAGTCGACGTTTACCTGTACATGTTGAACAGCCATGACAACATGACACATCCCTGATCCAGTCCCACCTTTACCTCAAACCACTCACTCTCTCCATTTCTAATTTTAACTCAGGCTCCTATAAAAACTCTTGACTGCCCCTAACAGCTTTCCCCCAATCCCATATATCTGCAGAACCTTCCACAGTGCTTTCTTTCTACTCTGTCATAAGCCTTTTCCAAATTCATAAAGGCCCCCCCAAAAAAAACGTCCTTACATACATATACCAAAGGCTTTTCCCCTTTAAAAGGGAGGTAGCCAAAAAACAAAAGCATAAAATCCTCTCCCACCTATTCCATCTCCACACACTCCTCCCCCATCCACCCCCCTCCCTCCATCTTATCTTGGCTCCTCCTGGATGACGGGTCATCCCTGCACCTTGCCCACTGCCCTGGGTCAGAAAAAGTGTTGCAAGACACAGCACATCCACAGCAAGGCTGCTTCATTAAATTGGTAACCCCCACTCTCCATCCCTTCATGCAGAAATGGAGAAGACAGGGAGAAATCCCCTCAGGCTGCATTAATTTATTTTTTACATGTACCCCTTCACCCCCTATCCCCCACCCACTCCCTTCCATGCATCACAGCATTATCCATACACAACCATTCTCCATTCACCCCTATCTTCAGTCTTCTCCCGTCTTTCCTCAACAGACATTCCCCTCTTTCCCAATGCTCCTTTTATCCCATCCATCCCATCCTTGGTTGCCCCCTCATGTTCACTCCTACCTTTACCTTCCACTGATCTTTTTTCACTCATTCTTTCCATGTGTCCATTTCCACCCATTCCACTCCCATCCACCACCCTTTTCTCTCACTCATCTTAGCTCCTCATGGATGATAGGTGATTGCATCCTGCTCATTTTCCACCCTGTTCTCCTCATCTCCTCATTTCTCACTCTGTTCAGCCTAGTAACCCCTGTCATATTTCTCAGTCACCTCATCTCAAACACATTCAAACTCCTCTCTTCCTCTCTTATGTTCCAGGTTTCTACCCCATACAGTGCCGTTGGCACAATCATTCCATACAATCTCTTCTTAGCATCCATTCCCAAATGTCTATTTCTCATTACACTTTTTAATCCCCCAAGGCTTCTCTCAATCTACATTCTAACTCCACCTCCATCCCTCCTTTTCCCACCACATTTGCACCCAATTATCTAAAACTATCCACTTCGTCCCAGTCTCTCTTCCTTAATACTCACTTCCAGTCTGCTGCTACTTTCTCTTCTTGTACATCTCATCACCTTACTTTTACCCACATTTATCTTCAACTTCCTTCTTTTGCACACCTTCCCAAACTTAACTTTCTTAATCCCTCCTCTGATCTTGCCACAAGTGCAGTGTCATCAGCAAACAACAACTGGCTCATCTCTCACTTTTCTCCATTTTCTTTAACCATCTCCAATCCTCAATCCATTACCCTTACATTTACCTCTCACACCACCCCATCCATGTATAAATTGAACAGCCAAGGTGACATAACACATCCCTCAAATCACTCACTCTCCATTTTTTATTCAAACACAAGCTCTACAACTCATGTAAAAACTCTTGACTGCTCTTAACAGCTTTCCTCCTATCCCATATATTTGCAATTCCTCCCACAGTGCCTTCCTGTCTACCCTGTCATAAGCCTTTTCCAAATCCATAAAGACCCAAAAAATATCCTTACATCTTCCTAAAGCTTTCTCACGTAACTGCCTTACCAGAAAAATCTGATCCATGCAACTCCTACCTTTTCAAAACCCACACTGTTCCTCATCAATTACTACCTCTGTTCTTCTCCTTGTCCACTCAAAACCCTCCCATAAGACTTTCCAACTACACTTTACAAAACGATCCCTCTGAAACCACTACAGTTGCATTTGTCCCTTTTTCCCTTATAAAGCAGAGCTATACAGTCACTCCTCCAGTCCTCTAGCACTCTACCCTCCCTTAGACATATATTAGATAACCTCACTAGCCAGTGTACCATCACTGTACTTCCCTTCTTCAGACACTCTTCATGACATCCATCTAGCCCAGGTGCCTTACCTGCTATCATCATCTTAACCACTTCAGTACGGGACTTAAATCTCGCGGGCAGCAGCCAATGCCAGCCGTATGACATAACGTAATAATATTCGCATCATAAAATATAGTCGCCGCTTATATCGATCGTTCTCTCTTTCACCCGCGAATTTTGAAAACCACAGAGAATGGGATTCAGGGCGCATTTGGGAGAATGTAAAAACACAGGGGCGACTACAATAAATATAATCAAGACGCCGATATGGCAACGTCGCGAATCCACTTGCTCCTCATGACGCCTACGTGTGCGGCACCGTATGGAAGGGGTTAAAAACTACTTCCACCTCAACTTTTCTTGTTTTTCCTCCATTCTCCTCACCCATCACTCATTTTCTTAGTGCCTCCCACTGCTACCACCACTCCCTCCCTTTCCTCATCCTAATTTAGCAGCTCCCTGAAATACTCTGCACATCTTCCCATTACTGACTCCTTTTCCATTATCATCTTTCCATCTGCACCTTTTACCTTTTCCTCCCTATTTGATTTGCCTCCCCTTCCTTTCTTAACTTCCCTCCAAAACTTATTTTTATTACAAAATTATCTGTCATACAACTTTCCCATTTTACATATGCCCTCTTTTTTGCCTCCTCTATCTTGTGTTTTGTTTCTCTTCTCTTTTATTTGTACATTTTATGTTTCTTTTGTCCTACTTTGCAACCAGTCTGTGAATGTTCATTTCTCTTCAACAACCTTCTTCACTTCATCATCCCACTACTCACTATCCTTCCTTTTATTCTCTTCCATCTTCCTTGTTCCACTTACCATCTTTGCACACCTTGTGACTCCCTTCTTGTAACACCCCCATTCCTCCTTCACTCCTACCTCTACTCTATCCTTCACCACCTCCCACACTTCTCACATTTATATACTACTTTAAAGTAAGTACTTAATAACTTAAAAAAAAAACTCCTACACTATTTTAACAACAATTTCTTTGTTACAGGTATGTATTGACAGTAAAGGAGGAAAGATCAGTGATGTGCTCAATGTGGAAGTGGTCCCTCGACCACGTAGACAGCGTCCGTCCGTGGAGTTTGGGCTCACTTTGTCAGCCAACTACCACCAATTCATGGATGATGCACATAACAAGGCCAAACTTATTGAACGTATTGCTCATGTCTTTGGTGATCCCAGCCCTCAGCACATTGCCGTCCACAGTATTAAGAAAGGATCAGTCATCATAACATGGCACAACTCATCTTTACCATCTTTCCCTTGCCCTCATGATGAGATTGAAACTCTAAAGAGTATTATGCTTGACCAGTCAGGACAACTCAAAGAGAGCTTTGTTGAGGCCTTTGCCCCAGATTTTGACCTGGAGAATGGTTATATAACACCACAGGGCAAGTGTTTGGGTGAAGACACCCCAACCCATCATGAGGACCCAGGTATTCCTCCAGAACCCAAGACAGTTGAAGAAGGTGGTGAAGACTACCTGCTAACCTTCATCATCCCAGCCATCATTATTGCTGTCATGCTCCTGCTGGCTGCCATTATTGCTTGTTGCCTGTACCGACGGCGGCGTTATGGGAAGATGACCATGGCTGAAAACAACACATTTGTTGGCAAGGGCATCCCTATTATTTTTGCAGAGGAATTGGATGACAAACCTGACCCAGCCAAAAGTCCAGTTATTATGAAGGATGAAAAACCACCTCTGCCACCCCCAGAGTACCAGAGAGGATCTGCCTCCCCATCGGCTTCAACACCACCTTCTGAACGCCGGCACTACCCCAATGACGGTCACCATGGTGATGGAGGTGAGGAGATGCCCTATCAGCCTCCTCCCCCATTCACAGCCACTAATGGTGGATCACGTCACACCCACCCTGCCATGCCCCCAATCTACAGGAAGCCGCCCACTTATGTGCCTCCCTAAGGCCAATCTACCCAATCCCCATAACTCCTCACCACCACAACACCCACAGCACACATGCAGAACACATTAGACTCACATATATATATATATATATATATATATATGCACACACACACATATACACAGTTATAGAAGAGACCTGAAAAGAAAAAAGAAAAATTCCACACAGTGTCTGGAACAAACTGGACAAAACAATAGTGTGTGCAAAAACCATACACAAATTTAAGAGCAAACTAGACACTGCAAGATACAAAGACGGGACACCATGAGCATAGCTCCCCTTCCCATAAAATACATTTAGGTAAATACATACATACAGATACACACGTGCATATGCATACACAAACATCGGTCTCATGATCCTGTCATACATATCCTGTAACAAAGTGCATTTGGCCACCAAGTATTAAACTGATCAACACCATCTCCACAACAGTGGACCAGGCATGTGGGGCCTACATATCAGCTATGCACAAAGTTTAGGGTATTGAGTGTTGTGGTGCAGTACAGGGAGGTGTGGCCAGATACAGGAGCCATCCCATCCTTCTCATCCCCCACAGAAACAGTACATATCGCACATTGAGGAGTTCATGTGAAGCCTTCATTGTCTTAGCACACTTTAGAGTTAGACTTCCTATTGTCAAGGAAACGACAATCTAGACCTAGCCTGTCCTTGTCAGAGAAATAATGTAAAAGTTTTATGTTAAATGTAGGAAAGTATAACACAATATTCTTCATTTGTGTTAAAAAAAAATGTTATTTGTATTTGCACAAATTGCATTGTGATGAATAAAAAATTGCTGCTTTTAAGGCCTGTAGTCAAGAAAATCATTGGGTGCCCAGTAGCATCATACCGGTGTGCAATAACATACAATCATTACCCATGTTTTCTTGTGGTGTAGGAAAACTCATGCCTTTGAAAACTTGCAATGGGTACAACACATATTTGTAATGTCTCCAGTTTGGGTAGAAATGAGTTGCACACTGTAGGAAACATGAGGACACCTTGTTCATTATTGTGCACTGCCAGCTCTCCCATTTTGACATGGTGCTATTGGTGGCTGACGCTTTTCTCGACTGGGCTAATTTCTGGTGGTCTAAACTGTTGGCACAAGTCTTGCTTGGATGTCCTACATGTTGGCATGGGAGATTCTTCATGTTGAAGTAGGATGTTCTTCACACTGGTATTGTGCAGCAGTCTTCAACATGCTGAGGTGTCCAAAATAGTATTGCAAGGCTTTCCTGTGGTGTGGCAGGCAAACAGTAAACCATAAGGTGTTTGCCAAGCAGCACTAAGTCATTTGATAAAGAAAAGTAGGTAATCCAGTATACTCTGTAGTGTTACACTCGGGAGAAACTTACAGTGATGAACACAGTGACATGGTTTTGATCTCTCTCTCTCTCTCTCTCTCCCACTTTACCTTCTTCTTCTTCTCTTTTTTCCTGAAGTTTGGTTCCCTTTCTAATGCTTCCAGTCAAGTGGGTTCACCCACTGTAGCCGCCTCCTCCTCATCATCCATCCCCTCCCCCCATGTTGTTATCCACCTTGTTGTCTACCACCAGCCATGATTAGAGAAACTGCCGCATGGCGGCGAAAGCATCTCACAGTGTACATAAGTACCTCTTCCCTACCTTCCCAAGCATTAGCTGTTAGACTTGCTTTTTATATACAATGCTCTTCATAGCTGCCTAATTCTAAATGCTTCAATCTGCTGTTCATTCAGTGATGATGCTTCCAGGTCCATCTGTCAAAAGAAAGCCATGCCCCTTCTTGATTTACCTAATAAGCAGTTTGTAGCTCCTGCTTGAGATCCTAGTTCATATCTAGGACTGCAGAAGTGAATGAGACTGCTGCTGCTCAGAGGGATGGTTATGGTTCTATTTAAGCAAATGATCCTGACAAAACGGTGTGGTGTTTGATAAGTAGAACTATGTTGAGGTGTACTTCTCTAGTGTGGTGTAAAAGATGTATGTTTGTGACAATTTTTGTATACATCACACGATAATATAATTGTAAATGATGAGAATTTCCTGTGAATGTTATTTTATTTTATTTTATTTTTTATTTTATTTTATTTTTTTCACCAAAATGGGCTAAATGTCATGTTTTCTATGCCCTCTACATCTTCTAGTGCCTCGTCTTCAAGCATCTTGACGTTAGATTGCCTTTCTAGACGTCATGCAACTCCGGCTTTGCGAGGTGAAGGTGATGTGGGTGAACTATAGCTGCTAATACCTGTTTTTTTGTGGAGCGAGGATAAAATTTGAATGGGGAAAGCAGCAATAAACTGAATAGTATGAATGAATAGATATAAGGATTCCAGGCTATGGACCCTGAAGAAAATCTAATTGATGGTGTTGATTGTTTAGGTACAGAGAACATGCTAGGTTTGCAAGCAGTTATTGCTAACCTCCCCTTATCTTGTGTAAGTTTGGAGAAAGCCACATCCAAATCTTGTGCTAAATGATAACAACTGATTCATAAGTTGAAATAGTTTTATCTGTTAAAACTGTTCAGGAATCTGTAAGCATTTGTTGATTTTTAACAATATATAACATCTGATAAAGGTTTACAACTACCATTTGGAGTTTAAGGTGTGGTAGACTTGTTTTAGTTTTATAAGCTATTATTCTGGTAGTTTTCAAGTTTGTTAGGGTACAGTGGGACATCCTTTGTGTAAATAGAGATGCACTTGTGACTGACATAGACACTAAGACCCACAAACTACGTACATGCATAAATCCCTCCTACACAAACAAAAACACGTTTTCTATTTTGACATTTACCAAGTGAACATGCAGTGCAGACACTCATACCCATGTGGTAATTGCTGCCAAACTTTATACATCACTGGACACAACTTGCCACTTGTTACAACTGGCTGTGTCCCTGTCCGTCTAGCAGAAACCCTTTAATCAAGCAGTGTCATCAGCATCCATACAGTAGATATAATTTCTTGGCATCCTTTTATCTTTATTGTAAATGAAATAGGACTTAAAAAGTGATTGAAGCGCTTTTCTCCTGTCTTATTCCTGTAGTTTTGCATCTTGTGTAGACAACACTGGAACAGGATTGGACAAACACTTTGTCTCCTCAATTTGCCTTCCTTCAACCTGCCGCTGTCCTGCATACTGATTGTAATAATATTAGTATTAATAGAAACTATATTGATAATAAGCTAGTGACTGCATTAACGAGAATTAATTGTGGGACGTGCGCGTGTGCATGAGTACAAGGGATGTGAAAATCAAGCTACATCAGCTCACTAATGTTACACCCTGTAGCTTTATCAACATTTGTGTCACGAGAAAATTATAATAAACTTTTTATACAAAAGTAATCACATTTTTTCTTCTTTGTCTTTTTTTTTTTTTTTTAAGTCACCCTATGAAGATTTTATCTCACTTTCCACCTGCATTGCCAATGTACTTGATCTTAAATTTCATGTTTCTGGGATATTGGCTGCATGTTATTGTATGGTAAAAATCTGCTCAGTAGCATGCAGTTGATAAACTGCGAGATACAAAGGCGGACACCACGAGCATAGCTCCCCTTCCTGCAAAATACAACTAGGTAAATACAACTACGGAAAGTCTATATGGGGCACCCCAAAGGACCAGAGCCAAACATCAATTTGTGTTAGAGGAAATATCTACTTGTATAGAAATGATGCTACTTTATTGTACTGTGACTGTCCCTCTGTTATGATGTCCCCCCCCCCCCACTCTTAATATGTACCACTTCTCTGAATATATATTTCAATTTTTGCCTACCCCTGTGGTAGGGGAGGAAAGAATACTGCCACTGAATTTTCCTTCTTGGGTCGTAAAAGGCGACTTAAATGAGACAGGGTGGGACTAGGCATCCTGCTCTCTGGAGCCCTAAAGGGCAAATTCCTACAAGAAGTCAAGGCATAATAGGGTATGGGAGTTTTCTGATCAGAATCCTAAGGTGCATGGGTGTGATACACATGAGAGTAAAAGGGAAAAGATAGGCAGTATGTGTATGAGAAGGAAGATGAATTTGTTGGCATTGAGTGAAACTAAATTGAAAAGGAGTGAGTTTGGGAGGGTGTCAGGAATAAGAAGAGGACAAGAGAAGGAAGGGGTGGCTACACTAGTAAATGAAGGGATAGGTAAATGTGGAGAGAAAGGAGATTCTTCAAGGTTAATGTGGATGGTGAAATTGAAAAGGGAAATGTTGGATCTTTGTAAGTGCATATGGGCCTGGTAATGAGAAGAGTATGGAGGAAAGGGAGGCTTTTTGGATAGATTTAAATGAGTACATAGAGAGTTTTGGGAGAAATATCAATGTAGTAGAATTGGGAGATCTCATTGCTAGAGTAGAGGATGAACCAGTAGATGGAGTGGTTGGGAAGTGTGGAGTGCCAAGTATAAATCATAGTGGAAAGTTGATGATGTGTTTAGAGAGTTGATAGCTAAAACAGTGTTTAGGAAAAAAGTTAAGCATAAGTACACATGGTAGAGAGTGGGGAATGGAAGGGTGGTTGATAAGGCTTCATTGGACTATGTTGTGGTATCCAGCAGAAAAGTAGGAAATGTTTTGGATGTCCATGTTCTAAGGGGAGAGATTGGGGGGATATCAGATAATTTTTTTGGTGGAAGGTAAGTTGAAAGTGGCAGATAGATGGAGAAAGAGAAAAAAGATTGAAGGTAAGGAGGTGCTAAGAGTAAACTGTTTAAATGAAAAGGAGAAGGAGTACAAGAAGAAGCTGAGAGAAGTGTGGGAGGTGGTGAAGGAAAGATAGAGGTAGAAGTGGAGTAGGACTGGTGTTTCAAGGAGGGAGTAACATGGTGTGCAAAGATAGTGTGTAGAACAAGGATGATGAGAGGGAATAGAAGGAAGGGTAGAGTGGTGGCAGGATGAAGTGAAGAAGGTTGTTGAAGAGAAGAAACAAGCATTCACAGACTGGTTGCAAAGTAGAATGAAACATATGAGAGGTACAAAGAAAAGAGAAGAGAAGCAAATCATAAGATGAAAGAGGCAAAAAGTAGAGTAGATGTAAAATGGGGAGGAGTATGACAGATAATTTTGAAAGTAATAAAAAGATGTTTTGGAAGTTCAGAGAGGAAGGGAGGTGAATTAAGTACAGAAGAAAAAGTAAAAGGTGTAGATGGAGAGATGATAATGGAAGAGGAGGTACCAAGTGAAAATGGGCAGAGTATTTCAGGGAGCTGCTAAATGTAGAGGAGGATTGGGAAGGAGTGGTGGTAGCAGTGGGAGACACTAAGACAATGACAGTGATGGGTGAGGATAATGGAGGAAAAATAAGAAAAGATGAGGTGCAAGTAGTTATTAAAATGATGAGAAGAGGTAAGGCACCTGGGTTAGATGGGTGTCATATGGAGTGTGAAGAAAGGAGGTACAGTAATAGTAGACTGGCTAGTGAGGTTGTGTAATATGTGTCTAAAGGTAGAGTACCGAAGGACTGGAGTGCCTGTATAGTTCCATTTTACAAGGATAAATGGGGACAAATGTGAGTGCAGTAGTTTCAGAGTTGAGTGTAGTTGGGAAGTCTTAAGGGAGGGTTTTGATTGAGAGGATTAGAACAGAAGTAGTAATTGATGAGGAATAGTGTATGTTTAGGACAGGTAGGAGTTGTGTGGGTCAGATTTTTGTGGTTAGACATGTGAGAAAGCTTTAGGAAAAGGTAAGGATGTTTTTTTAGGCCTTTATGGACTTGGAAAAGACTTATGACAAGGTAGACAGGAAGGCACTGTGGGATCTGCAGATATATGGGATTGGGGGAGAGCTGTTAAGAGCAGTCAAGATTTTTTACAAGAGTAATAGAACCTGAGTTAAAATAATGCATGGAAAGACCGAGTGGTTTGAAGTAAGGGTGGGACTGCATCAGGGATGTGTCATGTTGCCATGGCTATTCAGTGTGTTCATGGATGGGGTGGTGTGAGAGGTAAATGCAAGGGTAGTGGGTTGGGGATTGGAGATGGTTTAAGAAAATGGAGAAAAGTGTGAGGTGAGCCAGTTGTTGTTTGCTAACAACACTGTGCTTGTGGCAGGGTCAGAAGGGGATTAAGGGAGTAAGTGATGGAGTGTGGGAAAGTATGTGATAAGAGAAAGTTTAAGGTAAATGTCGGTAAAGGTAAAGTGATGAGATGTACAAGGGGAGAGGATGGCAAGTAAATCTTAAAGGAGAGAGGCTGGAGGAAGTGGATAGCTTTAGGTACTTAGGGTTGCATGTGGCTGGAAAGGGAGGAGTGGGTGGTGAAGGTAAATTTTAGATTGAGAGAAGCAAGATGCCTTTGGGGATGAGAAATAGGCATTTGGAAATGGATACTAAGAGGAGATTATATGAAGGGGTGATTGTGCTGACAGCATTGTATGGGGAGAGACATGGAATTTAAGAGACAAGAGGAAAAGTTTAAATGTGTTTGAGATGAAATGTCTGAGAAGTATGGTAGGGATTACAAGGTTGGATAGTGAGAAACAAGGAGGATAGCGGGGAAGGAAATGGTAAATTAGGTTGATGAAATAGTATTGGGATGGTTTGGACACATGGAAAGAATGAGCAAAGATTAGTAAAAGAGGTGTGGAAGGCAGAGTTGGAGGGAATGAACATGAGGGGGTGATTGAGGATGAGATGGATGGTGTGAAAGGGGCATTGAGGAGGGAAGGGAGAAGCCAGGAGATAGAGGTGAATAGAGAATGGCTGTGTATAGATGATACTGTAGTTAATGTAAGAACACAACTCAGGTGTCTACTTGCTACTATAAAAGGATTTTAATCTAGTTTACATAGTTCAGACAGGAAGAGGTCTGGAAACAAGGCTAAATGAACACAAATGATTGATCAGATAATTATAGCCAAGAAAGTTTGGCAGTGTTCCAGCACATGAATCTGTCTCTGGATTAGGACAAAGCTGGTCTGATTTATAAATCTGGTTGTGGGTTCAGGAGGAAGATAGTAGAATCCACACTAATAGGATACTATCCTAACATGAACATATCAAAGGGGTGGTGGTCTCCAGATATTATATCTGGACTCATGATCACCAACATGTTTTATTTTCATGTAGTATACCAGTGAAAGTGGCAGTAGACTGGAAGTGAGCATTAAGGGAGAGCGACTAGAGGAAGTGGATAGTTTTAGATACTTGGGTGCAAATGTGGCAGGAAAAGGTGTAGGTAGAATGTAGATTGAGAGAAGCGAGTAAATGCCTTGGTGGATTAAAAAGTGTAATGAGGAATAGATATTTGGGAATGGATGCTAAGAGGAGACTGTATGAAGGAGTGATTGTGCCAACAGCACTGTATGGGGCAGAAACATGGAACATAAGAGAAGAAGAGAGAAGGAGTTCGAATGTGTTTGAGATGAGGTGTCTGAGAAGTATGATAGGGGTTACTAGGCTAGATAGGGTGAGAAATGAGGAGGTGAGGAGGAGAACAGGGGTGGAAAAGGAGCTGGGAGATAGGGTTGATGAAAGAATATTAGGATGGTTTGGATACATGGAAAGAATGAGTGAAGAAAGACTAGTAAAAGAGGTATGGAAGGCAGATGTGGAGGGAGTGAACATGAGGGGACGTCCTAGGATGAGGTGGATGGATGGGGTGAAGGGGGCTTTGGGGAAGAGGGGAATGTCTGTTGAGGAAGGACGGGAGAGGACTGAAGACAGGGGTGAATGGAGAATGGTTGTATATGGATGATGTTGTGATTGCATGAGGTGGAATGGGTGGGGGGATGGGGGGTGATGTAGTAAGTGTGAGCAAAATTGACGCAGCCCGAAGGGATTTCTCCCCATCCTCTCCTTTTATGCAATGGGGGGACGGAGAGGGGGGGGGGTCGCCGATTTAATGAAGCGGCCTTGCTGTGGATGTGCTGTGTCTTGCGACACTGCTTCTGACCCAGGGCAGTGGACAAAGTGCAGGGATGACCCGTCATCCAGGAGGTGCTCAGATAAAAGGCAGGGTGGAGGGGTGTGGAGTGTATTCAGGGATGGAATGGGTGGAAATGATTTTATGCCTTTTCCTTTTTGGCTACCTCCCTTGTAAGGGGGAAAAAGCCTTGGTATATGTATGTATGTATACCAGTATTAGCCAAAAAGCATTCAATGAATGATATACTGAATATCAAAAGACAATATGAATTTTTTATTCTTTTAATACAAATAAAGACAATTACAGGTGTACTATTTATGCACAGGTCTTTTAGAAAATTATTTCTGTTTTTTTTTTTTTTTTTTTTTTTGTAAAATCTTTCAAAACAATTTTAAGGTCAATGGTTTCAGTAATGCCATTTTCTGTAGATAGCAGCACAAAATTCTGTAATCTTGTGAATTTGTGGACCATAAGTATGTTTTAATCAGTTATAGTTATGAAAATTTCTTTTGCCCAATGCAACTGTTATGGGCATTGTTAAGTAAATTCTCAAAGCAATAAAAACATTAAGAGATGTAACTCTGATTCCCAACATGGACAATATCACACCCTTGGCCTCATGTTGCACCAACATGTTACTTATCATCTTGATTATAGTGTTGCAGCAGGCTTTTTCAACACGCCATATGCCTCACAACCATTCTGATTTTATGCAGCAGGGAAGTGTTCGTCTTGACTCAGAGGAGATTTGTTGCATGCTAAGCTCTGCAGGATGGCACCTATATCCAAGTGTATAAGGAGCAACACTCTCGCATTTATAGATTTACTACAGCAGCATCCTTGTATTTGAAACATGAAGTGCAAGGAGTACAAGTGAAAGGACTGAAGAAGTACAACTTTGGAAGAAACTTAAGCAGAAACGTCCTGCATTATGAACTGGACAATGAGGACACCCATTCTTCCCTTGACAATGTTCATAGGTGACTGATACGCTGCAGCACTTTGGGTAGTGACAGACCGCGTGCACACAGGTGCCACATGCAACACTGCCAATTGCCTCATGCAGTGCTGTACAAGGCAGTGTTGGCAGATGCTGGGTGATTACCCTGTTCTAGGGTAATTTGAGCACTATCAGGGTAACACAAAGAAATTTATCCACTTACTATAGAGAGAGAGAGAGAGACAGGGGAGGGATTCTGCATTGGGATTTGTTCAAAGTTTGTCAAGAACTAGCAAAAGGTGAAATTCAGACCCAGCTAATTTTCTTCCCGTAAAAGATGTGTACTTCAGTGGTTGGGTAACTGCATCACTCCACACATGGAACTCTATTGAGAAACAAGATCTTGTAAACTTTAGGCTAAGATGTCTTGATTATTATATTGAGAAAACATCACAGCTTCTACAAATATTTAATTTTACTGATCCATTGTTTGAATCTCTCAAAGCATTGGATCCTCTTTGTATTTTGATGAAAACTATCCCTTCCATTTCCATTTAGCATCAAAGATTCCAAATCTTGTCTCTCAACTTAAACATCACTGACACTGAATGGCTACAGAACACAAATGAAGTCCTTGGAAATCTGGGTGGAATTAGAGTATGTTTCTATTGGTGGGAAACTTCATGACAAAACTGTTATGCTTGTCTTGTTCAATTACCAGTGTAGATTTTTTTCCCCCAGATCTTTTGAAAACAATAAAATCAATTCCCTGAACATAGACAGACATGTTAATTGGAATGATTCATGTGAAGAGAATATTAGAAACTTCAACATCAGACAATTTCAAAATTACATCAACACAGTGATTCCGATGACAGACTGCCACATATTAACCTGATCAGGAGTAAGTCCAAAATCTATGGACAGTGGCATGTAGCAGTTGTAATATAATGTAGTATAATGTAATTTAATGTAATGTGTAATTATAATGACATAACTGTCAATGACAAATATCCTATACCGCACTTGCGTTCTTTCACCTTATCACTTAAGGATAAGACAATCTTTACAAAGAGAGACTTAGGTGCATATCTGCAGATTCCTATCGCTGAACAGAATATGCCAAAAAATGCGGTATGGATACTATTTGGACTCTGACATCCTGTTCAGTGACAGGAATATGCAGATATGCACATTGTAAGTCTATCTTTGTAAAGAATGTCTTATATTTAAGTACTAGATCTAGGAGCAGAGGATGAGGGATGAGAATTAGGACGGGAATCAGGCAAAATGTTTACATGACTTCGCTCTACTACCATAATAGATATGGTACCTACATATATGTTGTCATTGACCCTCATGGTAACAGCCTTACTCCAGTAGGAATGTCAGTAGAAGCCGAGCTTAACACTGCACTGTAATGAGAGGGTGAACACGACACTTTGTCACTAACCACTGACACCAGAGTACTACGGTTGTTGGAACAGTAAGTCTGCAATATTTCAGTGACATGGGCTATTCGTCCAGGGTTCCTTTATGTGTTACGAGGAGAGGTCGAATGTCATGGGAACTGCTTTCAGAAAATTGAGTTTCAAGAATTCGTTGTCCACTTTCAGCTGTTGTCCAATCTTCCTGAGCTCTCGTAGGAATATCGTAGGTTTCTCATACATTTTCATGCATGAGGGCATCAAACAGTTCCGGTTGGGTCTTTGTGAATATGGTGGTCAACTCCCGCTTCAATCTGTCGTAGTCGGCGGAGTTGATAACGTCGTCACTGAGCTGGTTGACCATTCGAACGGTAAGTTTGCTACGGTGTGATGAAACTTGGTGGAGGACGTGGTGATATTTGCCTAAACAAATTAGGAATCCAGTAGAAGAAACCAGCGTGCTGAATAAGTTTCGTCAAATTGTGGGGATCGGACGGCGATTGCTGCTGCTACCGGAAGCGTTGACGTTGTTGATGTGGGCGTTGATGGTGTTGCTGCTGCTGTTGTTGGCGTCGCGCCTGGCGTGACGAACGACTAGATGATTGTGTCATGGTGTCGTTCCGCGACATAATTTCCGCGGATAGGTTGCTGGTTGGTCTGGATCAAGGATGAGGTTGAAGGATGTGTAGAAAGTGAGCTTCTTTATATGTCGTCGATACAGTACCCGTTAGATATGTGGTTAAATGCAAAACACTGGTTTTTATGTTGGGAGTTTATTACATCGATCTACACACAAGCATGTCAGGAAGTAATCTGCCTCCAGGCGAATGCTTGGAGGCATGGGCACGCTCTCATGGCCCACTTTCCTGATACTCTGTTGCCAGGTAGAACCCGTAGGCAAAGCAATACAGGCAAACACATATAGGTATATACATAACATAAACAAGAGAACAATTACATATAATGAGTAATATGCGTGTAAAACGTTTAAGGGTAACGTTATACTAAATACCTTAATGCTATGGCACGTAAAATTGGCAAAAGCGTATACGCTTGGGGCGTATGCCTAATGACGTATATAAACGTTTATATGATTGTGTATAGGGCACTTATATAATGTAATAACTACATAGGCTTACTTATGCAAAACATTTACAACAAATATATACTGAGATTACGTACATGTATGATAAATGAGTATTACATATACAATAAAGGAGAGTTACGTATACAATAAATATATGCAATAATTAAGTAAAGAAAGGAATCACTACATATATACTCCCCCCTCAAGAGTGGAGCGTCAGAGAAGAAAGTAGTAAGTAGTAAAAATCTGATTTATCGTGGAACCTAACGGTCCTGCCTGTACGAGTTGTGTATGGAAGAGCGGAAGTATGAGGGTGGGAGGGAGGGGAAGAGGTGATAGGGTGGCCAAGGTCATTGGCATCAGCTGTGGGTGGTATGGGACTTGGTGGGGTGACATTGGAAGTGGACGAAGTAGGAACAGGAGTGGAAGGTATTGAGGGTATGTTTGGAATTACATGGAGACGGGTCTTAGGGCGAGGAGGAACAGGGAGGAAAGCTGGTTTCAAACGATCAATGTAAACTGAGGTTTCGCCTTGAGGAAGGTTAAGGATGAAGTACTTAGGTTCACGTCGAATATCATCATAAGGACCAGAGTACGGAGCCTCCAAACTCTTACGAATTCTGTCGACTCGTACCCAAACTTTAGAGCAAGAGTGAAGGTCATGAGGGACATATGGCTGAGGTGGTGTGTGACAGTCACCGGATGCGAGGTCATGGAAATTGATAGATTGCATTTCCTTGATAAGACGAAGGATGGTTGCGTCGTCCGAGGGGGGGGGTGTTCCTTAGTAATGGCAACGGAAGGGCATAACATATGAGCGCCAGTAACAGCGGGAAACGGGGGGGGAAATTAGTGACGTGAGGTGTCATGCGATAGCCAAGAAGGACGATAGGTAAGGAGTAAAACCAGTTATCTTGTCTAGCGCGAAGAGCTGATTTCAGAGAGCGGTGGGAACTTTCAATCATGCCGTTAGCTTGGGGGTGATGACTAGTAGTGGAAGCCGATGATAGATGAAAGCTGAGAGAAAAGTTCACTCTCGAACTGGGAACCTCTATCTGTGATGACATGAAGTGGAACACCGAAACGGCATATCCAACCATTCACAAAAGAGATTGCTACAGAAGTGGCAGTAGTGTCAATGAGGGGAATTGCTTCAGTCCAACGCATAGCTCGGTCGATGCAAATCAATAATTATTTGTAGGGGAGAGGATAAGGATAGTTAGGAAGAGTAGCAGGGGGCAGCGGTCCTACGATATCGATGTGCACTGATTGGAAGTGGTCAATAGGAGTAGATATAGGAGAAACAGGAGAGGAAGTGTGGCGCGTAGTCTTAGCCTGTTGACACCTAAGGCATTGTCTCACAAATGTCTTAACATCTCTGTCAATGTATGGCCAGAAGTAACGTTGTTTTACCAACTTAGAGGTGGACTGAACACCAGGATGAGAAAAGTTATGCAAAGAAGAGACTACGTCATTACGTAAGGGTAATGGGACAAAAGGTCGAGGAGTCTTAGTAGAGGTATCACACCAGAGTGTCAAATCAGAGTGTAAAGTGAACTTAGAGAGTCTAGGCTTGAAAGTTTCCAGTTCGTCAGCTGTTGCCTGACTTTGAGCGATGCCACTTAAGTCAAAGACATCGAGTGAAACAGCGCACGTCGTGCGAGATAAACAATCGGCAACGACATTGTTGTCGCCGTGGATATACTCGACTGAGGAAACATATTCAGAAAGAACAGAGTTGTCGTTGTTGTCTGTCAGTTTTAGCAAGAGATTTAGAGTAAAAGGCAGCTACGAGGGGTTTGTGGTCAAGAAATAGAGTAACTGTATGGCCATCAATGAGAGTCCTAAAATGCAAAACTGCGAGGTAAGCAGCTAATAACTCACGGTCGTAGGTGGAATAGGCACGTGTGTCCTAGTAAAAATCCAGGGGCGTTGGTTCGCCGTCTATAACTTGATAGAGAGCGGCGCCAACGGCTAGGCTTGAACTGTCAGTCACGAGTTGGTAGTTTGTCGGTATTAGGGAAGGGTAAGCTAAGGTTGGACAGTCCAGTAAGGCTTGCTTCAAATTATTGAAGGAGTCCTTTGCTGCGTCAGTCCAAGTGAGACACTTTGAAGAAGGATATTGTTTAAGAACCTCAGAACCTCAGGAAGGGAATAAGCTACGGTTGCAAAGTTAGGAATCATGGGCCGAAAGAAATTGATCATACCCATGAAACGGCGTAAAGCCTGTGAAGTCTGGGGTAAAGGGAAATCGGAAATGGCCGTGGTACGGTCTTTAGGTGGCTTAATCTCTTTTGAGCTAATCTCGTAAACGAGAAGGTAAGGTTTGACTTGAAGAATTGACATTTGTCGAGAGAAAGTCGCATGTGATGCTGAGCCAAAATGGAAAGAACAGTTTGAGCATCAGAAATATGTTCTTCAAGGGTCTCACTAGCAATCAGTACATCATCAAGGTACGTAAACGTGTTGTTTACGTTAGCTAAAGAGAGTATCTATGAAACGCTGAAATGTGGCCCCGGCATTTTTCGATCCAAAGGGCATTTACAAGAATTCAAACAAACCAAAGGGCGTGCATATCGCAGTCTTAGGAATGTCTTATTCAGCTACAGGAATTTGCAGATATGCACGTTGTAAATCAAACTATATAACCTTATTCTTAAGTGACATGGTGAGAGAGCGCAAGTGTGGTAGGGGATATCTGTCATTTACAGTTATAATACAGTAATTACAGTTATAATACAGTAATCTCCGCAAGGTCTCCAGGAATGTGGTTCTTTCTTGGGAACCAAATTAAGTGGGGACGCCCAAGGTGAGTTGGAGCGTCGTATGATCCCTGCATTAAGCAAAAATTGAAATTCATCCTTTGCCGCCTTGAGCTTCTCACCTGTCAATGGCCTAACTTTAAAGGATATGGGGGAAGAATCACAGGTATCAATATGATAATAAATAGTACCTTCTAGTGTTTGAGAATGAGATAGTTGTCGGGGCGCGGTAAGTACAGGGAATTCTGAAAGAAGAGCAATGGCTCTTGAATCAATATCCCCATAATGTACCGCGTGTGAAGAGATAGGGAGAGGAAGCCTTAAGGGGGATGGTGCATGCAGTGGAGGGGTCGTGGAGGATGCGATTTTTACAATCAATAACTAGGGATTTATATACTAAAAAATCTGTTCCAAGAATTGGGCGGACGACATCAGCAACGACGAAGGACCATGGAAAAGAACGTCTGATACGTTGAATTCCAAGTTCCACGTCGACTTCGCCGTACGTACGAATGCGGGTACCTGAAGCATTCGTAAGTTGCACTACCGTGGAGCGGAGCAGTGGAGTTAAACTTGAGTTGTAGGGAATGAGAGAGACTTGAGAACCGGTGTCGATAAGGAATTCATAGTTCTTGCAACCTATTGAAGCACTTATAACGAGTGGCAGTCCTGCGGTTGCAAGGGATACTTCTACAGACTGCCCATCGAGTTTCCCGACATGTTAAGCTGAGGGCCTGGTGACGGGGGACGTGAGTTAGGGCGTGAATTGGGGCGCGAGTTGGGACGCGAGCTGGGCAAAACGTTGTCACACTTTGAAGATAAGATGCACCACGTTTTGCAAGTTCTAGCACTGTTGCCGTAGAAGAGGTGGTAACGGCACACTCGTTGCCTTTGGCCATCGTAAAATGGAGTTAATCCGAGTGAAGAGGTAGTATACGCGGAACCACGTGTAGTGGGGTTACCACTACGAAACACTGGCACACTATCACTCTGCGGAGCCCTTGGCACAGGCTTGTTCACTGATGACGCACTTATGCCTTTGTTTCCGTGGCCATGGGCCATGAGTGTATCGGAGACGCGGGCCAATTCATCTAGTCACTTCCATACGGTGCCGCCTACGTAGGCGGCATGAGGAGCAAGTGGGTACTCGCTGATGCCGAAGTCGCCATCTTGATTATATTTATTGTAGTCGTACCTACGTAATTTTCATTCTCTCTAAACTGGCTTCATCAGTTTTCTATGGTTATCAAAATACACGGGTGAAAGAGAACGGACAATTGAGCACTGACTTTATTTTTTATAATGCGATTATTATGACGCAACATCCCACGTCGGGCAGCTAATGCTGCCAGACGTGCGATGTGCCCCGGAGGGAAGAGGCTAGGGTCGGATGTCACTTGGCACTGCACGTAGAAACTTCAGACGGATGAAGTCATCGTCGACACCGAGTTGCTTCCCTATGGTGCGCAGTTCACGGAGGAAGGTCGTTGGCTTGTCGTATATGATGTTGTTCTGGTGGACCAAGGCATCGAAGAGTTCCGGCGGAGACCTGGTGTGGTGCCGTCGATTGATTTAGGATGTGTTTAACCAAGAGCACCTCCAATGGGAGTGATCAGAGATACCCACATAAGAACGATTTGGGAAATAAAAAAAATCAAGGTATACGCTGCCACCACCCAATCGTCTATATGGATATATCTGACCATAAATGGAAACTGCTCCTTGTTACTCACGTCTGACTCCGTCCCCTTTCCTCAGGTCGTTCGGGGTTGGTTCTGGGTAGCGAAAAGGCCTATGCCCAAGTGGGGGTAGTAAAAGAATATAAGTGAAGGTCTGCTATGTGTTAATTATTACACTGAAGCAAAAATATAGTAAGGAAATACAAAAGTATATTGTGGTTTTCTCCAACTAGACAATCTATTGATCCTTACAATATGAAAAATATATGGGTATGCGAGACATTTAATAACACAGTTTTTTTTTTTTTTTTTTTGCTTATGGGCATCATATGGGCATCATAAGGTCACAGGCACGTGGAAAAACGTAGTTATTTACGCTCCAACCTTCCGGTCAGTGTATAAGTCTACTTACAATATTGTGTCTACTTCCAGCACTGTGTCTACCTTCAACCCCGTATTCTTATTAGAGAACGATCACAGACAGAATTATACTCTAAGGATTACACCCTCATAGCTAATGTATATATGCAAAGTGTTTGTGAAGTACACTCCCTTAAACCCCTTTTTCCATATCTGTTATCGGAATCATTTTTGGCATCAGATTCAAAACTTAATAATAATAATAACTATCTACCTACTATATCTGCACTATATCATTTAACTCACATATTGACATTTGTTTTCATTAATCTTACAGAACGTGTTCATACCTGTTATCGGAATCATTTTTGGCATCAGATTAAAATTTTAGCTGCGCACAAAAAGAACGAGACGGCTATGTGTTCGTATCTATGGGTAAACTACTAACCTCCCTGTTGTATTATTTCGTAAAACTTCATTTCGCTTCTCAACAGAGCCCCTAGCTGCTACAATCTCTCCCTAAACTATTTCTCTAGTGGAATCCTGAACTGAAAGTTGGGAATTTTTCCTATTACTCTTAAAATTAATGGCCTTAGTTTACGCCTCTGTCCGAACGTGTTTAGTGACGTCACGGGTGGGCGGAGCTACGGTGCGCCCGCTATGTTCGAGAACATTCTAATGTCGTCTCGAAGCTTTAGTTGAACCAAAATCAGCTGAAATATATTTGTAGCTATCTCCTATTGTATGTTTTTCTTCAATGATTATAGTAAGGATCTTTGCCAACACATCTTGATAGGCAGACATAGAATAGAATAAATTCATGGTCTATTAAGGCTCTATTTTCTACTTTGCTTCTTGGTTGAGTAAAACCGTCACGACGTCCATAATACCCAGTCTCTCAAATAAATAAACAGATAAATAAAACGAAATTCCAAAAATAATATCCCTTCAAAATTCCTGTCCTTACACTGGTAAGGACGTCGATCAGCGCCTTCTTCAAGCGGTCGTAGTCGCCGGAGGTAACGACATCGTCGTCGAGCTGGTTGAGCACTGGGATGGTTAGGTTCGCGAGTGCATGGTTGAACTTTGTTTGGGGGACAGTTATGTTGGCTAGTGCAAATTGCGCCTCTAGCAACGAAAACCATCTTGCCGGCGATGCTTCATCGAATGGTGGGGGTCGAACAGCGACGGCGGCGGAAGTCGTGGAATGCGTGGATGAAGAAGTGCTTCCTGCTGCTGTAGTTGAAGTGACTACGGTGGTTGTAGGCGGAGTAGGGGTAGTCGTGGTGCCGTTGTCGGACATTCCCCGGTAAACGTGTTGCGTGTAGATCTAAGAGCTGTTAACAATGCTGCGCACTCCGATTAATTCTTGCGCACTTTGAAGTGCATAGGCACTTAACCACGTAATCTGTATGACACCTAAATCACTTAGGTACGAAGCACTTGGGTATTAGGGTCACTTGGGCACGTGTCACTCAGGGTCACCAGTGTGGTTAAATGCAAAACACTGGTTTTTATGTTGGGAGTTTATTACATCGATCTACACACAAGCACGTCAGGAAGTAATCTGCCTCCAGGTGCTTGGAGGCCTAGCCTTCGGCATGGGCACGCTCTCATGGCCCACTTTCCTGAAATTCTGTTGCCAGGTAGAACCCGTAGGCAAAGCAATACAGGCAAACACCAGTGGCAGATCCAGGATAAAAATTTGGGGGGGCTAACCTGAATTCCTTCCTCTGAGTAGTCTGATGTATCAGAAGTCTGAGGTATACTTAACTTAATAATATTTATCAGATTTTTCTGTATTTTGGACGTATATAATAGAATGTATATTCATTTTATATTGTTACACGCTTGTGGCTTGTGCTAGTCAGTGATAAGGCACTGGCACGCGTATACTCTCGCATAGAGAGAAATTATTGCAGGATCCGTGTGTAGTGTTAGTGCACATGGACTCATGGAAGTTATAAAAAATAAAAGTAGCTTTAAAAAACAGAAATACAAACAAAAACGTGTATGAACTTCTGAACCTGTTAATAAAAGTATCTAAATTACATTAATAACACACAGCATTGTTCATGGGATCTCACACGAACATCAACCTCCTGTTTTTTCGGGGGGCAAATATATTGATTACACTGTCTATTTCAATATTGATTTCATTGTGAACGCCGAGTAGCGCCAGGCCGTTGAGGCGATCTTGACCCATAGTATTCCTTAGGTAGGTCTTCAGTCGCTTCAGGGTTGAAAATGAACGCTCGGCCTCTGCGTTCGAGACTGGGAGTGTGGTTAAAACTCGGAGGAGCTTGGCCAGGTTCGGATACATTCGGGTCTGGGCGTGGGCAAGGGCATCTCCAATGGATTCGAACTTCATTGTTGTTGAATACCAGCGCTCTGCTTCCGCCTTCACGAGGCTCAAGGTCTCGATGTCAGCCTCATAAACCTTTGCCGCTTCCAGTACAGCAGGAACATCTCCGCCAACGCTGCTGAGCAGATTCTTGATCTTGAAGCCAACAGGAATAGTATCATTCCCGAACCGGGTCTGCAGCTCAGTCAATACATGGTCGAGGAATGGGACATATACAGATCTTCGGTATACTCCTCAGCTGTCTGGAAGGGTAAATTCGCTCGCTGCGTTTGGCGCTTGCAAACTCGAGGTACAGGAATGGTGTCGTGTGATGAATCGATCTCCTGGAGGAGCCCCTCTGCCTTCTTGAAGATGTCCTGGAAGCTGGTCAGTGCACCTTCCCGGGTCTTGATTAGATTCGTCACCACATCACCAATCGTAGCGTACGCTGAGACTAGATCGACCATAGGGTACTGCAGGGCTCGGCTCGGCTCCACAGTGTGAGCTAGCACAGACTCAGCGACGGCGAGACCAATCAGAAAGCGCGGTGTGTGTGTGTGTGTAATTCGGGAGTGAAGCTCCCACGGGCTTTTGATGTGAGCCCGTTTAGAGGGTGATTTTACATATGTGTGTGTGTGGGCCCAACCACACACACTCATACATTCAAAAGATGTGTATACGCATGTAAAATACGTATGCACATCTCGGCGAATGCACCCTTTCTGATCTAACGGTGTTTGGTGTTACAAGAGGTGATACAGTGAATACACACACACACACACACACACACACACACACACACACACACACACACACACACACACACACACACACACATATATATATATATATATATATATATATATACACACAGGGGGGGCTGACACTCCACCAGCCGACGCAGTTCGTAATCGCCTAGGTGGCGGCATAGGCGACGCACAAGACCCTCAGATGTTGTCGGAGGCCCTCTCCTCAGAAAAACAGTTGCGGGGCAATGCTTGAGGTAGTGCTTCAGGGTGGCTACAGTGGTGGCATCTTCTTTCTTCAGGTGTTGGGTTACTTTTGATTTGCCAGAAATAACGGTCCTCCAGTCGCAGACGGAAGAGCAGAGTTTCCACTTTTCTAGGTGTGGAGCGAGGAAGTACAAGGGGCTCGTAGTCTGTGACTGCCCTGTACCACCTCGCCCTCTCTGACACCTCTGCCTCCAGTCTGTGCTGAAGGAACCGTTGTATCTGATTAAGAGCCCTGGTGCGTAGGCGCAACTGATTTCTGCTGAGAGGGACGACAACATCGACTTCGGGTCTTTGGCGCGCCGCTTCAGCTGCGGCGTCGGCTAGCTCGTTACCTGGGACACCTACGTGGCTTGGCACCCAGTTGACCGTAACACTCCTGCCTTGCTGATGCAGCTTCAGCAGGAGTGCTAGGATGGAGGTCAGTAGGCGTACATTGTCGCTGGGCTGTATCGATTCCAAGCTGCCTAGCAGAGACTGTGAATCCGTGTGGATCACCACAGGACCAGCTCGAGATATTAGAGCATGCTCTAACGCTCCTTGGACCGCTATGGCCTCAGCTTGGAGAGTGGACGCATGATCAGATACTCTCCTGCCGAAGGTCAAACCATCCGTCACGAAGGCAGCCCCCGCACTACGGGGCCTGTTGGGGTCTATGGAGCCATCCGTATAATAGACCGCCATTCCAGGTTCCGACAGTGCGCGGATGCCTTGTAGGGCCTGCGCTCGTACTCTTTCCTGGCCACATAACTTCTTCTTACTGGGAAGCTTTGCGACAACGAAGGTTGCAGGTATCGACAGCCATGGTGGCGGGGGCTTGAACTCTGGGTGTGGAGAGTCCCTACCCTTCTCAAGGAGAACGCTGGTGAGCTTGAAGGAGTCCAGGAGCCCAGCCGCCTGTGATAGCCAGGTGGCAGAGTGGATAAAAGTACCCACCCGTCCCAGAGCTATCAAAGGCTCTGACTCAGCTCGGTTATCTGGGGCTCTGGACTATCTTGGCAAGAAAGTGCGGCTCTCGGATTGCTATTAGTAGTAGTCCCGCAGCGCCGTCGCGTCCGAGTTGCTCTCGTTCTCATTATACTCGTTCTCATTATACTTGTCACCACAATGATTTCGCCAATTGTTTGATAGCTATATTTAATGAAGAAATTACTAAATTAACGACTAAAATAACATCAAGAAGAAAGATTCCAATCAAACCTTGGATAACAAATAACTTATTGAAATGCATCAATTTAAAAAATAAACTTGATAAAAAATACATTAAGTGCAACTCTGAACTTAATAAACACAATTTTATCAGATATCGTAATGTTCTCAACTCATCAATTAAATCGGCTCGCAAGCAATACTATCTCAAAAAACTTGAAGAAAATTCATCGGTTCCGAAGAAACTCTGGTCAATACTTCTTGAAGTAATTAATAAAAAGAGAAGTAATAATACTCCCAATTTGTTTATTCACAATAACAGGCAGGTTACTGACAACCATGAGATCGCTGACATGTTTAACAACTTTTTCTGTTCAGTTGGTAGTTTATTGGCTGATAAGCTGCCAAATGACCCAGGAAACCCACTTCAATATATAACTCCAGTCTCATCACAATTTAGTCTAATAAAACCATCAACTCACGATATTTTGCGTATTATGAATAATCTTGAAAATAAGTCCAATGGCTATGATTGCCCTAATACAAAGATCCTTAAACTTGCTGCTCCCAAAATTATTCATTTACTCATGCATTTAATCACTTTGTGCTTTCAACAGAGTTGCTTTCCTAATGTCCTAAAAATTGCTGTAGTACACCCGATCCATAAAGATGGGCCCACATCAAACGTATCAAATTTTCGTCCGATTTCGATCCTTCCGGTATTGTCTGAAGTACTTGAAACCGTTATTCTTGAGCAATTGGTAGATTACCTTGAGTACTATGGGATCATTTTCGATAATCAATTTGGATTCCGTGAAAACCACTCAACATATATGCCTGTTGCTCTCTTACATGAATATATTGCAACTCGACTATCTAATAAAAAATATGTGCCGCAGTTTTTCTAGACGTTGAAAAGGCTTTTGACACAGTTGATCATAGTATTCTATTGATGAAAATGGCTTAGTACGGAATCAGAGACTTTGAACTTCAGATGTTTCAGTCATATTTATCTAATCGTAATCAAGTTGTCTTATTTAACGGTGTTAAATCGAGATTAATGGGTGTAAGTATGGGGGTACCTCAAGGTAGTATTCTAGGTCCTATTTTGTTTTTGATTTACAGTAACGATATCTATAAAGCCTGTGGTATTCCTGAATGCTTACTGTTTGCAGATGATACTTCTTGATTGATTGCTTCAACTTGATTGCTTCAACAACACAAAACAATCATATAGGTGACAATACAGGTATGTTAAACGGCCAACGAACGTGGTATATCTCCTTTCTATCCCTTTTCAGCGCAACTGAGACACAATCCTGGCAACCCTACAACACGCGCAGCACAAAACAGATAAATGGAATTAAACAAATGCCAAACACAGTACAATTCCGCCCAAATACCGCACCCATGCTGTCAGTTTATTTAGCCCCCGGACCTGGCAAAACATCAGAAAGTACTAAAATCGATAAATGACATCCTTACAATGATTCATGGAAGAACAAATTTGGGGGGGCTTCAGCCCCCTCAGCCCCCCCCCCCCTTGAATCCGCGCCTGGCAAACACATATAGGCATTTACATAAGAACATGAATAAACAAGAGAACAATTACATATAAAGAGTAATATGTGTGCAAAACGTTTAAGGGTAACGTTATACTAAATACCTTAATGCTATGGCACGTAAAATTGGCAACAGCGTATACGCTTGGGGCGTATGCCCAATGACGTATATAAACGTTTATATGATTGTGTATGGGCACTTATATAATGTAATAACTACATAGGCTTACATATACAAAACCTTTACAATAAATATATATTGAGATTACGTACTACATGTATGATAAATGAGTATTACATATACAATAAAGGAGAGTTACGCATACAATAAATATATGCAATAATTAAGTAAAGAAAGGAATCACTACAGATACGGTACACGAAGTATTGAAAGCGTCACTGGAATACCATAGTTGCAAAACACAACAGTCGCTTTGAATTAATTATTCACTCGTTACTTTTATCCATGAAGGATACATTTCACAAAATAAATGAATAAACATATAAAATAAAATAGAATTAATTGTACATCTATTGGGCACTAAACTCACTAAAGGTTTTGTTACATAAGTAATTTTTTAGTAGATTCTGTAATATTTGTATCTACCCGGTCTCATGATCCGTCATTTGGTATATTCAGCAATTGTATTTGTATTATTTGTCACAATGCATCTTACTATTATTTACGTAAAGGCCACATAAAAAAGTGCTTATCGTCCCCGCTCAAAAAAATGGCCCGACTCAATAAAAATTTTCTTAGAAAACCCCCCCCCCCCCAAAAAAAAAAAAAAAAAAAAAAAAAAATCAGACCTTCCAATTTCAAAATTTGTGCCTCTCGAGTTTCGAGCCTTCCGAACGTGCCCGAGTGCGCTTTGGTACCATTCGGCGCAGTGTATGAATGGGCGACTCAGTGAAAGTGCCAGTGTTTGGTTTACGACATTTAATGGCTTTTATTGTAGCTAGCATAGCGCAAGATGACAATTCTACCCTCTTAAAGGCCTGATATAGCATTGCCAACGATACATCTCTGAATTCTATGCAGAATTCTCTGACGGAAAGTTTGACAAACCGCTACAGGAGTCATGCAGCCGATCATTTGTCAAAGTTCTAGAAGTTGAGTTTGCATGTTAAAAGAAGAAGAAGAAAAAAAAAATCTCACCTAACCCACCGCCTCACAGAAGCAAGGATGATAATTTTTTTTATGTGGCCTAATGGTAACTATTTTCTAAGGTTTGGTATGTTGTCAGCAAGTGTTCGTTAATTGTTACCTTTTTTTAGTCGAAAAACAGAAGTCCTTGGCACACCAATTTCGAGTCAGTTGGAGCCTGGCGTACAGCATCATTCCTGATGTGCATCAAGTGCTGAAACCAACCTGCCTAAATATAACTGCAAACAACTCAGTTCTCGTTAACCATCTCCGGACTTCTGCCCATTCCCTTGCATTTACCTCCCACGCCACCCCATCCATGTATATATTGAACAGCCATAGCGACTTGACACATCCCTCACGCAGCCTCACCCTTACCTCAAACCACTCACTCTCTCCATTTCCAATTCTAATGCAGACAC
The DNA here is from genome assembly GCF_046742065.1 of Oratosquilla oratoria. Classification (NCBI taxonomy): domain Eukaryota; kingdom Metazoa; phylum Arthropoda; class Malacostraca; order Stomatopoda; family Squillidae; genus Oratosquilla; species Oratosquilla oratoria. The sequence continues at coordinate 38,382,839 of NC_134781.1, read as the reverse complement.
TACTACTCTCATAAAAACTCTTGACGGGGATATTTACCTAACTGTAATATACGGGAAAGGAGCAACGCTTGTTGGGTCCCTTCTCCTACTCTCCAATTTATCTTACCTAGCTTCAAATCTATGTGTCGTGCTCCTTGTTTACGAATAAATATAAATAAGTATAAGTAAATGGTAGCTGTGGCCAAGGTAACTAGAATAACAAGGAACACGAACAAACGTATGTACAAGAAATTATCACTTCACATTTGGTGGTGAATAAGACTAATGTTTCCTAAGTATGTGACTTTTATTATTATGTGATATTAATTTATATTCAAAATAGATGACTGTAATGTGTGCGAGTGTGCGGGTGTGGGAGGCTGGACTATGACTTAATTGGTACAGACCTTTCTCTGTTTTGCGAGGAGGCTTCAAGGTTCATGATACACTACTCGATTCCCGAATAGACTAATTAATAATAACTTGATTTCAGATATGCCTGAACTTGACACTGTTGTCATGTTCTTAAGACTGAAATTTACACTATTGCTGGCTAATAAGGGGAACCTCTGGATGATATAGGCTCCTCCTACAACTTATTATGATTGGTTAATATTCTCTCTGTATACCACAAATGACCAATGGGAACACATGCCTTTTTCGTAAACAACCCATCACGTGTCCATTTCAGAAATGCAAATTCAGCATAACAGCATATGGCTCGAGAAGGGCCCAGCGTGCGATGCGTCATGCCCAGCGCACGATGCAATGAAGAAAACTAGTATCGACTAGTATCACTGTCTAGTATCAACCTCTAGTAGCAACTAGTGGTGATGGTGTTGGTGGTGTCGTCAAACCAATCACCACATATGTACAGCCCCAACTCAATTTATATATTTTATTTCCAATTACCATATCTATATTTGAACTCGTGGATTGTTCCAGCTTGGGTTATATCACCTTCTAAACTATTCCAGGTATTTATGCCTCTTTATGGAAAACTGCATTTCTTTACATCCTTTAGACGTGTGTGTGTGGGGGGGGGGATAAGATTTGTGAAACCAAATTCTAATAATCCTTACAAGAGATAAGGAATTTTAGATACAACTTTATTAACTAATTTTACCTTAACACATGAATGTAGTACTAGGAAATATTCTAAAGATTACAAAATGCTCCAAGAGTTTGAAAACTCAAAAGTGAATTCAAAGTACCAGTATTACTTGGTAGGTGTTTTGCCATTATTAGAAATTATGTTTTTCCTTGAAGTCTTTAAATATTTGATGTGCAGTCTCCATAATAGCAAAACCAATTTGTGCCCTGCAGCTGTGGAGGAACTACATTTATTGCACTTTCTGCCACTACTGAAATACTCTTGGAGATTGGTGGTGAATGTATAGTCATCTGTAATGTAAGGTCCAGTGCTGTATTATAGCCTTTGCTCTTCTTCATGGCACTGAGACAACTCGTGACCTTGGTTTTGTGATTCTGGTAGGACTGGACTAGATGTTAGACTTGTCAAGATGGATGATGGAGATGAAGTTGTAAGAGGCGACTCACTACATTAGAATTGTGCTACTTACTGATTGCTCTAGTACAGGCTTCAGTAAGGTCATCTGTTTACTGCGTTGAGCTAATTCACTGGCACTATCTGTTTCAGTAACACTATACTATCAGACCTCGCCCAACACGACTTCACCGTGCACGAAATTAACCTTTACACAAATAGGTAAAATATCCCAGTATTTGCCGAACATGACCATGATTCACAATAGCACACTTTGAATAGCCTGCTGGGTCATGTTGTGCGCCAGTGTCTGGAGAGGGTCTGAGATACTAACCTAATTTTTCCTTTAATACCTGTTGTTTGCCCAACACGAATTTCGTCCTGCACGATGGGCTAAGGGACCTAACACTCGTGTTGGGCGAAGTCTAACTGTACTCAAATCCATTACACATATCTATTCCTTCTATCACAGTGCTGCATGGTTGTTCAAATGAGCTCTGTGACAGGGTAATCACAATATAGTAATTTATTCACAAAAAAATCTGATCATCTCATCCCTGTACACTTTTTAAAACTTCACTGCTCTTCACTAACTCTACATCCTGTGATTTTTTTGTACTGATTCATTCAAAATTCTTCCACACACCTTTCCAGATATAGCTAAAAGAGTAATTCTCTGCTTCTTGGGGTATTGTTATCAAGACGACATATTGATGTACTGTACCTGCTTGCAATTTAAGTATTGCTGCCAAACCAAGTTATACCATGATGTTCATACAGGTTAATCACACTAAAAGTGAGTGTACGGTTGGGCCATTACGTAATTGCAACTTATAAGGCCAAAATTATTATTATGGCAATATATAATTTAGAGAAAAAAAAATTGTGATAGTACTCACCCCCAATCAAAATCTACAAGAACACTACAAATTACCTCATGGTGTGTTGGTCCCGACCAGTTTGCCTCTGACAAGAACTCACCACATACAAACAAGAATACAAGATAAGGCCAAGAAGTAAATAACAATGCACCATAAAATATCTGTCAAGATATTTATTTACTTTTACATTCGAAATATAATTTTAAGTTAAAATCCTTCACCTTAGTACACAAAATGACTGATTTGGTCGTGGACTTAGATTAAATAAGGCGGGACCTCTTGGTGTATATATATATATATATATATATATATATATATATATATATATATAGATATATATATATATATATATATATATATACATATAGACTGTATATATATATATATATATATATATATATATATATATATATATACTGGATATATATATATATATATATATATATATATATATATATATAATTAATTCAAAACTTATAATACAAATATGTTATGCAATAAATATATTGCAACGAACCTAGACGCTTGTTGCAATATTGAGGGAAGGGTTCTGACAGGTTTCCATCGCGAGCAATTACTCAGAGAGGAAATACAAAATTAAATACTAACCTCACTTTTCCACGTATATTTCACTACGGCTTGTACACTGGAAATACATACACTATTTCCTTACAATAGTCGTACTAGCACGACAACGATCACCAAATTTTATATTTTTTCTTACTCATATTTCGTTTATTTGTTATTTTCTCTCACACTATTTTAAACATGGGTCTTTCACTGTTCACATCACAATGGTTCGAGGTAGTTCTGAAGTAGATAGGAATAATACACAAATAAATCAACGAGGAAAACAAAAAACATCCTTGAGCAGGCCTTGCTTTGGAACTCTAACCCGCTTGGCCATAGATCGGTCATCCCGCGTTGCCAAACGTACGATTCATGCCCTCTCCACATAGACGAGTCTGTTTACCTATATGAAACTAATATATACTACAATTTTTGTTTAACCTACAATCACCTTCGTAACAATATAATGTTTACAAACTAAGTTAAAACGGTAAACATCATTGTTCCTAATTTAAAAAGCATACTTTCATTGTAATATTATTAACATATTTATAGATAATAAAAATTAAGTTCTATTATTTTGAAATAAAAGAGTTAACCAAATTCATAAAGCACATCAAGATCACAAGTTCCGAGAATCTAATCTAATCTAATATAATATAAAAGATAAGTCTCCGCGGTCCAGGGTGGTTTCGTCGATTTTGTTAAAAACCTTCAAGTGCTCAGTCGGCGTGGCATTCTGCGGACACCTCCCTGTAAGCCCTCCAAGGGTGCAAGTCCTCCGAGGGTGCCAGTCCTCCGAGGGTGCAAGTCCTCCAAGGGTGCAGGTCCTCCGAAGTTGTAAGCCCTTGGAGGCTGCAAGTCCTTCGAGGTCGTAAGTCCTATGAGGGTGCAAGTCCTCTGAAGTTGCAAGTCATCAGCGAGGGTGCAAGTCCTCAGCGAGGGTGCAAGTCCTCTGAAGTTGCAAGCCCCCGGCGAAGCCCGCGGCTTCGCGGTCCAGAGTGGTTTCGTCAATTTTGTTAAAACCCTTCAAGTGGACGGCGAAGCCGGGTGCTTGTATAATATAAAAGATAAGTCTCCGCGGTCCAGGGTGGTTTCGTCGATTTTGTTAAAAACCTTCAAGTGCTCAGTCGGCGTGGCAATCTGCGGACACCTCCCTGTAAGCCCTCCGAGGGTGCAAGTCCTCCGACGGTGCCAGTCCTCCGAGGGTGCAGGTCCTCCAAAGTTGTAAGCCCTTGGAGGCTGCAAGTCCTCCGAGGTCGTAAGTACTATGAGGGTGCAAGTCCTCTGAAGTTGCAAGTCCTCAGCGAGGGTGCAAGTCCTTAGCGAGGGTGCAAGTCCTCTGAAGTTGCAAGCCCTCGGCGAAGCCCGCGGCTTCGCGGTCCAGAGTGGTTTCGTCGATTTTGTTAAAACCCTTCAAGTGGACGGCGAAGCCGGGTGCTTGTATAATATAAAAGATAAGTCTCCGCGGTCCAGAGTGGTTTCGTCGATTTTGTTAAAATCCTTCAAGTGCTCAGTCGGCGTGGCAATCTGCGGACATCTCCCTGTAGGCCCTCCGAGGGTGCAAGTTCTCCAAGGGTGCCAGTCCTCCGAGGGTGCAAGTCCTCCGAGGGTGCAGGTCCTCCGAAGTTGTAAGCCCTTCGAGGCTGTAATTCCTCCGAGGTCGTAAGTCCTACGAGGGTGCAAGTCCTCTGAAGTTGCAAGTCCTCAGCGAGGGTGCAAGTCCTCAGCGAGGGTGCAAGTCCTCTGAAGTTGCAAGCCCCCGGCGATATGTTGTTACAGGGGTGTGTGTGTGTTTAATTGGGAGAGAGGCTCCCACGGGCTTTGGTTGTGAGCCCGTTTGGTGGGTGATTGTACATACGAGTGTGTGTGGGCCCAGCCACACACACTCATACATTCACAAGATGTGCACACGCATAAGAATGCGCATGCACATCTCCGTGAATGCACCCTTCTCGATATAGCTGAATTAGATGGTAAGTGGTGACATCTTCGTAATTATAAAGTAAGATAAAGGGGAGGGGGGTGATCCAATGTATGAGTGTGTGTGACCTTGGCCACACACACTCATACATACATTGGATGTGCATACGCATGCAATATGCGTATGCACATCACCATAAATACACCCTTCCTGACAATGAGCATATATATTGAAATAAATGGGGGGGTGATTCAATGTATGAGCGTGTGTGTCCTTGGTCACACACACTCATACATACATTAGATGTGCACACGCATGCAATATACGTATGCACATCGCTATGAATTCACCCTTCCGAACAGAGACATGTATATATAATAATTACAGGGGGGGCTGACACTCCACCAGCCGACGCAGTTCGTAATCGCTAAGGTGGCGGCATAGGCGACGCACAAGACCCTCAGATGTTGTCGGAGGCCCTCTCCTCAGAAAAGCAGTTGCGGGGCAATGCTTGAGGTAGTGGTTCAGGGTGGCTTCGGGGTGGCTGCAGTGACTGCATCTTCTTTCTTCGGGAGTGGAGTTGGTCTTTATTTCCCAGAAACAACGGTCCTCCAGCCGCAGACGGAAGAGCAGAGTTTCCACTTTTCTTGGTGTGGAGCGAGGAAGTACAAGGGGCTCGTAGTCTGTGACTGCCCTGTACCACCTCGCCCTCTCTGACACCTCTGCCTCCAGTCTGTGCTCGAGGAACCGTTGTACCTGGTTAAGAGCCCTGGTGCGTAGACGCAACTGATTTCTGCTGAGAGGGACTGTTACAGGGGGAAAGAGAAGGCGTTTTCAACTATTTGACCAAATGTAGAAGGTTATTCCAACAGTTCGCGGTTGACAATTACGTAAAAGTTTAGTCTACAAGGTTATCTTTCATAGAGCATAACCAGAAAGAAATTAGAAAGGAACGATCAGATGTTCTACGGGGTGAAGACGGTAAAAATTCTGGACAACGTATCGTTATTCCTCCAACATACGTTGGGGGCCCAAGATACATGAAACAGCGTCAACAGGACGCACTCGCGTTCGTCACTAACTTTGGTTCTCCTGACTTTTTCATAACTTTTACCATGAATCCTGCCTGGGAAGAACTGATCGAAGCCGCGCAACAGACGGGTTCCCATGGTACTTCGAAAAATAGGGGCGATAGACCTGATTTAGTCAGCAGAATCTTCAAGTTGAAAGTCGACGAACTCATGGATGATTTGACCAACAAGAACATTTTTGGACGCGTAAAAGCTCACCTTTACAGTATCGAATGGCACAAAGGAGGTCTCCCTCACGTTCACATTCTTTTGTGGATGGAACATCGTGTTGACGCAGAATTAGTGGGAAGAATCATCTCAGCCGAAATACCAAACAAAGAAAAAGAGCCAAGGTTATTCGAAACTGTTACAACAAGCATGATCCATGGTCCTTGCAAGGGTTTCGACGAGTCCCAAGCATGTTGTCAAGGAAAATCAGTAAACGGGAATAATAAGCATGAAATACTCTTCCTCAAATTTCGATTAACCACGTTGAACATCTATTGTATGTTAAATTTTATTCAGTCCGTCAATCACACGCACACCTAACAACTCATCCATACTTTTAAGGGAGTGTCACATCGCTTTATAGAGTAGGTGATTATTTTTTTCAAATATGTGTTTCATGAATATAGGTATAAATACCCCTTACATTAGTGTGTAATTCCTCAGGGTATTGTGTTCCTCCCATATATATATATTATATATATATATATATATATATATATATATATATATATATATATATATATATAAATAAGGCATAGTGAGTATTTAATGAAAATATAGTGAGCTCTAGTGAAGCTCTAATTAATTAATGGAAAATCCTTCCACGTCATTTAGCTTGGCATGAAATGAAAACTTAGAGTCTGGGAAACAAATCTTATTGAATACATTTTTTCGAACTAATAACTGATTTTTTTTTTTATTAATTTGTTTCTCTGAATAATTAAAAAATGCTGCGAAATTCAGGTTTCATAAATATTTCTTTATTTTTTTTCTTACTGTAGAAAATAAAGAGCATGATGTTTTCTTAAAAAAAAAAAAAAAAAAAAACGAAAATGACAAAAATCCATAAAGAACAACCGAAGATATTACACCAGAAAGAACAAAAAACATAAACTTTACAGGGCTGGAGATTTAATTTTTCGCGACCATTTGTTTGATGGTTGCGATGTATAGCACATATCTAATTTCCTCTTCTTTGCTGATGAGGTGTGAGGTGAGGGTGAGTGGTGTGGCGTGGGTGGAGGTGTAAGGGGGGTGTGGCTAGTAAATGCTTGCGGAGTGCTGGGTGCAGCTGTGCTGCTTTGCTCATCTTTCTTTTCCCTTCTTGTTTCTATTTCAGGCACTCTCGGGCCCTCTCTATATTCTGCTGCTTCACTCTCTTGTTTCTTGTTAATTTTTCCATGAGCACAGCAACAATGCAGGGTGAGGAATCAAAATTGTTGCGTACAATGAGAGCGCCAGGAGCGACGTCACCTTTTGCTTTTTCAAGAGTACTGGTGCCCTGAGGGCACCAGTACTCTTGAAAAGGCCCTGTCCACTGTCTTTGTGGGGCGTGCTGGTGGGAGGAGTTGCCAAATATCCCCATAAACACAATTCTGTAGAAAAAAGTAGCTATAGAAATTTTGACGCTATTTCAATATGCAGAATGTTTTTTATGCAATAGGGTTGCCAGAGGTTGCCAATATTTCATCTATTTTATGCTGTATAAAAAAATAGAAATTAAATACAGTTGTATAGCTTTGTATGAGTGTTGGCACCATCATAGAGATTCTTTTGAAATGTTTACCTACAATTCGCTCATGTACCAGAATTTTTCGAATTATCGCAGGCGACGCTCCCTTAAATTATAAAATATGTACTCCATTTCCAATTTGAGCACTGTTTTAACATGTCGTTTGTCCCGAATAAAAAAGACCCAGTTTTACACAAGTGCAGAGATAACATGTCAACAAGCCCCTGACCAACAGATTCCAGTTCAGAACTGAGTACATTTTCAATTATGTTGACATTCTTGTGTGAATACAGCAGTGTTGAATCACTTGCATACAATAAAAGTTTGATATTGACTGCAGACTCCATGTTGTTCACATATATGAGAAATAATAGAGGTTCCAAGATGGAACCCTGAGGGACCACATGTTATGTTACATTCATTACATATGACAGAGTTGACACCAACATGTTTTCTAGACACTAGAGCACAAGTATGAGGAAAACCATTTAATACATGTTTTGTCTAGGTCTATGCATTGGACTTACCCAGAAGATTGTTACTATTTACAGTATCAAATGCTTTCTGTGGGTCAAGTAACATCAGACCACTATAGTTGCCTACATCTAATTATGATCGAATACAGTCTGGCAAATGGAAAACACATGATTCCAATTAATATGGTTGTCTAAATCCGGACTGAAACTCAGAGTAGGTTCTTTAGCTGTAGATACTCATTGTAAGAGGCCGGTAGATAGAGGTAGACATTTAAGGTAAATCAGAGTAGATCGAGAGGTAGATGGAGAACGAATGCTAATCCAGGGTCAGTTGTTATGAATACTTATGAAAACAACGGCCGACGGCCGACAGGCGTCAAGGATAGCTGAGTCAGACTCGCGCCTTGTATATATATTTAAAAGTGCTGAGTGTAGGTTGAATGCGGAGTGTCGCCTGGTGTGTAATATTATTTTGACTATTGTAACTGTAAGCGGACAAGCCATTTTTGTTACGACATAATGCTTACATTGTGACATAGTTTAGAAGAGTATAACAGCCTCTCTAATTGGAGAAAAAGGTGGAGAAAAATAATTGGTGCAGAAAGGAAAAGTCATGCCCTTAAGGTGTGGCACTTGTTTGAGAAGTAAAAGACTATTAGATGAATGAAAGAGTGATGTCAGAACGAAGGTGGCTTGAAGTTATGTAGAGAGTTCCGGGTGGGATTCTCGAGGTGTACTGATTTAGACCAACAAGCATCAGAACGACTACATCTATTTTATTCACCCCTCAAGAACTACTTTAGAATAAAGAGAAGTGATCGTGTACCACTATTTCTAGGATTTTTTGACATGACACGGAGAACAGACACTGGGCTGTAATTATCTGCCCCTGTTTTATTTAATTTTTCTGTACAGAGGAACAACACGTGCTTGTTTAAAATCATCAGGCATCACACCTTAATCGAGTGACAAATTTACAATGTGGGTGATTCCATATGCAAATGCCTTGGCACCATCCTTGATAGATAATGCTGGGATTTTTAAACTAGTAGCTTTACGCTTGTTGACATTGCTTAGAGCATACGGATTTGTTCAACACTGACATAATTTAATTTGCATGAGTCTGAGATGACACCTTTAGATCTATGATATATACAAACCTGTTTTACATCATACATATCACTTACCTTGGGCAACTTTTCAACCAACTTGGCAGCCATAGTGGTGAAAAAAAAATATATATATGATTTTTTTCTCAAAAGTTATTGAGCCATTCATATTTAGACCTATGTTGACAGATTTTTCGCTCTATTAGCCAGCTCCTAGATATTTGTTTTCCATAACTGCTTATGACAATGTTTATTTTCTTCAACCTTATCTTTAGTATGGAAAATTTTTAGCATTGTTGGTGAGTTTTTGTGTTTTGTTCTTAACGTTCTTGAACCTATAATACTTCTCAGTATTCTATGACACTGAACTGTTTCAGTAGTTCGTCCCTATGAGGGATGTAACTTAAGATTTCATTAGACATCAATCTTCAGACCATTGTTTTAACCTAACAGTTTTAGTTGGAGTTACCGCATCTAGAACGGTTGTAAATACAATCCTGTTTTTTGCCAAGCTTTGTTATCCATACAATTCAATACTACTGACCAATTAAGATAAGATAATTTTATCATTAAAACGCTCCTTTGTGCAATGATTTAGAGCGAATATTGACAGACGAGTGTTTGTTTCTTAGTTACTTTTCATTTACAAAATATCATGTGGCACTTACACCACTATTAGAAATTCTGTGCTCATCTGTCACCAGGATCAGATCAATTACAGAACTACACATTTTCGAAATTCTGGTAGGTTCATTGATTAGTTGTTTTAAGAGATAGTGGTCTGCACAGGCCTGTACACAAATAATTACTAATATGATAACATATAAATAGACAAATGCTCTTGAAAAATACCGTAGAAGTTCTGTTAGTCTGGTAATCTGTGTACAGTGCCGTCTTTGGTAGAAGGATTTCGATCATGAGGACCTCGAGCGTCTCTTTGTTCACGGCATCGCGGACGTTGAACGCGAGGTCATTGCAGATGTACATAGATACACCTCCGCCATGACGATTCTGTCCCTGTAGATACAAATATACCCAAGAATGTCTGTCTCCCTGTCCGTAACCGTGTTGTCCAACCATGTTTCTATGAAACCTAACACCGCGGCGTTCGTATCACAAGCAAGTTTACGGAGATCAGCTATTTTTGGGATGAGGCTACACACGTCGAGATTGAAAATATAAGGAAAGTTGAGCCTTTTCTCCGATTTTCACATTTCCCCCTCTGGCGCCCCTACTATTGGCCTGAGTGGTGTCCAAGTAAAATCCACAGGAGCCCTGGCGTCCCTCGACCTGTGGATGAGCAGGTGACCAAATGACCCGATAACTAAATAATCCCCAAAAAATGGACTGGTACCTATTTGGCTCAGACTTAATCCAGAGGGGAGTCGGGTGCAGTGCGCCACGAGGTAGACGCAAGTAGCCTAGACCTAAGGGACTGTGCGTGGCGACCATCCAAATTTTAGCATTTTCTCCGATTTTTTACATTTCCGCCTCCGGCGCCCCTGTTGTTGGCCTGAGCTGTGTCCAAGTGGAATCCACAGGAGCCCTGACGGCCCTCGACTTATGAGTGAGATGGTGGCCCAATCGGAGCAGGTGACCAAAATGACCCCAAAACGAAAAAATCCCAAAGGGACCCAAGGATTTTGGGCAAAAGGGGCAGGTCACCAATTTGGCCCAAACTTACCCAAGAGGTAGAGAGTCGGGCACAGTGCACCACGAGGTAGACACGAAGAACCTTGACCCCCCTCCAAAAAGTTGAAAAAAAAAAAAAAAAAAAAATAATAATAATAATAAAATAAATAAATAAAAATAACGTTGGGTCACCCACAATAGTAAAATTTCAAATGAATCTTCGTGTTACTCCGTCCTTGATATTGTTTATTATTGTTATGGGAGCATCGCCAGCGATAATTCGAAAAATTCTGGTACATGAGCGAATTTTAGGTAAACATTTCAAAAGAATCTCTATGAAGGTGGCAACACCCATACAAAGCTATACAACTGTATTTCGTTTCTATTTTTTATACCGCATAAAATAGATAAAATATTGGCAGCCTCCGGCAACCCTATTGCATACAAAATATTCTGTATGCTGAAATAGCGTCAACATTTCTATAGCTACTTTTTTTCTACAGAATTGTTTATGGGGATATTTGGCAACTCCTCCCACCTGCACGCCCCACAAAGACAGTGGACATGGCACCAGTACTCTTTAAAAGGCCAAAGTAAGGTGACGTCGCTCCTGACGCTCTCATTGTACGCAACAATTTTGATTCCTCACCCTGTATTGTTGCTGTGATCATGGAAAAATTAACAAGAGAGTGAAGCGGCAGAATATAGAGAGGGCCCGTGAGTGCCTGAAATAGAAACAAGGGAAAAGAAAGATGAGCAAAGCAGCACAGCTGCACCCAGCACTCCGCAAGCATTTACTAGCCACGCCCCCCCCTTACACCTCCTCCACCCACGCCACACCACTCACCTCACACTTAACCCCTTCCATACGGTGCCGCACACGTAGGCGTCATGGGGAGCGAGTGTATTCGCGAGGCTGCCATATCGGCGTCTTGATTATATATATTGTAGTCGCCCCTCCATAATGACATTCTTTCTAATTCTTTTGTAATCGCATTTTCTATGGTTATCAGAATTCACGGGTGAAGAGAGAACGATCAATATAAGCGGTGACTATATTTTATGATGCGAGTATTATTACGACACGTCGTACGGCTGGCATTGGCTGCTGCCACCGAGATCTAAGTCCATGACGCCTACGTGTGCGGCACCGTATGGAAGGGGTTAAGCACTTAACTGTTTATTGTTCTTCAAAGGCACACTTACACATGGGAGAGGGTGGTGGATAGTAGAGTGGTAGATAGAGCATTGATGGACTATGTAGTGGTAGATACGAGTATAATTGGAAGAGTTAAGGATGTACATGTTCTAAAGGGAGAGAGTGGGGGGAATATCAGATCCTTATTTGGTGGAAGGTAAGTTGAGAGTGGAGGATAAATGGAAAAAGAGGAAAAGGAGAAAAGGTAAGGAGGTGCTTAGAGTGAACTGCTTAAATGAGAAGGAAAAGGAGTACAAGAAGCTGAGAGAGGAGTGGGAGGGAGTGAAGGATGGAGCTGGGAGTGGGGGAGGAGTGGGGATGGTTCAAGGAGGGAGTCACAAGGTGTGCAAAGATGGTGTGTGGAATAAGGGCAACGGGAGGAAGTAGAAGGGTGGTGAGTGGTGGGTGAGGAAGCAAAGAAGGTTGTAGAAGATGGGGAAGTGAGCTTTCATAGATTGGTTGCAAAATAGGACGGGGGGGTCATGTGAGAGGTGCAAAGAAGGGAGAGAAGTAAAGCATAAGATGGAAGAGGCAGAGAGGAGAGCAGATGTGAAATGGGGCAAGATTGTGACAGAAAATTTTGAAAGTAATAAAAAGATATTTTGGAAAGAAATTAAGAGAGGAAGAGGCGAATCAAGTAGAGAAGAAAAGGTGAAAGGTGCAGATGGAGAGATGATAATGGAGGAGAGGGCAGTAAGAGGAAGATGGGCAGAGTATTTAAGGGAGTTGCTAAATGTGGAGGAGGATAGGGAGGGAATGGTAGTTGCAGCGGGAGGTGCTAAGAAAATGACCATGATGAGTGAGGAAAATGGAGAATAAAGAAGGATGAAGTGAAGGCAGTTGTTAGGATGATGAGAGCAGGTAAGGTACCTGGTCTAGATGGATGTCATGCAAAATGTCTGAAAAAATTAGGTACAGTGATGGTGGACTGGCTGGTGAGGTTAATTATGTTTGTTTCAGAGAGGGTAGAGTGCCAGAGGACAGGAGGAGTGCCTGTATGGTTCCACTTTACAAGGGAAAGGGGGCCAAGTGTGGGTGTGGTGGTTTTGGAGGGATTAGCTTGTTGAGTGTGGTTGGGAAGGCTTGTGGGGGAAGTGACTGGTGAGGAACAGTGTGGGTTTGGGACAGGTGGAGGTTGCATGGATCAGATTTTTGTGGTAGGACATATGTGAGAAAGCTATAGGAAAAGGTAAGGATGTGTTTTGGGCTTTTGTGGATCTGGAGGGGGCTTGTGACAGGGTGGACAGGGGGGCACTGTGGGAGGTGTCGCAGACGTGCGGGATGGGAGGAGGGCTTTTGGGAGCTGTCAAGAGTTTTTGTGAGAGTGGTAGAGCATGTGTTGGGATTGGAAATGGAGAGGGTGGGTGGTTCGAGGTGAAGGTGGGACTTCGTCAGGGATGTGTTATGTTGCCCTGGCTGTTGAATTTGTGCATGGATGGGGTGGTGGGAGAGGTGGGTGCGGGGGTGGTGGGTCAGGGATTGGAGATGGTTAGGGAAAATGGAGAGAGGTGGGAGGTGGGCCAGCTGTTGTTTGCGGGCAACACTGCGCTTGTGGTGGGATCAGAGGAGGGATTGGGGAGGTTGGTGGCAGAGTTTTGGGTGTGTGAAGGAGGGAAGTTGGAGATTGGTGTGGGTGAGGGTGGGGTGATGAGATGTACAAGGGGTGAGGGCGGCAGCAGACTGGAGGTGAGTATTGAGGGAGAATGGAGGGGATGGATGGTTTTAGATACTTGGGTGCAAATGTGGCAGGAGGGGTAAGAGTGGGGGTGGAGGTGAAATGTAGATTGGGAGAGGGGAGTGGGTGCCTTGGTGGATTGAAGAGTGTGGTGGGAGGTGGACATTTGGGAGTGGATGCTGGGAGGTGATTGTGTGAAGGAGTGGTTGTGCCGGCAGCACTGCGTGGGGCAGAAGCATGGAACGTGGGGGAGGAAGAGAGAGTTTGAATGAATTTGAGATGAAGTGTCTGAGAGGTATGATGGGAGTTACTGGGCTGGATAGAGTGAAAAGTGAGGAGGCGAGGAGGAGAATGTGGGTGGAAAGGGAGTTGGGAGATGGGGTGGATGAAGGAGTGTTGGGATGGTTTAGACACATGGAGTGAGTGAGTGGGGAGGGACTGGTAAAAGAGGTGTGGAGGGCAGATGTGGAGGGAGTGAACATGAGGGAGCGACCTGGGATGAGATGGATGGGTGGGGTGGGGGCTTTGGGGAAGAGAGGAATGTCAGTTGAGGAAGGACAAGACAGGACAGAAGACAGGGTTGAATGTAAAATGGTTGTATATGGATGATGTTGCAATGCATGAGGTGGAATGGGTGGGTGATAGCGGATGAGGGAGTATGTGTGAGAAAAATTTGATGCAGCCCGAAGGGATTTCTCCCTATCTCCTTTTCTGCACAAGGGGACGAAGAGGGGAGTCGCTGACTGAGGGCAGTGGACAAGATGCAGGGATGACTCATCATCCAGGAGGTACCAAGATAAGAGGGAGGGAAGAGGGTGGAGAGTGGTGTATGATAGGGATGGAATGGGCTTGAGTGGTTTTTATGCCTTTGTTTTTTGGCTACCTCCCTTATAAGGGGGAAAAAGCCTTTGGTATGTGTACAAAAAAAATTCTCACTTATCACAGACTTCCAACAAACTAAAACAGAAAAAACAGAATGTAGTCTTCTCAGAAATTATCAGTAACTTTTTTCACCTTACACAACCATGAATTAAAGAAGCAATAGTAAATTGGAATGACAAAATACTTTAGAAAAGCACCTTAACACCCTGAGCCTCATTTATATACTTGCATGACCTTGAGCCTACACATCATGGACCTGACAATGAAATCAACAAGTAAATAAACATACTATGATCAATAGCTAACACAGGTTTTGGTCAGCAGAGGGAAACTAATTACTGGTTACAAACAGTTCTTGAGAACTATACTTAACTATACCTCCGCAGCATGGTTCCTAACAATCAGGAAAACAAACATCACACCCTACAACCCATGCAAAATAAAGTACCAAAAATAATAACATATGACCCAAAACCTCCCAAATAGAGCATATGCACACAGAAACCCAAAGCTTCCCTATTGAACACAAGAAAATGATTGTTACACAATTCTATGCAAGAGCCCACCATCCTACCTACCCATCTAAATTAAACTGCACAAATACAATTGACTGAATGCAACAAAAACCACACCAGCAGCATCTACCACTTGTACCACAGCACACACATACATAAATACATTCACTCACATCACAAAACATGCACTTCAAGACTGACCACCAAACTCCTCACTTTTTCAAACCCCTTCAGAAAAACCCTCACCACAAGAAGCAAAAATCACACTAGCAAGACTGCATTAAGGTGACTGGTCAGTACTGAAATACATGCCCAAAATGGGCCTGACCACAGAAATTGCCCCACATGAAATCTTCACATAAATGATACCAAACACCTCATTCTACACTTCCATCCTAGCGTTACTCAGACAACACTATATTTCTTCCCTGAATAACTCTTAGTTATTCTAATGGCTGTATATTACCAGGTAGTTGTGGTATCCTACAAGAGAGATCTTAGGAAACTGGTTGATTGATTGCATTGTGGGGTACTGAGGGTAGGTCAATGTAGATGTTTGAACTGAAGGCATTTATATACAGTGGGTTCAAGAGTTCAGTGCATACTTTCTTCTAAATATTGTATGCAACCAGTGAATCTTGGAACTCGCAATATTTGTTTACATTTCAATTGTATTTTCATAACTGTAGAATGTCTAAAAATGGAGGTATAGTGATGGTGAGCTGGATGTTAAGGTGTCATGTTCCATGATACGTCACTGACATAAAGAAATGCGGATATGGCACATAAGCCACATCCTAGCAAGAAGCATAGTGCTTACCATTCTTAGTAAATTGAGTATAGTATTAGATCCTACTAAGTAGTAAGTTACCTTAAATTAGAGAAGATAAAACTTAAATTAGGCTTTAATTTTATGATGACTAGTTGCAGGAGATTTGGAAGCCAGTGGTGGAGGAGTACAAAATTGGAGCCTTCTCCCCTCAGGGGTAAGAGGGCATGTAAACAAGATGACACTGCGAAGTAGTATCCTCGTATATGTGCTTACCTTTTCCCATTTGTGTCAATAGGTAATGATTGAAATTTTGTAAGCCTTCTTCACACACAAAGAAGTAGGATTGTGTGGTGTGCAAATAGTGATAGAATAGGCTTACGTAGGCACACATTGGCATCTGTCCTTGGCAATGATGTCATGTGGTCATAGTATAATTAAGATGCGTGGGCATTGGCTCACTCTATGACTCCTGCACTCTGTTCATACCCAACTTCATTGTAAGTCAATATATTATTTTATTATATAATGTAAATTAAACGATACAGTATCCACCATACTTGTGTTCAAAGTATGATTAGCCCTCTATTAGAGAATGTCTCATCCAAATAGTTCAAGCAGCTCCAAAAATAGTCATGACTTCAAGGGATTCTCACAGGTAGGTGGGAGATATTGTGATATAAGAGACAATAGGAGGGAGGATTATGATATAAGGGATGATAGAAGAAATATTATGATGAAAGCAATGATAGGAATGAGATATAATGTAAAAAATTATAGAAATAGAGATATATGATGCAAGAGACAATGGGAGTGATAGGTATTATGACCCTTCATCCACAAGGAGCTAAGATGAGAGGGAACAAAGGTGATAGATAGGAGTAAAATGGGTGGGAGTGCCTTTGACTTGACTACCTCCCTTGTTAGGGGAAGAAGCCCTTGGATTATGACATCAGCAGACAACTTTCCAGGCTAAACTCTTCCCACCAACTACTATACACAACTACGAATACCATTATGAACAGCTCCAGACTTCAACTTGACAATCTTTATTACCAGATCATACCACGATACTGCAAGAGCAAAATTATAAAGAATACTTGTCTAATGAATTTCCAACTAATTTCAACTAATATGTCTTCCCATCACAGAAATGAACATCAGATGTGTGCTGCTCTCAGGCACCTTCCAACTTTTTTCCATTACCCTATTATCCACTCAGGCCAAAATCATGATATAAGCTTTGGGGTGTGCAGGGCTTTGTCAAAACAGTTGATCCAATATTTCATAGCAAGGGACAATAAAGAAAAAGAGAGACAATAATTACTATTGAGGAACTTTAATATGACAAATTTGTTGTCTTTAGTAGGTGTATAGTGCACACCTATCATACCCACAATATAGTATATGCCTGTCATGCAGGTCACCTTTCTTTCCTTCCATCAGTCCTACAATAAATCTACTTGCATCTTTAAAATAACAGCTTTTCAAAACATTGTGGCAAAATCTGAAAGTAAATTGTATGGAGCATGGCTGTTAGACTGAGTCAGATAGGTTTGATATAAGAAATTTTTATATCAAATTGGCAAACCTCAAAACTTTGAATTTTTAAGCACCTGGGTGATGGATATACAAATGATTATTGTACCTATTTCAGGTGAATAAGGGATAATCAGTAACAAAACAAATTAATTATTCACACTTTTATTTCTGATACAAAGATGAGTGACAAATGGCTCTATAGTTCAATACAAGACCAAATAGTACAAGTTTATAAAACTAGTATTCAGCTGAGAACACAGGGGAGAAATGGAAAACAGCAATGAAAAACTATGAGGTTATAATCTTGAAGTTAAATCAGCTAGTCTTGAAAGCAGAGGCAATGTGTGATTCTGAAGCTTACATTTAAAGTTTTAGTTTAAAATTAATAATGATAATAGAAATAAAATGAAATATGAGTACAAATTCTTAAATAAAAAAGAACCCCAAACAAAGTAATTGCCTGAATTACATGAGAAAACCTGCTTTGACTCAAAACCACTATACAGTTTTAAAATAAAACTACGATCTAACTCTACCCCACCTTTGAGCCTGACTGAAAAACAACTGATGCTTAGTGGTCTAGTAGTCTTCCTTGGGGGCATCCAGGTCCCTGTAGCCCACCCTGCCAACAAGGAGAAAGGGTAATGAGGCTTGGATATATTGTTGGCATACAGCATAGATACTCTGGCAACAAAACTTCTGTCGATCACAAAACCCCAAAACTGTGTAGTCAGAATGTCATATAAGCCACATGTTTACAATACATATGAATTAGACCCAAGATCTGAAATTTGTTTTAATCTAATTAATAATAATGATAGTAATAAATAATAATAATACATACATATATACATATACCAAGGTCTTTTCCCCCCTTTATGAGGGAGGTAGCCAAAGTTAAATGCATGAATTCACTTGCACCCATTTCATCCCCACACTACACTCCCATTCACCACCCCTCCCTCTCTCTTATCTTGGTTCCTCCTGAATGACATATCCCTACATTTTCCCCACTGCCCTGGGTCAGAAGCAATGCAGCAAGACACAACACATCCACAGCATGGCCACTTCATTTCATTGGTGACCCCCCTCTCCATCCCCTCATGCAGAAAAAGAGATGATGGGGAGAAATCCCTTTGGGCTATATCAAAATATCACTCACACATGCTCCCTCACCCCCCCATCTCCCACCCACTCCCTTTCATGTGTCACAGCATCATCCACACACAACCATTCTCCAGTCAATCCTATCTTCTGTCTTCTTTCTTTCTTCAACAGACCTTTTTTCCCCAATGCCCCTTTTACCCCATCCATTCATCTCATCCTTGGTCACCCCCTCATGTTCACTCCACCCCATCTCTTTTATTAATCTTTCTTTACTAATTCTTTCCATGTGTCCAAACCATCCCAATACTCTTTTATCAACCCTATCTCCTAACTCCCCTTCCACCCCTGCTCTCCTCCTCACCTCATTTCTCATTCTATCCTGCCTAGTAACCCCTACCATACTTCTCAGGCATTCAATAACAATAATAATATTAATAATAATAATAATAATGGTAATGATAATATAACTAATAATAACAATAACAATAATACTGATGATGATAACATTGGCTGGAAACCCAAAGCCTATCAATGGTTGGCAATACTCCTCAGGCCCTCCTATTGATCTCTGAGAATTTTTTTTGGATTGTATGTTTTGGTTACTGTCTGGGGTATTGGCTGCATGTTATTGTGGCAAAAGTAGCATGCAGTTGTTACTTTAGGGTCTATATGGGTACCCCTATGGACCAGAATCACACATCATTTTGTCTGTGATAGAGGACTGTTCACAGAGAAATGATGACAGTTTTATTATACTGTGACTGTCCCTCCGTTATGCTGTCCCCTAACCCCTTGTTACTGTCCTGTACCATTTACCTGAATATTCATTCCCTTTTTTTTGCCTACCCTGTGGTGGGGGATAAAATACTGCCACCAAGTATTCCCACTTGAATTAAGAGGTGAGAAAAATGGGACAGAGATTAGGATTAGGCATCCTTCTCCCTGTAGCCCCAAAGGGGACATTCCATTCCTAAAAAAAATAAAGTCATAAGAGGGTCTAGGAGTTTTCCAACCAGTACCCTAGGGTTTGGGTCTTTTAATGTGAGTGTATTTAGTACAGATGAGAGTAAAAGGGAAGAGATAGGCAGTATGTTTGTGAGAAGAAAGATGGATGTGTTGGCTTTGAGTGAAACTAAGTTGAGAGGGAGGGGTGAGTGTGAGTTTGGGAGTGTAGTAGGGAGGTTCTCAGGAGTGAAGAGAGGGCAAGGGAGAGGCTATACCAGTGAAGAGATAAATTAATGTGTATTGGAGTGGAAGGAGGTTTCTTCAAGGTTAATGTGGTTGAAGGTGAAACTAGGAAAGGAGATGTGTGTTTTTGTAAGTGCATATGGGCCTGGTAGTGAGAAGAGTGTAGAAGAAAGGGAGGCTTTTTGGATATATTTAAATGAGTGCATAGAGGGATTAGGGAGAAATGTCAATGTAGTAGTATTGGGAGACCTTAATGCTAGGGTTGGAAATGAACCAATAGACGGAGTGGTTGGGAAATGTGGAGTTCCAGGAAAGAATAGTAGTGGAGAGTTGATGGTGGAGATGTGTCTGGAGAGTTGATGATAGCAAATACAGTGTTTAGGAAGAAAGTCAAGCATAAGTACACATGGGAGAGGCTGGTGGATGGAAGGGTGTTTGAGCGTTAATGGACTATGTAGTGGTCGATAGGAGTATAATAGGAAGAGTTAAGTATGTACATGTTCTAAGGGGAGAGAGTGGAGGAATATCAGATCATATTTTGGTGGAAGGTAAGTTGAGATTGGAGGATAGGTGGAGAAAGAGGAAAAGGACAGTAGGTAGGGAGGTGCTTAGAGTAAACTGCTTAAATGAGAAAGAAAAGGAGTACAAGAAGAAGCTGAGAGAGGAGTGGGCGGGAGTCATAAGGTGTGCAAAGATGGTAGGTAGAACGGGAGAAAATAGAGGGAAGGGTAGTGATTGGTGGGATGAGGAAACAAAGAAGGTTGTAGAAGAGAAGAAGCAAGCTTTCATAGACTGGTAACAAAATAAGATGGGGTTCATATGAGAGGTACAAAGAAAAGTAAAGCATAAGATAAAGGAGGCAAAATGGAGAGCAGATGTGAAATGGGGTAAGAGTATGATAGAAAAATTTGAAAGTAATAAAAAGATGTTTTGGAAATAAATTAAGAGAGGAAGAGGACACGAATCAAGTAGAGAAGAAAAGGTAAAAGGTGCAGATGGAGAAATGATAATGGAAGAGAAGGCAGTAAGAGGAAAATGGGCAGAATATTTTAGGGGGTTGCTAAATGTGAAGGAGGATAGAGAGGGAAAGGTAGTTGCAGTGGGAAGTGCTAAGAAAATTACTGTGATGAGTGAGGGGAATGGAGGAGAAATAAGGAAGGATGAAGTGAAGGCAGTTGTTAAGATGATGTCAGCAGGTAAGGCACCTGGTCTGGATGGATGTCATTAAGAATGTCTGAAAAAAGTAGGTACTGTGATGGTGGACTGGCTGGTGAGGTTATTTAATGTTTGTTTAAGAGAGGGTAGAGTGCCAGAGGAATGGAGGAGTGCCTGTATAGTTCCACTTTACAAGGGAAAATGGGACAAGTGCGAGTGTAGTAGTTTCAGAGGGATTAGCTTAAGTGTAGTTGGGAAGGCTTATGGGTCTTGAGAGGATTAGGAGAGGAACAGAGGGAGTAATTGGTGAGGTACAGTGTGGGTTTAGGACAGGTAGAGGTTGCGTAGATCAGATTTTGTGTTAAGGCTATAGGCTATAGGTTAAGGCTATATGTGAGAAAGCTATAGGGAAAGGTAAGGATGTGTTTTGGGCTTTTATGGATATGGAAAAGGCTTATGACAGAGGAAGACAGGAAGGTACTGTGAGAGGTATTGCAGATATATGGAATAGAAGGAGAGCTTTTAGAAGCTATCAAGAGTTTTTACGAAATTAGTAGAGCGTGTGTCAGGATTAGAAATGGAGAGAGTGGTTTGAGGTAAAGGTGGACTTCGTCAGGGATGTGTTATGTCACCCTGGCTGTTCAATTTATACATGGATGGGGTGGTGCGAGAGGTAAATGCAAGGGTGGTGGTTCAGGGATTAGTGATGGTTAAAGAAAATGGAGAAAAGAGGGAGCTAAGCCAGGATCAGAGGAGGGATTAAGGAAGTTAATGACAGAGTTTGGGAAAGTGTGTGAAAGAAGGAAGTTGAAGATAAATGTGGGTAAAAGGTGATGAGATGTACAAGGGGTGAAAGTGGCAGCAGACTGGAAGTGAGTATTAAGGGAGAGAGACTGGAGGAAGTGGAGAGTTTTAGATGCTTGGGTGCAAATGTGGCAGGAAAGGGAGGAGTGGAGGTGGAGGTAGTGTGTAGATTGAGAGAAGTGAGTACATGCCTCAGTGGATTAAAAAGTGTAATGAGAAATTGACATTTGGGAATGGATGCTAAGAGATTGCATGAAGGAGTGATTATACCAACAGCAATGCATGGGGCAGAAACATAGAACATAAGAGAGGAAGAGAGAAGACGTTTGAATGTATTTACCTAGTTTACCTAGTTGTATTATACGTGTTTGAGATGAGGTGTCTGAGAAGTATGATGGGGTTACTAGGCTAGAGTGAGAAATGAGGTGAAGAGGTGAGGAGGAGAATGGGGGAGGAAAAGGAGTTGGAAGACGGGGTGGATGAAAGATTATTGGGATGGTTTGGACACATGGAAAGATTGAGTGAAGAAAGACTAGTCAAAGAGGTGTGGAAGGCAGACGTGGAGGGAGTGCACATGAGGGGGCGACCTGGGATGAGATGGGGTAAAAGGGGCTTTGGTAAAGAGGGGAATGTCTGTTGAGGAAGGACAGTTGAGGACAGAAGATTGGGATGAATGGAGAATGGTTGTATATGGATGATGTTGGCATGAGTATGTGAGAAAAATTTGATGCAGCCTGAAGGGATTTCTCCCCGTCTTCTCCTTTTCTGCACGAAGGGACAGAGAAGGGGGGGGGTCGCTGATTTAATGAAGTGGCCTTGCTGTGGATGTGCTGTGTCTTGTGACACTGCTTTTGACCCAGGGCTGTGGACAAAATGCAGGGATGACCCATTATCCAGGAGGTGCCAAAATAAGAGGGAAGAAAGAGGGTGGAGGGGAGTGGAGTGTGATAGGGATGGAATGGGTGGGAGTGGTTTTTATACCTTTGTTTTTTGGCTACCTACCTTATAAGGGGGAAAAAAGCATTTAGTGTATGTTTTGGTGTGGGACGGTTTCTATGTCACTAGTTTAAAGTAACAGGAATGAAGCACTTAGGGCTGTTCTTTCCATTGAGTTCATCCAGGGTGTGGCATAGCCATTCTGCCAAATCAACCTTAGTACATGCCTCCCTCTCTCTTATTTCCCATCTATGTGCTATTTGATTTTTTTTCTTTATTCTGTATGTAGTAAAGGAAGCTGTTTAGTACGATGAGTACCACTTTGCAGGATTAAAAAAAAAAAAAAAAAAAAAAAAAAAAAAAAAAAAAAAAAAAAAAAAAAAAAAAAAAAAAAAAAAAAAAAAAAAAAAAAAAAAAAAAAAAAAATCCTATGACATCTGGCAACACCTTTCCCCCATGTTGCCTTGCTAAGGTGTCACAGGCGAGACAGATGGGATGGGGTGGGTAATTAGTTATAATCCTAAAAAGTGATACTGTACTATATAGCTTCCTTTAATATATACAGAATATATAAATATAAAAACACAATTTCAAATAGCACATAGATGAGAAATGAGAAGTGAGGGGGGGGGGCACATATAAAAGTTGATTTGACCAAAGTAAATCATGATGTATGCCATACCCTGAATGGATTCCTTATGTGAAAAGTTAGAAGAAATACAAGAAAAGATCAGGCAGACCTTTGTCAACCTTGGGGACTGTGTGTCAACCCTTCAGAAATAGAGGTGAAAGGGTTGATAGATTTTGAAAATGGGCAGTAAATACACTCAGCCCTTGATTAATGGACTCCCATTTAACAGATTTTGGAGGCAATAGACAAAATTCAGTGACAAGTAAATTTTGAGCCCCCCTTCCCAACCCACCCACACACAATATGATCATATCCTATCAAGAACCTCTCTTCACACTCATTAGTATGTCTAATATTACAGTAAATATACTCGATTTATAATTATTAGAATGATGCCATCCCATTCTTGTCTACTAAATCAAGGGATGGGTATAATTTTTTTTCCTATCCATCTTGCAGGACCAACACAAGCATGTCACTAGCCCTTTGCTTTCACCTAAAACTGTAGCCTAATTCCTAAATATACAAATTACAAATAAAGATATGTACGTATGTATATATATATAATATATATACACCATATATACATACAACATTGTGGGCACCCAGCACAAAGAAGAACATAAGAAAATTAGAAAGAATCCAAAGAGCAGCGACAAAAATGGCACCTACACTGGCAAATCTGACATATTAACAAAGACTGGAGAAACTACATCTGTCAACACTGGAACAGAGAAGAGAAAGAGGTGATTTATTGACCATTTACAAATCTTCGATAGAGATGACTTATTAAAGTGGGACATAAGAGAAACAAGAGGACATAAAAAAGAAACTAAAGGACACTCATAGAAGAGACCTGAAAAAGAATAGCTTCCCACATAGAGTGATTGATGTCTGGAACAAACTGAACAGAGAAACAGTGAATGCCAAAACTATACACACTTTTAAGAATAAACTGGATGTAGAGAGATACGAAAACGGGTCACTACGAGCATAGCTCTCGTCCCATAAAATACAACTAGGTAAATACTTATATATACAGTCGGTCATAAGCAGTCGAGGAGAAAGGAAGTGTCAACAGCTGCTTTGAGTTTCGCTATGATTAGTGCTCCGAATGAGCTCTTTACTGCTCACCAGGAAATATGAATTGTTGGTATTGCGGAGAGTAATAATATGTTTTCATGGGACGGTGGGGTTTGTACCCGATCCAGTTCTTGAGGATTAGTTTAATACAAAATGGAAAGTAATAAAGAAGGAAGAATCAACGAATCAAAGAAGAGAGGATTAGACGAATCCAGGATTGAGTCCCCATGGGGGGTAATACGCAGGAAAAAAAAAAACATGCTTAAACGACACTCCCAAAGGGACCAGCAGGTATGTAAGTGATGAGTATTTCTCAGGGTTTCGGAGGCAAGGGGAAATAATGGAGAAAACCTTGGACACAGAGAGATTTCAGGATTAGCAGAGCAATACGAAACAGAGAAATTAACAACATAGCAGGTGAAGTGATCGATTTAAGATTATACTACAAAGCTTTGCAACTAGAAGTAACCAACCTATGTACAATGAATGAGGTAATACTAAGGGAACTAAACGAACTAAAAGGTGAACTATGTGCGGTAAAGAGAAAATCAAAGAAAGGAAAACGTGGCTAAGATTGCAAATGATGAACTGAAAAATAAGAGGTAAAAGAACAATTGAAAGCAGTAACAGAAAAAATGGAAGAATCAATCAAAGAGACTGACCTAAATGAAATGAAAAATTAGTGGAAAAAGGAACGCGAAAGTAAAAAACTATCATTCACAGAAATAGTGCAGCAGCAGGTAGAAGAGAATGCAAAGGAAACAGTGATCAAGGTGATCAAAGAGAAGGAAAATTGGGTGACAGTCGACAAAAAGAAATGCATTGTGGTTTATGGTATAAATGAAAACAATGTACACATATACCAAAGGAAAAAGGAAGAGAAAGAAATTGAGAAGGAGATTCTAAAAGCGGTCCAAGAAGGACAAAGTCTAGATACAGAAATCAATGACGTACCAAGGATGGGTACATACTCAAAAGAAAAAAATCACTGACCAATGAAAATCAAACTAAGAACACAAATGATAGCAGAAGTACTATCAAAAGCAGCAAAACTAGCAAACAGTGAAAAATACAAAAATGTTGGGATAAAAAAGGAAATGAATGCTGAGGATTTAGAGAAAGATAGGGAACTGAGAAGTGAGGCTAAGGAAAAAAAACAAGAAAAGAACAGAGACGGGAAAAAACGAGTTGTTTTTTTTTAGAGGGATCTGAGACTGAGAAAATGGTACATCAGAAAAATGGAAACTTAAACCAAAAAAGAGAAGTGGGAAAAAAAAAAAAAAAAAAAAGTGGCATATACAAATATGGATGGTATATCAGAATTAAATGAATTGAATGACTATCAATAGAGAAACCTGACATAATGGGAATTGCAGAGACAAAACTGAAAGGTCCTATACAATCAAGTATGGTGGAACAAGGATTATACAATATTTGGTCGAAAAATAGGACAGACAAACAGGGGGAGGAGTCATGATATTGATTAGAAAGGACCTAAATGTAACAAAGGCAACAGAAGGAAAAGATAATGTGGAATTAATCACAGTTAAAGTCGAAAACAGCAGTATGAAAAGTAGAAGGTTTATAGTTTTTTATGTGCCACCAAAAACTAAGACCTGGACTGACAGCGAACACTCAAAATTACTAGAAGACACTAAGAATGAATTAACCGAAACACTGAAATATGGAGAAAATATAGTAATTATGAATTAGGTAAATACATTCAAACTCCTCCTCTCTTATGTTCCATGTTTCTGCCCCATACAGTGCTGTCAGCACAATCACTCCTTCATACAACCTTCTCTTAGCATCCATTTCCAAATGTCTATTTCTCATTACACTTTTTAATCCACCAAGGCATTTACTTGCTTCTCTCAATTTGGTGGTATCTGATGCAGCAACAGCTTCAACAGATGCCACCAGCTATTTCAGCAATGTACAGAAACTGTACAGCCTTTTTTATGCATCACCACAAAGATTGGCAATCCTAAGGGATCATGTCACTTTTGCACTCGAGACTTGGAGTGACACGAGGTGGGAGTGCCGTATTAACAGCATAGAGGCTGTGTGGTACCAGGTCTCTATTATAAGGGAATATTTGCTGAAGATCAAGGAAATGATGGATCCTCTAACCAAGGTTGAGGCCCAAAATTTGGCAGAAGAGGTGGGGTCATACTGATTTCTCATTTGTATAGTTATATGGTATGACATTCTACACCATGTGAACTATGTCAGCAAGCTCCTGCAGTCTCCAAAAATGCAGTTGATGTGGCAGTTGACCTTCTCACTAAAGCAAAAACATCTCTGACTAACTACAGAAGAACTGGCTTCATTTCAGCTCAGGCCTCTGCTAAAGATATGTTTGAGGAAATGAATGTAGAGGCTGTACTCAAAGAGAAAAGATTAAAAAACACAAAAAAACACTTTGCTTACAAAGCCCCCAGATAAGCCCATTGCAGATGCCATGAAGAGGCTAGAAGCAACATTTTTTAATGCTGTTGTTGACACAGCTTAACTGATAGGTTTGAAACACTGGGTGAAGTGAGAGACAGATTTGGAGTGCTGCTCAATTTCCAAAAACTGGATGATCAGGCATTGAGCAACCAGTGTGACAATCTCTCCATGACATTAAGCACTAGAAATGTATGTGACATTGATAGAAAGGAACTGGCTGTGGAAGTCAAAAACTTGCCAAGCTTACCCTCAGATGACATGAATGCTCTCGAGTTCCTCACCTTTATCCACAAAAAACATTTGGAGGAACTGAGTCCCAATCTGTGGGTTGCCCTAAGAATTGCCTGCACTCTCCCTATGACTGTGACCTCAGCAGAGAGGAGCTTCTCATAGCTGAGGTGGGCAAGCAGGTGTCATATGAAGACATCACTGATGACATTGTGAGTAAAAAAGCCAGAAAGCAGACATTCTCAGGACAATACAATGTTACTATGAATAATGTGAATTATTAGTTGTTTTTCTGGTGTGTGACTATGGATGGGGTGGTGCAAGAGGTAAATGCAAGGGTAGTGGGCAAGGGATTGGAGATGGTTAAAGAAAATGGAGAAAAGTGGGAGGTGAGCCAGCTGTTGTTTGCGGACGACACTGCGCTTGTGGCAGGGTCAGAGGAGGGATTGAGGAAGTTGGTGGCAGAGTTTGGGAGAGTATGTGATAGAAGAAAGCTAAAGATAAATGTGGGTAAAAGTAAGGTGATGAGATGTACAAGGGGTGAAAGTGGCAGTAGACTGGAAGTGAGCATTAAGGGAGAGCGACTGGAGGAAGTGGATAGTTTTAGATACTTGGGTGCAAATGTGGTAGGGAAAGGTAGAGTGAAAGTGGAAGTAGAATGTAGATTGAGAGAAGCGAGTAAATGCCTTGGTGGATTGAAGAGTGTAATGAGGAATAGACATTTGGGAATGGATGCTAAGAGGAGACTGTATGAAGGAGTGATTGTGCCAACAGCACTGTATGGGGCACAAACATGGAACATAAGAGAAGAAGAGAGAAGGAGTTGGAATGTGTTTGAGATGAGGTGTCTGAGAAGTATGATGGGGATTACTAGGCTAGATAGAGTGAGAAATGAGGAGGTGAGGAGGAGAACAGGGGTGGAAAAGGAGCTGGGAGATAGGGTTGATGAAAGAATATTAGGATGGTTTGGACACATGGAAAGAATGAGTGAAGAAAGACTAGTAAAAGAGGTGTGGAAGGCAGATGTGGAGGAGTGAACATGAGGGGATGTCCTAGGATGAGGTGGATGGATGGGGTGAAGGGGGGTTTGGGGAGGAGGGGAATGTCTGTTGAGGAAGGACGGGAGAGGACAGAAGACAGGGGTGAATGGAGAATGGTTGTATATGTATGATGTTGTGATAGCATGAGGTGGAATGGGCGGGTGGATGGGAGGTGAGGTAGTATGTGTGAGCAAAATTTGACGCAGCCCGAAGGGATTTCTCCCCATCCTCTCATTTTATTCAATGGGGGGACGGAGAGGGGGGGTCGCCGATTTAATGAAGCGGCCTTGCTGTGGATGTGCTGTGTCTTGCGACACTGCTTCTGACCCAGGGCAGTGGACAAGGTGCAGGGATGACCCGTCATTCAGGAGGTGCTAAGATAAGAGGGAGGGTGGAGTGTGTGGAATGTATTCAGGGGTGGAGTGGGTGGGATTGATTTTGTGCCTTTTTCTTTTTGGCTACCCCCCTTGTAAGGGGGAAAAAGCCTTGGTATATGTATGTATGTATGTGACTATGATGTTGATTAAGCATTATTTTATTTTTTATTTTTTGCACTTTGAAATAGATGTGAAATAAACATGAAGTGTAATAGTTTCTTGCATCTTACTAGACCATCTAAAGTGTTAGGAATTGCTTCATCACAGTTTGACAAACCCCTTGGGGATAAATGAAGTACCTACGTATCTATCTAGGGTCCCCACAAAGCTAGAAATGGCCCTGCCTGATGAAGTCCCACCTTTACTTCAAACCATTCACTCTCCACTTCTGATTCTAACACAGACTCTTGACAGCTCTTAAAGCTTTCCTCCTATCCCATATATCTACAATACCTCCTACAGTGCCTTCCTGTCTACCCTGTCAAAGCCTTTCCCAAATCTATAAGAGCCCAAAAAACATCCTTACCTTTTCCTAGTTTTTTCACATATGTCTTACCACAAAAATCTGATATATACCCTTACCTCTCCTAAACCCACACTGTTCCTCACCAATTACTCCCTCTGTTCCTCTCCTAATCCTCTGAATCAAGATCCTCCCATAAGCCTTCCCAACTACACTCAACAAACTGATCCCTCTGAAACTACTACACTTACACTTGTCCCCTTTTTCTCTTGTAAAGTGGAACTATACAGGCAGTCCTCTGGCACTCTCTTAAACAAACATTGAATAACCTCACCAACCAGTCCACCATCACTGTACCTCCTTTTTAAGACATTCTGCATGACACCCATCCAACCCAGGTGCCTTACCTACTATCATCTTAACAGTTGCCTTCACCTCATTCCTTATTTTTCCTCCATTTTCCTCGCTCATCACAGTCATTTCCTTAGCACTTTCTACTGCAACTACCTTTCCCTCCCTATCCTCCTTCACATTTAACAACTCCCTAAAATACTCTGCCCATCTTCCTCTTACTGCCTTCTCTTCCATTATCATCTCTCCATCTGCACCTTTTACCTTTTCTTCTCTAGTTGGTTCACCTCCTCTTCCTCTCTTAATTTCTTTCCAAAACCTCTTTTTATTACTTTCAAAATTTTCTGTCACAATCTTACTCCATTTCACATCTGCTCTCCTCTTTGACTCCTTTATCTTATGCTTTACTTCTCTTTTCTTTGTACCTCTCATATGACTCTGGTCCTAATTTGTAACCAATCGAAAGCTCACTTCTCTTCTACAAATTCTTTGCATCCTCATCCTACCATTCCTTCTATTTCCTCCTATTCTCCTTGTTCCACATACCATCTTTGCACACCTTGTGACTCCCTCCTTGAAACATCGCCATTCCTCCACTCCTAGTCCTACTCTATCCTTCACTCCCTCCCAATCTTCTCTCAGCTTCTTCTTGTACTCCTTTTCTTTCTCATTTAAGCAGTTCACTTTAATCACCTCCCTACCTTCTATCCTTTTCCTCTTTCTCCATCTATCTTCCACCAAAAAATGATCTGATATTCCCCCATTCTCTCCCCTTAGAACATGCACACTCCTGGTTACTACTATATAGTCCATTAATGCTCTATCTATCACCCTTCCATCTACCACCCTCTCCCATGTGTACTTATGCTTGATTTTCTTCCTAAACACTGTATTTGCTATCATCAACTCTCTAGATACATCAACTCTCCACTACGATTTTTTCCTGGAACTCCACACTTACCAACCACTCTGTCTATAGATTCATTTCCTACCCTAACATTAAGGTTTCCCAATACCACTACATTGACATTTCTCCTTAATCCCTCTATGCACTCATTTAAATCTATCCTAAAAGACTCCCTTTCCTCTACACTCTTCTCACTACCAGGCCCATATGCACTAACAAAAACCCATATCTCCTTTCCCAGTTTCACTTTCTTCCACATTAACCTTGAAGAAACCTCCTTCCATTCCACTACACGCTTCATTTACCAGTATAGCCACCCCTTCTCTCCCTCATCCTCTCTTCACTCCTGAGATCCTCCCTACTACATTCCCAAACTCACTCGCCCCTCCCTCTCAGCTTAATGTAACTCAAAGCCAACACATCCACCTTTATTCTCACAAACATACTGCCTATCTCTTCCCTTTTACCCTCATCTGTACTACATCCACACACATGAAAAGACCCAAACCTTAGGGTACTGGTTGGAAAACTCCTCCCACACTCTCTTATGCCTTTATTTTTTTTTTATTTAGGAATGTCCCCTTTGGGGCTACAGGGAGAAAGATGCCTAGTCCTATCCCTGTCCCATTATTGTTGCCTCGTATGACAAGTGGAATGACTTGGTGGCATTATTCTATCCCCCACCACTGGGTTATAAAGAAATGAGGAAATGAATATTCAGAGAAATGGTACAGGACAGTATAACAATGGGACAGTCACAGTATAATAGAATAATTTTTCTGTGAACAGAGATTTCTTCTACCACGGACAAAAATAATGTGTAACTCTGGTCCATAGGGGTGCCCCATACAGACCCTAAAGTACCAGCTGCATGCTACTCATCAACTTTTAATGCCACAATAACATGCAGCCAATACCCCTCTTCTAAGTCTAGTGCTTCCATTGTGTATTTGCTCAAATGATCAGATGGTGACTTGCATGGGTGTGCATGTAGTGCCCGGTTAGTGTGTGACAACTTGTACTCCCAAGCTCCGTTACCACCCCACTGATCTGTGGCACTTCAGGGCAGGCTCAGACTACCTCCTGTGGATGTTATTGTGCATCTGAAAGCACTTCTGTTCTGCAACCCAAAAAAGAGTACAAACACTTAAGTGCTGAGATTATGGTATGACCTTCCTTCATTACTGGTATATAATGTAACACTGCTTAACAATAAACTCGATGAAGTTATAACAACAGTGAAAGATACCAGCACTGACATAGCAATTACTGAAGCATGGCAAGTGGTTCCTGAAGTGTGTAAAATTGTGGGCTACAAACTTTTCCACCATCTCAGAACTGACAAATGAGGGGGTGTAGTAATGTATTGTAGGCCAACCCTTAACCCTTCACACCTAACTGACGTAACCCCCGAGGGAGTGGAGGCTTTGTGGGTGAGGGTGTCACCTCCCTACCATCCTTGCCATACAGCATGTCATTTTCCGTGTTGTGTACCATCCATAGAGAAATGATGACACATTTATACTACGACTCTCCCTCCGTTATGCTGTCCCCCAACCCCTTGTTACTGTCCTGTACAAATTCTCTGAATATTCATTTCCTTTTTCGCCTACCTCCCCTGTGGTGGGGGAAAAGAATTCTGCCACCAAGTATTTCCACTTGGATCATAAGAGGCGAGAAGAAAGGGACGGGGATTGGGACTAGGCATCCTTCTTGTAGCCCCACAGGGGACATTCCTAAAAAGAGTAAAGGCATAAGAGGGTCTAGGAGTTTTCCGACCAGCACCCTAAGGTTTGTGTCTTTTAATGTGTGTGAATGTGGTACAGATGAGAGTAAAAGGGAGGAGATAGGTAGTATGTTTGTGAGAAGAAAGATGGATGTGTTGGCTTTGAGTGAAACTAAGTTGAAAGGGAAGGGTGAGTGTAAGTTTGGGAGTGTAAGTGGGGAGGTTATCAGGAGTGAAGAGAGGGTGAGGGAGGGAAGGGGTGGCTATACTAGTAAGTGAAGTGATAGGTAAACGTGTGGTGGAGTGGAGGGAGGTTTCCTCAAGGATAATGTGGATGAAGGTGAAACTGGGAAGGGAGATGTGGGTTTTTGTAAGTATATATGGGCCTGGTAGTGAGAAGAGTGTAGAAGAAAGGGAGGCTTTTTGGATAGATTTAAATGAGTGCATAGAGGATTTAGGGAGAAATGTCAATGTAATAGTACTGGGAGACCTTAATGCTAGGGTAGGAAATAATACAATTGGAGTGGTTGGGAAATGTGGAGTTCCAGGAAAGAATCATAGTGGAGAGTTGATGGTGGAAATGTGTCTAGAGAGTTGATGATAGCAAATACAGTATTTTGGAAGAAAGTCAAGCATAAGTACACATGGGAGAGGGTGGTGGAGGGAAGGGTGGTAGATAGAGCATTAATGGATTATGTAGTGGTAAACAGGATTATGATAGGAAGAGTTAAGGATGTACATGTGCGGTAAGTTGAGAGTGGAGGATAGATGGAGAAAGAGATAAGGGACAAAAGGTAGGGAGGTGCTTAGAGTGAACTTTTTAATTGAAAAGGAAAAGGAGAAGGAGTACAAGAAGAAACTGAAAGAGGAGTGGGAGGGAGTGAAGGATAGAGTAGAGCTAGGTGTGGAGGAGGAATGGATATGGCTCAAGGAGGGAGTCACAAAGTGTGCAAAGATGATGTGTGGAACAAGGACAGGAGGAGATAGAAAGAAGGGTAGTGAATGGTGGGATGAGGAAACAAAGAAGGTTGTAGATGAGAAGAAGCGAGCTTTCACAGATTGGTTACAAAATAGGATGAGGGAGTCATATGAGAGGTACAAAGAAAGGAAAAGAGAAGTAAAGCAATCGTAGTTTGGGAGGCAAAGAGGAGAGCAGATGTGAAATGGGGTAAGAGTATGACAAAATTTTGAAAGTAATAAAAAGATGTTTTGGAAAGAAATTAAGAGAGGAAGAGGAGGCAAATCAAGTAGAGAAGAAAAGGTAAAAGATGCAGATGGAGAGATGATAATGGAAGAGAAGGCAGTAAGAGGAAGATGGGCAGAATATTTTAGGGAGTTGCTAAATGTGAAGGAGGATAGGGAGGGAAAGATAGCTGCAGTGGGAAATGCTAAGAAAATGATGGTGATGAGTGAGGAAAATGGAGAAATAAGGAAGGATGAAGTGAAGGCAGTTGTCAAGATGATGAAAGCAGGTAAGGCACCTGGTCTGGATGGATGCCATGCAGAATGTCAAAAAAAAAAAAAAAAAAAAAAAAAGGAGGTACAGTGATGGTGGACTGGCTGGTGAGGTTACTTAATGTTTGCTGGAGAGAGGGTAGAGTGCCGGAGGACTGGAGGAGTGCCTGTATAGTTCCACTTTACAAGGGAAAAGGGGACAAGTGTGATTGTAGTAGTTTCAGGGGGATTAGCTTGTTAAGTGTAGTTGGGAAGGTTTATGGGAGGATCTTGATTGAGAGGATTAGGAGAGGAACAGAGGGAGTAATTGGTGAGGAACAGTGTGGATTTAGGACGGGTAGAGGTTGTGTAGATCAGATTTTTGTGGTAAGACAGATATGTGAGAAAGCTATAGGAAAGGGGAAGGATGTTTTTTGAGCTTTTATGGATCTGGAAAAGGCTTACGACAGGGTAGAGAGAAAGGCACTGTGGGAGGTTATGCAGATATATGGGATAGGAGGAAAGCTTCTCGGAGCTGTCAAGAGTTTTTATGAGAGTAATAGAGCTTGTGTCAGGATTAGAAATGGAGAGAGTGAGTGGTTTGAGGTAAAGGTGGGACTTCGTCAAGGATGCGTTATGTCACCCTGGCTGTTCAACTTATACATGGATGGGGTAGTGTGAGAGGTAAATGGAAGGGTAGTGGGTCAGGGATTGGAGTTGGTTAAAGAAAATGGAGAAAAGTGGGAGGTGAGCCAGCTGTTGTTTGCGGACGACACTGCGCTTGTGGCAGGATCAGAGGAGGGATTGAGGAAGTTGGTGACAGAGTTTGGGAGAGTGTGTGATAGAAGAAAGCTGAAGATAAATGTGGGTAAAAGTAAGGTGATGTGTACAAGAGGTGAAAGTGGCAGTAGACTGGAAGTGAGCATTAACCTCTTCACTCCGGGGCACATTGCACGTCTGGCAGCATCAGCTGCCCGACGTGCGATGTGGCGTCATAATAATCACATTATAAAAAATAAAGTCACTGCTCAATCGTTCGTTCTCTTTCACCCATGAATTTAGATAACCATAGAAAATATGATAAAGCCAGTTTAGGGAGAATGGAGGTTATGTAGGTACGACTACAATAAATATAATCAAGATGCTGACGTCGGCATCATCACGTATCCACTTGCTCCTCATGCCGCCTATGTAGGCGTCACCGTATGGAAGTGGTTAAGGGAGAGCAACTGGAGGAAGTGGATAGTTTTAGATACTTGGGTGCAAATGTGGCAGGAAAAGGTGGAGTGAAGGTGGAGGTAGAATGTAGACTGATAGAAGCGAGTAAATGCCTTGGTGGATTAAAAAGTGTAATGAGGAATAGACATTTGGGAATGGATGCTAAGAGGAGACTGTATGAAGGAGTGATTGTGCCAACAGCACTGTATGGGGCAGAAACATGGAACATAAGAGAGGAAGAGAGAAGGAGTTTGAATGTGTTTGAGATGAGGTGTCTGAGAAGTATGATGGGGGTTACAAGGTTTGACAGAGTGAGAAATGAGGAGGTGAGGAGAACAGGGGTGGAAAGGGAGTTGGGAGGTAGGGTTGATGAAAGAGTTTTAGGATGGTTTGGACACATGGAAAGAATTAGTGAAGAAAGACTAGTAAAAGAGGTATGGAAGGCAGATGTGGAGGGAGTGAACATGAAGGGATGTCCTTGGATGAGGTGGATGGATGGAGTGATAGGGGCTTTGGGGATGAGGGGAATGTCTGTTGAGGAAGGACGGGAGAGGACAGAAGACAGGGGTGAATGGAGAATGGTTGTATATGGATGATGTTGTGATGCATGAGGTGGAATGGGTGGGGGGATGGGGGGATGGGGGGTGAGGTAGTATGTATGAGCAAAATTTGATGCAACCCTTAGGGATTTCTCCCTATCTTCTCCTTTAATGCATGGGGGGACAGAGAGGGGGGTCGCCGATTTAATGAAGCAGCATTGCTGTGGATGTGCTGTGTCTTGCGACACTGCTTCTGACCCAGGGCAGTGGACAAGGTGCAGGGATGACCCGTCATCCAGGAGGTGCTAAGATAAGAGGGAGGGTGGAGGGGTGTGGAGTGTATTCAGGGATGGAATGGGTGGGAATGATTTTATGCCTTTTCCTTTTTGGCTACCTCCCTTGTAAGGGGGAAAAAGCCTTGGTATATGTATATATGTGTACCATCCACCTCAAAGCTGCTGGTCTCCCACATCACTGATACAGCAGATGCACTGAGAGTGAGATTTCCTGCTGCCAAGATCATCATATGTGGTGACTTCAATCAATTGAACATATCAGACATCATAAATCAACTCCATCTTACTCTAGTCATAGATTTCCCAATGAATGGTAAGAATAGCCTTGACTTTATCATGACTGACCTGAGTCAATACTACCTAACCCTCCCCCCTCCCACCACCACCTCCCCAACTGTGGGGTCAGCTGTTGTCAGGACTCACAGGCCCACCCCTGACTCAGCCATGGGAGTTTGGGCAGTGGATAGTACACCATCCCTGATCAGAAGTTCTCCTAGTGGATGATGTTGACACCAACTGGGATCATTATGTCAATACCATCACTGAGGCTTATCACCACTTTTTTTCCACCAAGACACCATGCACTCCTCAGACATTTTCTGGATTACACCAAGGATTAAATGGCTGATGGGACAGGGAGACAGGGGAACAAGGCATTCTATACAAACACCAGCCTTTACAGGAGTATTTGCAACAAAATCATCCATGAAATTAAGACTGCCAAAATGTCATATCATCCAAGCAAAGTCAATCATTTCAAACAGGTAAATAGCAGCCAATGGTACTTTAAGATTAAAGAGCTGTATGGTCTGAACAACCAGTCATCTCTCCCTTGCATTTCTCAGTCACCCCCTGAACAGGCAGCATAGGATATCAACAGTCACTTTGCTACTATATGTCAAAGTCTCCACAAGCTCATTCCTGCCCTCCTCCCAGCCTACCTGCCATCCCCTTCCCCCCACCCTCTGTTCTTGAGTTTGAAATCATTAAGAAATTAAAAAGCTTCAATTCTAAAAGATCCACCACACCAGTTGACCTCCCACTAAAGCTCTACCAGGACTTGCTGAACTTGCCATTCCTCTTTGTTTGATAATCAATGCCTCTCTAACTCAAAATAAATGCCCCAGAGATTGGAAGACTTCATATGTCAACCCCATCCCTAAAGTCCCCAGCCCCCAGTCCTTAATAAAATGACCTGAGGCCAATTGCCATCACACCCATCACCAGTCTCATCTGTGAGGACTTTGTTTTCAACTGGGCACATAGTAACATATGCAACAAAATAGATCCCCAGCAATTTGGCAACATCAAAACTTCATCCACTACTGTTTAATTGACCTACTTGATTTTATTTACAGAAATTTAAACAAATGTAACACTTCCCTTGCTCTCATTTTCATTAATTTTAGAAAAGTATTTGATCTGGTTGACCATACCAACTTAATAAGGTAATCAATAGAAATTGGTCTCCATCCCAACCAAGTAACATGGCTGTTGGATTTCCCAAGTGAGCACAGACAGTGTGTCAGGTTTAACTGCTTGACCCCTACCCCCAAGGGACCAAGATTGGACTGCTATGCTTCCTAATGTTAATTAACAATGCTTTAGCTGATGGTTCCCATCACTGGAAATATGTTGATGACTCAACTGTTGGCATCACCGTTGACAACACAGCTCCTGACTATTCTCCACTGCAGGCTACTCTTGATAAGTTACAAGCCTGGATGACTGACAACCACGTGACCATTAACAGTACAAAAATGGTCACCATGCACTTTTGGACATCAAAGAAGGATGTACTTGATCCAAATGTCACAATCTGCACCTAACCTATCCAAGTAGTGAAGTCCACTAAATTACTGGGAATCACTACAGGTAGTCATAAGTCGATTCAGTTGCAAGTTGGTCTTTATTCTAAATGTATGGGTAAAAATGTTAGGATTATCCATTATACCCCAGAGAAGAACCCCTCACCATAATTTGAGGCATTCATATCCCAGCTGCTGGGATATGTGGAGTACAACTACATGGCTGATATCTTTTTGAGGATCTAAACAATCTCATCTCTAGCCTCGACTTCTGTCGGGGCATGTTAGGGAGTTATCCTTTACTCAATGCACTGTGGTTCACAGTGGGTCACTCTCAGCCAATTGACATGCCACAACAAAAGGCTGGCTAGGATGAGCTAGGCTGCGTATCCGAAAGTAGCGACCATGGGTTACGGGTCAGAGCAACAATGACAGCTGCCAACCAGTGTGCAGGATACGTGCTGGCTTGGCTGTCTCGAGCCGTCTTGCTGGTAAGGCTCAACAGAAACTGCCAAAAGCACTGATTGCCTCGGAACCCAATGAAAATCACCACTTACAGTAGCCGTGTCTCTCGCCACCCACGAAGCCAGTCATCGCCTTGGAACCTCTCCTAGCTGCCTGGCGCATGGGCATTGAGCTCAACATTCATCTCTCTTTTGGCACCCGGAGCCAGAAGTCACTCCCTACTCGGTGCCAAACACCTGGTGAATCACTACAGTCAAGCCGTGGTCCCGTGGGCTGTGCCATGTGAAAGATGTAAAACCCTACTCTTTCCTGGAGATAAATCACACAGTCTTCCAGTGTTTACCCTCTGGACAGACCCTACCCAGCATCCACCAATCCTGACAAAGACTGATTCGGTGTGCCACGTGAGTGTGGGGCCATAATCAGTGGCAGGAAAATTGATTTTTGTGAGTGGTACTACGGTGCCCCAATGGAACTTGTTCATCTTTTTAAGTGCATGATAATAACTTGGAAAAACTGGTCATAAGTCATCAACAATCTGTAAATGTTGAGCAACCATGGTGACATTATACAACCATAGTGCAACCTCACCTTCATTTTAAACTCTCCTCCAACTTCCTTTCCTACCCTTACACAAGATCTATTACTTGTTAAACTTTCTCACCACCCTGAACAGCCTACCCCTATACCATACATCTACATACATAAACTGGAGGTCATGAAGTGAAAACTATGCTGATTCCTTGTATGAGAAATTGATCTTTTGAAGATAGATTGAACAAAATAAATCTGACCACACTGGAAGAGAGATGTGTGTGGGGGAGATTTGATCATGATGTACATAGGATTGAGGAGTTTCATAAAAAACTTTTTTACTAAACAAAACTTTTCTACCGTCTGGCAAGCGAGTGATACCTGCCAACCAGTCGCAAGTCCCATAGGTCATAAGTTGACGACTACCTGTATTGATGACCAACTGGACTGGAAGCAGCATGTGACAAACACCGTCAGAGCAGTATCCTATTGACTATACATGCTGTGAAGGCTGAGATCACTTGGAACACCACAGAAGGGGTTGAAGAATATATATTCCACCTTTATTTTGCCTAAACTTTGCAATGCATCTCCAGCCTGGACCCCCTCCATCAATCTCACTCAGGAACGGCAGCTAGAAAGGGTACAGAAAATGGCATGCAAAATCGTCCTAGGTTCCTCTTATTCCAACTATGAGGCTACTCTAACCATCCTCAACCTGCCCAAACTCTCTGACCATCACAAGGAGACACAAAGAAAATTTGGAATCAAGCTATTATGTCATCCTTGCCACCATAACTTGCTACCGTTGGAAGTTGACCGCCCTCCCTGGGACACAAGACATCACCATATTAACACTAAGACACATTTATCATTTTCTATATGTTCATGTTTTATATATTTGTATAGTGCACAATCACTTCAGCATCATAATATGCATAGGTAATCATTTATTATGTACCCTCTTACCTTAATATGTGTATTTTCACCCCTTGGCTGCCATGTTTTCAATAAACCGTTTATTATTATTATCATATACTTTTCAGAGAATGCAAAGTTTGCACACAAGCAAATTTCTGCACGCACAGCAAAAAATTTGAGGAAACATTACTCCACTTCCAATCACCCCCCCCCCTTACTCCCTCTTATCTTGGATCCTCCTGGATGACGGGTCCCTGCATCTTGCCCACTGCCCAGGGTCAGAAGCAATGTAGCAAGACACAACACATCCATACCTAGGCTGCTTCATTTAATCGGCGACCCCCTCTCCATTACCTCATGCAGAACAGAAGACAGGGAAAAATCCCTTCAGGGTGCATCAAAATATCATCCACACATATGCCCTCACCCACGCACTCCTTTCCATGCATCACAACATCATCCATATACAGCCATTCTCCACTCACCCCATTCTCGTCTTCTCCCTTTCTTAAACACATTCCCCTCTTTCCAAATGCCTTTTACCCAATCCATCCATCTCATCCTTGGTTGCCCCCTCACTCCTCCTCTGCTTTCCACTTTTACTAATCTTTCTTCACTCATTCTTTCCATGTGTTCAAACCATCCCAATACTTTTACATCAACCATCTCCTAACTCCCTTTTCACCCCTGCTTTCCTCATTTCTTACTCTATCCAGCCTAGTAACCCCTACCACACTTCTCAGACATTTCAACTCAAACACATTTAAAATCTTCCTCTCTTATATGTTTCTGCCCCATACCGTCCTGTCAGCACAATCACTCTTTCATACTATCTCCTCTTATCATTCATTCTTCAATGACTATTGCACATTACACTATTTAATACCCAAGGCATTTACTTCCTTCTCTCAATCTACATTCTACCTCAACTCCTCCCTTTCCTGCCACATTTGCAACCAAGTATCTAAAGCTATACACTAAAGCTACTCACTTTCAATTTGCTGCCATATTCTCCCCTTGTACATCTCATCACCTTACGTTTACCCACATTCATCTTTAACTTCCATCTTTCACACACCTTCCCAAACTCCATCACTAACTTCCTTAATCCCTCCTCTGATCCTCCTACAAGCACAGTGCTGTCAGCAAACATGCCTTATCTCCCATTTTTCTCCAATTTCTTTAACCATCTCCCAGCCCATTATCCTTGCGTTTACTTATAGCACCATGTATAAATTCAACACATATATATATATATATTAGTGATGGGACAAGTACTCGGAATTGGAATCGAGAATTGAAAATATTGGAACTTTTTCTGGTATCGGAATCTGAACATTTTAATTCAATTTCCGATTCTGAAAACAATTCTTTAGAATTCGTATGTTTGCAACTTAGATTTTTATCACAGGTAATAATAAAAAATAAATATTTTGTTTGACGACTTTAAAGTATCAGTATAATCTATAGATCTTAAAATCCAAAGTATCATTATTTCTAAAGAAGTTGAGAACGTTTAGAGAAGAAAGAAATTGCAACACTAAATGGTTGCGATAGAATGAATAACAATAGCATGAGTTTGATACTTGACTAACAAACTTCAGCCTCATGTAGTTCCCAACTTGAGTGTTGTCCTGCTGAATTTTTTGTTTTTATTATTTCTTAGCTACCTTTGTAATTTTAATGTGATGCACAAGGATTAGTTTATAAGAACTATAATATGTAAGAAATAGCCATACAACATTTACCGCTTCCTTCGCCAAAAAATAAATTCGCAAATTTTTATAATTTTGGCCGTTGGCGGCTCATCTCATCCTAACTGGCAATCCCTTTCAGTAGCAAGTGACAAGTGTTCTTCCGTGCAAACTCTATGACTGACGGGTGTTTTTTACAGTTGTTATTGCTAACAGGTAAGTTTTAGCACTTA
The DNA here is from genome assembly GCF_046742065.1 of Oratosquilla oratoria. Classification (NCBI taxonomy): domain Eukaryota; kingdom Metazoa; phylum Arthropoda; class Malacostraca; order Stomatopoda; family Squillidae; genus Oratosquilla; species Oratosquilla oratoria. The sequence goes on along the minus strand of NC_134781.1, from coordinate 38,341,777 downwards.
TTACATTTTGCAATACCAGAAACCAATTGCTATTGCAAACACAGGATACATATTTCAATCAAACTGTTTTATTCAGAAAAATATGGCTCTTGTTCGTAATCAGAAAAAGTATTGTTCTTGTTCGTAGTCATAAGATTATAATTCTGAGCCCATGACCTTTTAGTGAATAAGTGAAGGCGGGTATTGCTAGATATTTAGAATATTGTAGATCCTTGTTGATTGTACGAATTTATTAGATAATAGAGAAGCGACTGCCTCTCTTATCATAACACACATTAAAGTCATTTCTCACTTTTTTGATATGGGAGAAAAAAAGGGACTGTTTGATGGGCTGGATTCAACACTGACAGCATAGAAAGCCTCTTTCATTGCTAGATTTTTGCAGTTACCTAAAGGACAAGAACTTAATACTGGCAACATATCTTGATCCAAGATTCAAGACTACTTTCTTAGATAGTAACTACCAAGGAATGCCTAATGAAGAGGCTATTGCGGTAGTTCACCGAAGAAAGTAAAAATATTTGTACTATAAATGAAGGAAATTTTGACACCTCTCCTGAAATACCACAAGGCGACTCATTTGATGTGTCTGAAGAGAAAAGTGATAATGAAAGTGACTTTACCTTCAGCTTTGAAAAATACTTCTCTGAATTAAAGAAAAAGGGACAAGAAAAAATGGAGCTAATGCCTAACAAAGGATGTGATAATGCAAGTAGCGAAACTAGGAACAAATGAATTTTAATAGAACATGATATGTCCAAATATATATTTTTTGAAGAATATAGAAAATGATGAGAATCCTTTGCAGTGGTGGAGATTAAATAAAAATTAATTTCCTATCATGGCATTTTTTGGCAGGAAATATCTGTCTGCACCTCCCTCTTCTGTTGAAAACAAAAGATTAGTGTTGGAAGGACTATTTACTATAAATGAAGGAAATTTTGACACCTCTCCTGAAATACCACAAGGCATAGACTCATTTGATGTGTCTGAAGAGAAAAGTGATAATGAAAGTGACTTTACCTTCAGCTTTGAAAAATACTTCTCTGAATTAAAGAAAAAAGGACAAGAAAAAATGGAGCTAATGCCTAACAAAGGATGTGATAATGCAAGTAGCGAAACTAGGAACAAATGAATTTTAATAGAACATGAAATGTCTAAATATATATATTTTTGAAGAATATAGAAAATAATGAGAATCCTTTGCAGTGGTGGAGATTAAATCAAAATTAATTTCCTATCATGGCATTTTTTGGCAGGAAATATCTGTCTGCACCTCCCTCTTCTGTTGAAAGCAAAAGATTAGTGTTGGAAGGACTATTTACTCACCGAAAAGAAATAGACTGAAAGGTAAACCAGTGAGATGCTAATGTTCTTACATTACCATCTAAGAATATTGGGACTTGGATACGAATAAAGTACCTTCAAGGAATTTAGTTAAATATTTTTTTCTAAACTTTTATCCTTTTCATTTAATTTAATAAGAAACTTTTTTAATTTTTGCTATAACAAAACCATTTATGTCCCTTCTGAATGCATAATCAATAAAAGTACTTTGTCCAAAAAGTATTTGCTTCTTAAACCAGCTTCAGAATCTGAAAATAATCCTGCATTCATTGCAGGTATCGGAATCGGAATTTTAATTAGGTATCGGGACTCATATTGGAATCGTTATAAAATTTGGTATCATCCTGTCACTAATATATACACTCATGCCTTGATTTAACGGACTTAAAGGGGGGAACACCGGTCCGATATACCCAATTGTCCGAAGTTTCCGATACTACTGTATTTCAACGATTACGTTACGAAAAAATGAGGAATGAATACAGTACGGTATTTTTACTTAAGCACACTATCCAATCTGTTAGTGTAAATACCTGGGATCTGGCCCAAAATTTTCACCCCAAGAGTACCAAGTCCAAAATTTTCATCAACCGAATACTTCAGCGAATATTGGGTAAGTTGCTCCTTTTGTTTACGAATATCAGACACAGTTTGTTTCTTTACTCCATATTCATCACACACCTGCTTCACCGACACTCCACTTTCCAACTTTTTAATCAACTCAAGCTTCTGTGATACTGTTAAATTGACTCTTTTCCTCTTTTCTACAGGATGTACAGGTGCCATGGTTAAAAAAAGTTGAATTATTTCACAAACACACAAAACAGGGCCAAAAAGGTTGAAAAACACGGACCAAACAGCTCCACGTGTTCCAGCACAGTTGTAAACAAAGCGACCATAGGTCATCTGGCGGTCAACTGCGGAAACATCGGACCGCGTCCGGTTGCTCCGGATGATCCGGAAGCTACAGATTTTGTCCGTTGCATCCGAAATCCGTTAAAGTGAGGTCCGTTAAATCGAGGTATGAGTGTATATATAGAAAAGGAGACGAGATCATGGAATCTAGAGACTTGGGAGCTACATACGTACATACACCAAGGCTTTTTCCCCCTTACAAGGGAGGTAGCCAAAAAAGGAAAAGGCATAAAATCCTTCCCATCCATTCCATCCCTGAATACACTCCACACCCCTCCACCCTCCCTCTCATCTTAGTACCTCCTGGATGATGGGTCATCCCTGCACCTTGTCCACTGCCCTGGGTCAGAAGCAGTGTTGCAAGACACAGTACATCCACAGCAAGGCCGCTTCATTAAATTGGCGACCCCCCCTCTCCGTCCCCCAATGCATAAAGGAGAAGATGGGGAGAAATCCCTTCAGGCTGCATCAAAATTTGCTCACACATACTACCTCATCCCCCATCCCCCCGCCCATTCCACCTTATGCATCACAACATCATCCATATACAACCATTCTCCATTCACCCCTGTCTTCTGTCCTCTCCCATCCTTCCTCAACAGACATTCCCCTCTTCTCCAAAGCCCCCTTCACTCCATCCATCCACCTCATCCTAGGACATCCCTTCATGTTCACTCCCTCCACATCTGCCTTCCATACCTCTTTTACTAGTCTTTCTTCACTCATTCTTTCCATGTGTCCAAACCATCCTAATACTCTTTCATCAACCCTATCTCCCAATTCCCTTTCTACCCCTGTTCTCCTCCTCACTTCCTCATTTCTCACACTATCCAGCCTAGTAACCCCCATCATACTTCTCAGACACCTCATCTCAAACACATTCAAACTCCTTCTCTCTTCCTCTCTTATGTTCCATGTTTCTGCCCCATACAGTGCTGTTGGCACAATCACTCCTTCATATAGTCTCTTCTTAGCATCCATTCCCAAATGTCTATTCCTTGGGAGCTAAAGAAAGAAACCATGCACCTAAAGAATTAGTACAATGAAACCTACAAAGAACTGAGGGACTTAAAGAAAATGTGGAAATAAATAGAAATAGCAAGGTGAGTTGAAAAAAGAATTAATCAAAAGTGGGAATGAAAGGATGAAAAACAAGAATACCACCAATAATGAAGAAATAATGAAGAACTGTCGAAACTAGATTTAATGTTTACATCAGAGCCTGAAACTGTGGATAAAATTGAATACAAGACACCAATTGGGAAGAGTGACCACATATTACTTGAGTTTGAACTAAAAGAGGAAATAGATATGGAAAGAAATCAGAAATACAGGAAAGGAAGATTGATGTATAACAAAACGGACTTTGAAAAACTCACAAACTTCTTTCAAAAAATCTAAAATACAGACACACAAGTCGAAGAGATGTGGATAATTTTGAAAGCAATCTACAAAGAAAGAATATATAAATATATACCAAGTCAAAAACAGGAAAAGGTGTAAGTTGTAAGTTAAGTGCTGAATTAATAGGTGTAGCGAGGCAAAAGAAGAGATAAAGCTTGGAAAAGATGGAGAAAAGATGAAAAAACCTGGAAAGTGGCAAATATATATCAATCTAAGGAATGAATACATAAATTACACAGGGAGGAAAAAGAAATTATGAAAAAGGCATAATTGAAAAATGTAAGGACCAAAGAAAATCATTCTATAGATATGTGAACAGTAAACTAAAAAACCAACAAGAAATAGTAAAATTATGCCAAAGGATTATAGAATACACCGAATATATAGAAATGGCTGAAGTCATGAACAAACACTTCAAATCTGTGTTCACTAGAGAAAATATACAGCATGGGGATGAAAGAAGTGAAGTAAGATCCTTGCCCATGAGAGAAATAATTGTACAGTAAGTCCTCATTATATGGTATATATGCATTCCTGAAAACCCATTATAACATGTAAAAATAGGATATGGCAGACTTACCTTCTCCCTGCTCTTTCCTCTTCAAAACATGAGCGGATACCATATCTGTGAATTTTTCTTACCGTAAATAGAATCGAGGGTAGTAATTACCAAATACAGTAACTATGAATTTACCGGATAAAGAAATACCGTATAAGGAGGACTCACTGTACCAAGAAAAAAAAAATCATGGACCATATAATAAAACTTGATGTCAGGAAATCGCACGGCCCAGATGGAATTGCAAACTGGATACGAAAAGAATGTATAGATGAACTAATTGACAAAGTATACAAGGTATTAAGCTGCTCACTCAAAGAAAGAAAATTATCGGAAGACTGGAAAAATGCCAATATCGTATCAATATATAAAGGAGGAAACAAGGAAGACCCAGCAAATTAGACTGGTCTCCCTCACATATACAGAAGCACAAAATTTGTGAAAAGGTTATTAAAAATAGATGGACAAAACATCTGGAGGAAAACAATATACCGTATTTTTCGGACCATAAGGCGCACCCGCAATTTGCTATTCCCCGTCATTACATAAGGCGCACCTGACCATAAGGCGCAGCTGGTCTCGTCATCGGATAATCATGCTTATGTGAGTGCATTCAGAACTGATAATTTTCGTTGTCGAATGAGAAAAATCGTTTGGGATTTAGCAAAATTACAAAAATAAATGATATTTTTTTTTTTTTTTTTTTGGTCAGTGAAATCAGACCACCTCCATGGATGGTCTGCCCTACCAATACCCCTAAAAAACAACATAAACATGTCACGGGAATTGTAGGGAATAAAACCAGCATTAGCAGTTTTATTCCCGGAATTCTCTATTCACTTTAAAAACACAAGATTACAAAAGAAGGTAAATTTTTAGTTTCGACCATAGGCACAATATAGCAATAGAAAATGAATTATTAATTTTGTAAATTGTAATGTATCAACGTAATATGCAATTTTGTGAGCGGAAATAAAAAACAAAAAAAGTTACTAAAACAGATTTTGTAAGTAACGAAGTCTTGTCGGGCGAATGGTACGCCATGTTTGTTATGATAGATGCCGACGTCTAACCTAACCTGTGTTTAATAAATCGTTACCTGCAAATTAACTCATTCAACTCCAATGACAAGATTCTTGTCATTTGGTCAAATAAAACAAAATCATAAAACACTAAAATGTTTGATCAAACATTTTGGTGTTTTATGATTTTCTGTTTTATTTGACCAAATGACAAGAATCTTGTCATCAGAGTTTAATGGGTTAAATGTCATCCGGCTCGTCCTCGTTGTCGTCGTCGTGAGAGACGTTGGCGGGCTTTTCAACCACTCTCTCAGCTTGCGGGGTATACAGTTCCTATGCTACCGACTTCGTTCATTAGCATATTTGCTTGTAGCAAGGTATTTTTTTTCATTTCCGCCCACAAAATTGCATATTACGTTGATACATTTTAATTTACAAAATTAATAATTAATTTTCTATTGCTATATTGCGCCCATGGTCGAAACTTAAAAAATACCCAAATGACTACAGTTGGAGTGGAGCGAGACTAGACCAATGTAAAATGGCTGTCTTTGTTGTAAACGCTATCATGTCATAGCCATGATAGCGTTAATGAATGCGGTGTCATGGACACGAAAACTGTCGAAGTTTTCGCAATTTTCTTGTCAAGATACATGCATCTTGGTTATAACTTGGTTGTAACTTTTGCTAGGCCTATGCACTGTCGCCGTCGGCAGGCTAGCTACGAAACGTGTGAAAATAGTATGTCACTGTCCGAGTCATTTTTTTGCAATGAAGCCACACATAAGGCGCACCACCCAATTTTGGCTGATTTTAAGGATTTTGCCCGCGCCTTATGGTCCGAAAAATACGGTACTAAACCTGAGACAATTCAGATTTAGAGAGGAAAGGTCATGTGCCACAAATATGATCTGTTTCTATTCAAGACTAATAGATATAACACAAGAAAGGGATGGATGGGCTGATTGTGCTTTCCTAGATTTACAAAGCTTTTGATAAAGTACCACACAAAAAATTATTAAGAAAACTGGAAACCATAGGAGGGATACAAGAAAAACTATTGAAATGTTCCCAGATTTACAAAAAGCTTTTGATAAAGTACATACATACATATACCAAGGGCTTTTCCCCCTTACAAGGGAGGTAGCCAAAAAGAAAAAGGCATAAAAACCATTCCCACCCATTCTATCCCTAAATACAATCCACTCCCCTCCACCCTCCCTCTTATCTTGGCACGTCCTGGATGACGGGTCATCCCTGCATCTTGTCCACTGCCCTGGGTCAGAGGTAGTGTCGCAAGACACAGCACATCCATAGCAAGGCCGCTTCATTAAATCAGCGACCCCCCCCTCTCCGTCCCCTCATGCAGAAAAGGAGAAGACGGGGAGAAATCCCTTCGGGCTGCATCAAAAATTTCTCACACACTACTACCTCACCCCCCATCTCCCACCCATTCCACCTCATGCATCACAACATCATCCATACACAACCACACTCCATTCACCCCTGTCTTCTCCTGTCCTTCCTAAACAGACATTCCCCTCTTCCCCAAAGCCCCTTTCAACCCATCTCATCCTAGGTCAGCCCCTCATGTTCACTCTCTCCACATCTGCCTTCCATACCTCTTTTACTAGTCTTTTTTCACTCATTCTTTCCATGTGTCCAAACCATCCTAATACTCTTTCATCAACCCTATCTCCCAACTCCCTTTCCACCCCTGTTCTCCTCATCTCATTTCTCACTCTATCCAGCCTAGTAACCCCTATCATACTTCTCAGACATCTCATCTTAAACACATTCAAACTCCTCTCTTCCTCTCTTATGTTCCATGTTTCTGCCCCATACAGTGCTGTTGGCACAATCACTCCTTCATACAGTCTCCTCTTAGCATACATTCCCAAATGTCTATTCCTCATTACACTTTTTAATCCACCAAGGCATTTCCTCTCTTCTCTCAATCTACATTCTACCTCCATTCCACCCTTTCCTGCCACATTCGTACCCAAGTACCTAAAACTATCCACTTCCTCCAGTCGCTCTCCCTTAACCTCTTCAGTACGGGCCTTAAATCTCGCGGGCAGCAGCCGATGCCAGCCGTACGACGTGTCGTAATAATACTCGCATCATAAAATATAGTCACCGCTTATATCGATCGTTCTCTCTTTCACCCGTGAATTTTGATAACCATAGAAAATGTGATTACAGACAGTTTAGAGAGTATGTCATTACGGAGGGGCAACTACAATAAATATAATCAAGATGCCGATATGGCAGCCTCGCGCATCCACTTGCTCCTCATGACACCTACGTATGCGACACCGTATGGAAGGGGTTAACCCCTTCCATACGGTGCCGCACACGTAGGCGTCATGAGGAGCAAGTGGATTCGTGACGCTGCCATATCGGCGTCTTGATTATATTTATTGTAGTCGACCCTGTGTTTTTACATTCTCCCAAATGCGCCCTGAATCCCATTCTCTGTGGTTTTCAAAATTCGCGGGTGAAAGAGAGAACGATCGATATAAGCGGCGACTATATTTTATGATGCGAATATTATTTCGTTACGTCATACGGCTGGCATTGGCTGCTGCCCGCGAGATTTAAGTCCCGTACTGAAGTGGTTAATACTCACTTCCAGTCTGCTGCCACTTTCACCCCTTGTACATCTCATCATCTTACTTTTACCCACATTTATCTTCAACTTTCTTCTTTCACACTCTCTCCCACTAACTTCCTTAATTCCTCTTCTGATCCTGCTACAAGCGCAGTGTCATCAGTAAATAACTGCTGGCTCCATTTTCTTTAAAATTCTCCAATCCCTGACCCACCACCCTTATATTTACCTCTCGCACCACCCCATCCATGTACAAGTTGAACAGCCAGGGCGACATAACACATCCCTGATGAAGTCCCACCTTTACCTCAAACCACACACTCTCTCCATTTCTAATCCTGACACATGCTCTACTACTCTTGTAAAAACTCTTGACAGCTCCTAAAAGCTTTCCTCCTATCCCGTATATCTGCAATACCTCCCACAGTGCCTTCCTGTCTTCCCTGTCATAAGCCTTTTCCAAATCCATAAAAGCCCAAATAATATCCTTACCTTTTCCTATAGGTTTCTCATATATCTGTCTTACCACAAAAATCTGATCTACACAACCTCTGCCTGTCCTAAATCCACACTGTTCCTCGCCAATTACTCCCTCTGTTCCTCTCCTAATCCTCTAATCTCTCTGAAACTACTACACTCACACTTGTCCCCTTTTCCCTTGTAAAGTGGAACTATACAGGCACTCCTACAGTCCTCCGGCACTCTACCCTCTCTCCAGCAAACATTAAATAATCTCATCAGCCAGTTCACCATCACTGTACCTCCTCATTTTTTTTTTTTTTAGAAATTCTGCATGGCATCCATCCAGACCAGGTGCCTTATCTTAATAACTGCCTTCACTTCATCCTTACTTATTTCTCCTCCATTTTCCTCACTCATCATGGTCATTTTCTTAGCACTTCCCACTGCCACTATCTTTCCCTCCCTATCCTCCTTCACATTTAGCAACTCCCTAAAATAATCTGCCCATCTTCCCCTTACTGCCTTTTCTTCCATTATCATCTCTCTATGTGCACCTCTTACCTTTTCTTCTCTACTTGATTCGCCTCCTCTTCCTCTTTTAATTTCTTTCCAAAATATCTTATTACTTTCAAAATTTTCTGTCATACTCTTACCCCATTTCACATCTGCACTCCTCTTTGCCTCCTTTACCTTGTGCCACACAAAAAATAAAGAAAACTGGAAACCATAGGAGGGATACAAGGAAAACTATTGAAATGGATAGAGGATTTCTTGCATGAAAGAAAAATGAGAATAGTGGTCAGAGATAAGAGTTCTACTTAGGAAGAAGTGATTTGTGGTGTCCCACTGGGATCAATACTGGCTCTGATAATGTTTGCTATATGTAAATGACATGGATGAGGGTGTAAAATGTTACACGAACTTCTTTGCAGATGATGCAAAACTGATGAGGAAAGTACAGAAACAGAGTGTGAGTCACTACAGAGAGATTTAATCATGGTTTGGGAATGGAGTCAGAAGTGGGGCATGGCCTTCAACATAAAGAAATATAGCATAATGGAATTTGGGAGAGAAAAAATAAATAAATAAAAAATCAGAACAAAGGAAGTAAAGAGAGTTCTGAAAAAGACCTGGTGGTAATTATCACAAAACACACGACTCCTGATAAACAGATAAAATTGTTGGAGAAACCTACAACTTGCTAAGATCAATAAAGGTGGCCTTTACCTACTTGGACGAAGAAATGGTGAAGAAAATACTAGTAACACTGATACAGCCAATACTGGAGTATGCAGCGACACTATGGACACTCAGTACTAAAAAGAAAATAAAGAAAATTGAAAGAATCCAGAGCAATTATGAAGATGGCCCCAACATTTTCAAAACTGTCATATGAGGAGAGATTGTCAAAGCTGGAATTACTGACTTTGGAAGTCCTTGATAGAGAACATTTACTAAACTGGGATAAGAGAAATACAAGAGGACATGAAAAGAAACTCAAAAAGGAAGTTATAGAAGGGACCTGAAAAAGAACAGCTTTCCACACAGAGTGGTGGATGTCTGGAACAAATTGGACAAAACAATAGTTTGTTCAAAAACCATATATAAATTTATGAACAAACTAGGTACTGCAAGATACAAAGACGGGACACCACGAAGTATAGTTCCCCTTCCCATAAGAAACTAGGTAAATACACACACGCACACACAAACAAACAATAGGGAAGGGTTTTTTTTCTGAGTATGTATGGCAATTAGGATGTGTAATGTACACATTATAATTTTCGACCAAGGAGCTGCAGAACATGTCTAACTTTTATGAGAACTACAAACCAATATACAGGGGGATCTCTCATTACAAATGAATTTCCATATTGTATTCATGTGCCATATGAAACTTGAGAAACCAAACTCTGTATATTGATTGACATGAAAGGACTAGTTTAGCTATTATGTTACAAGAAAGTAATATTTCTAAAATATTTCTTAAATGCTTATACAAAGTATCTATTACTTTACTTGAACATAAATAAGTGTGCAAAAGAAATATTATCTTCCAAATATGACTATGACGTTGAATGAAATGATTCACATTTCAGCAACTCCATAGTGATATTCCTCTTGGTAACAGAAGAACTGCTTTTTTAAAAATTAAGGTGAACAAGTGAGCTGTCAACTGGAAAGCTGTATCTACAACAGGGAAAGTCCAAGTTACCAAGAGTTGTAACATGACAGCTAAGCTAGAACCTTGCAGCAGTTGCGTTGTGCACAGTCTCATGGTGGGGTGTGGCGCCTAAAACAGATCTGTATCATCTGGGGCATCCAAATCATGGTAGCCAATGACTTCTCGCTGGTCACCAGACCTACAAAAACAAAGATCAACTCAGTTGTGCTTCTGGCTGGTGACTCACATTACCGATTGTCTTCCCTCATACAAATACAACTAAATTATCTGAGCTCATCAATGAAGAATGCAATTTCTTCACAAGCAGTGACAGAATGGGATAAATGCACACACATCTTTAACTGTCAAACAACTTACGCTTACATAAACCTTTTAGCTGTATCCTCGATAATATCTAAGGGTATACCTAAACAATGATTTACCTTGATCTATATGTGGCTCGTGGTCTCTGGTATGGGTCACGAGCATATGGGTCAACTCGACCACTGTAGTAATCTTTTGGATAACTGCTTCCATAGCTGCCATAACCAGCTGCTGTTGGATAACGGCTGCCATAACTTCCATATCCATACCTGTTCAGAAGGAATCATAAATGGATACACCTATTATTACCATTTATCCTATATCCAATAATTATTTCATATATTTTGTACAATAAATCAAATAGTTGCTTCAATGAACAATGACCTCATAGTTGCTGGCAGCAGCCCTGAAGCCATAACATAAACTTACACAGCAGGGTCATACTTCCTGCAGGTAGGTTCTAGCTCCCGCCCATATTTTTATTCCATGATTGCCAACTATACATAATGCCCTAAACTACATGATAGCTTTTCAATAATGTCAGTTCCTCTACTAGCCCCCAACAAAATTTTTCATACACTATACCCCTGCACTGAGTGTGAAGATGTATCCATGTCATTAATGAGGAGCAGGAGGAGGAGGAACAGGGTGAGGCTACATCTACAATCCCTCCATAAAAATTTTCATGAACTACTGTCCTGCACTGGGAGTGAAACTGTATCTGTCATTAATGAGGAGCAGGAGGATTAGGAAGATGATGAGGCTACTTGTTACTCTATATGAAAAAGTAGTGGAAAAACATTTGAAATCAAAAGAGACCTTGGAACTAATTTGAAGATTTAATGACAATCCATACATTTATGAATGGGGTGGGAGAAGGAGATACCAATGTGGAAAAAAAAAAAAAAAAAAAAAAAAAAAAAAAAAAGGGGGGGGGTTGAGGCAAGAGAGGAAAAGACTTGGGCATTTCAAACATGACTTATTGCCAGTTCTATGAAGAACATAACAGGAGAGAACATTATAGGAACCAGAACAGTCCTGTGATATTCACTAGCCATTTTTCTCCAGTCCAACTTTTCATCTCTCACTACTGTTTTATACTTCTACTAGCCAAATTACCCGCGTTTTGCTGTGGGCAAATGATGATCATTTTAATTTTGATAGAATTTGAGGAGAAAAGTTACATGTATCAATATAACTCAATGGAAAAGGTAACAAATAAAATGTTAAGAAAGTAAGAAAAAAACAATTTGAGGAGGGAGATGCCCTTTGGAAATAAAATACACTCGGCTGTAAGAGAAGAAATTAACCAACCTTTAATAATCTTTGAACTCAAGTATATTACCGTCCACAAAAAAAGTAAAATAAAAATAACCAATATTTTAATATTTGGCAAAATTATACTATTATTTTACATTTACATGCTTTCTCCTTACAAAGGCTATCATAGTTTGTGGCAACATTAATTTCACAAATATAAATAATGTTTATGAACAGATACAATAGCTTGTTTAATCATGGTAATTTTTGTCACAAAAATGCTATGCATGTTAAAGGGACACAAAAAAAAAAAAAAAAAAAAAAAAAAAAAAAATATATATATATATATATATATATATTTTAATGAAATATAGTTATCCAAGTACCTGGAGTGATAGGGTATCAGAATATATATGGTTATGGGAAAGGCACTGTGGGACGTTATGCAGATATAGGGGATAAGAGGAAAGCTTCTAGGAGCTGTCAAGAGTTTTTATGAGAGTAGTAGAGCTTGTGTCAGGATTAGAAATGGAGAGAGTGAGTGGTTCGAGGTAAAGGTGGGACTTCATCAAGGATGCGTTATGTCGCCCTGGCTGTTCAACTTATACATGGATGGGGTAGTGCGAGAGGTAAATGGAAGGGTAGTGGGTCAGGGATTGGAGATGGTTAAAGAAAATGGAGAAAAGTGGGAGGTGAACCAGCTGTTGTTTGCTGACGACACTGCGCTTGTGGCAGGATCGGAGGAGGGATTGAGGAAGTTGGTGACAGAGTTTGGGAGAGTATGTGATAGAAGAAAGCTAAAGATAAATGTGGGTAAAAGAAAGATGATGAGATGTACAAGGGGTGAAAGTGGCAGTAGACTGGAAGTGAGCATTAAGGGAGAGCAACTGGAGGAAGTGGATAGTTTTAGATACTTGGGTGCAAATGTGGCAGGAAAAGGTGGAGTGAAGGTGGAGGTAGAATGTAGATTGAGAGAAGCAAGTAAATGCCTTGGTGGATTGAAGAGTGTAATGAGGAATAGACATTTGGGAATGTATGCTAAGAGGAGACTGTATGGGGCAGAAACATGGAACATAAGAGAGGAAGAGAGAAGGAGTGTGAATATGTTTGAGATGAGGTGTCTGAGAAGTATGATGGGTGTTACTAGGCTAGATAGAGTGAGAAATGAGGAGGTGAGGAGGAGAACAGGGGTGGAAAGGGAATTGGGAAATAGGGTTGATGAAAGAGTATTAGGATGGTTTGGATACATGGAAAGAATTAGTGAAGAAAGACTAGTAAAAGAGGTATGGAAAGCGGTTTGGAGGGAGTGAACATGAGGTGGCTGGATGGGGTGAAGGGGGCTTTGGGGATGAGGGGAATGTCTGTTGAGGAAGGACGGGAGAGGACAGAAGACAGGGGTGAATGGAGAATGGTTGAATATGGATGATGTTGTGATGCATGAGGTGGAATGGGGGGGGGGGGATGGGGGTGAGGTAGTATGTGTGGAGCAAAATTTGACGCAGCCCAAAGGGATTTCTCCCCATCTTCTCCTTTTATGCATGGGGGGACGGAGAGGGGGGGACGCCGATTTAATGAAGCGGCCTTGCTGTGGATGTACTGTGTCTTGTGACACTGCTTCTGACCCAGGGCAGTGGACAAGGTGCAGGGATGACCCGTCATTCAGGAGGTGCTAAGATAGAGGGAGGGTGGAGGGGTGTGGAGTGTATTCAGGGATGGAATGGGTGGGAATGATTTTATGCCTTTTCCTTTTTGGCTACCTCCCTTGTAAGGGGGAAAAAGCCTTGGTGTATGTATGTATGGGGGTCTATCTCCAAAACCCTAGGAGGAGTTCATGAACAGACAAAGGCTACTACTTTATTATAGAATACTTAAAAAGTCTTTTACCATTTATGTGTGATCCTTCTACAGCTTACTATATTTTCCAACTTCCATATCAATCTTTTGTGTAGTACTTTGTCAAAAGCTTTTAAGAATATAAGAATGAAAGAGATTACAAGAGGCCACAAGGCCAATACCAGGCAGTTCCACATTCATTACCACCTATCATCCCTATCCATAAGTTTATCAAACTTCCTCTTAAAACAACCAATCATTTCAGTGCTCACTACATGATTATTAAGTCTATTCCATTCATTAACCACTACTGGTAAACCAATTCTTATCTATTTTTTTTTCTTAAACCTACATTTCATCTCCTCTATCAGATCGCCCCACACTCTTCGTTTTTCCAGTGTAAGTTATAGTGCCTACATCTGTCTTTGGTAAATTTCTAAGCCCTTGTATCATTTAGGTCATTCTTTGTACCATAATGAAGATCCATTCTATAGGACAAAGACCAAAACTGTACTGCATAGTAAAGAGTGGGTCTATTGCAGTGGTATCTGAACCCCAAAGGGTTACAAAACCTTAATCCTGGTGGTACAAGACATGATAGCCAGTGCAATGGTACTGTATATTTACCAAGAGAAAGCATAATGTGCATTCATTGTATCTTACTAATTGACATTTCTAATTTGAAATAAAGAAGTACCTTTGTTCAGTAATTGAATATATCTAGTAATTTCTCAGCAAGGTTTGTATCACTAATCCTTTCCATATGTTTGCATTGTATTTATATTGGATGGGGTATGAATTTTTTTTTGAGATAATCAAGGAGTACAGGCACTGAAAAAGTTTAAGAACCACTGGTCTATTGCCATATAGTTAAAGATTACCTCTACACTTTAGTTTGTAACTGTCCTCACAAAAATCTGCCTTGTTAACCCTGTTCCTGGCACTAATGCACTGTTTCCTGGATTTAAGGTCAGGACTCAGGCTCCAAAGTCCTGTTCATATTCTGTTTTCTCTAATATAGCATTATCTAAGCTATACCTATTAGCTGGGTTTTGTAGTCCTACATTTAATACACTGTAATTTGAGATATTGAATTCCATTTCCTACTTCTCCATCAAGTAAACCATTTACATTAGCATTGGCCACTTTCTTGTTTTAGGCCATCTCCTATCTGAAAAGGTGATGTAGTTTTACTCCTAATTCTTCCATTATTTTCCATAGAGATGTTCTGCTCACTCTATTATAAGCCTGTTTGAAATCGATGAACAGGTGCAATTGCTCCCTATCATATTCCCAATACTTTTCTATTAGTTGTCTTATAACAAAAACTATTTGTTGTTGACCTCCCTCTTCTAAAACCACATTGGTACTCTCCTACTATATACTCTCACCACTGTTATTTAATCTGGGAATGGGAAAAAAATAATCAGAGGTAGTATGAATGGGTGAGACAAAGGAATAAAATTGGAAGATATAACCATAAAACTATTACCATATGCTGACGACATTGACATCATGATAGAGAATCAAACAGAATTGGGAAACCTGGCGGCACTCTTTAAAGAAGCTGCAGAAAGTGTTGGACTCAAGATCAATGAGAGCAAGACAAAGATAATGAAGATAGCAAGAGAGTCTAATTTGCCAGAAAGGGGATTGATTGCAGGGATGGACATAGAGAGTGTTCAAGATTTTAAATACTTTGGAGTAAAGGTGACCAGTGACAGAAGAATGAAACAGGAAGTGGAAGCCAGAATCGGAGCAGGAAATCGAAGAAGAAGAAGAAGAAGAAGAAAAGAAAAAGGTCAATTTCAAGAACAACAAAACTGAGACACTACAACTCAATAGTGAGACCAGTCATACTGTACGACTGCGAAACATGGGCCCTTACAAAAGCTATGGAGAAGTTTGAAGTTCTTGAAAATAAGTTTTATGTAGAATTTTAGGACCCGTGTATGACAACGAAAGGCAAGAATATAGAATAAGACAACTGGGAAATTCAAGAATAAACAAAACAACCCCATGTTAAAAATGTAATAAGATTAAAAAGATTGAAATGGGCAGGACATATTACATGGATGCAAGAAGATAGATGGCCAAAGAAAGTGCTCAATAGTGGAGTGCGTGGAAGATGACCACTTGGACGACCTAGAAAAGACTGGAGGAGATGAGTTGAAGAAGATGAGAAGATATGCGGAATAGAACAGGAATAAAAGGAGGTGGCACAGGACAGAAAGACATGGCGAGACATTTCAAAAGTGGTTATGAATCACCCAGTGGCCCCGAAGACCAGCGGAGTAGGAGAGTAAGTATTGGCCACTTTCTACTTGTAGTGTTTTTATACTATATTGCCCTATAGTCATTTTCAAAACAATATTGATACTGATTGTGACCTAACCTGAAAAACGTTTTTTTTCTTTCACCTTCCTTTTAATTTTTGTTCCTGGTTTCCTTTAAAAGTTGCTGTATTTTTTCATTCATTTTCAGTTACATCTTCCCTAATCTAAATATATTTAAATTTTTCTTTCCCTGCTAACCTCTGTGACTTGCTGATTACCTCAATTGCTAAAATTTTAGACTCAAACATTATATCTACTGGATGGAAGCAATTCCTTCTATAATGACCTAACAAACATTGTCTGTCTGATCAGTTGCATCAATTTCCCACACAAGTTTCCCTAGCCCTATGCCATGTTCCTGGCATACCTTCCATGAAGTAATGTAGTCTTCCTGCTATCCAACAGTTATGAAACATTTAGTGACACAGGTGATGCACTTGGAAATGTGCTGGACTCCCATCTTAGTTGTGTGTTTGATTTTTGCACTTCTCTCTGATTCCCAGCAATGACTGTTACCTCCTTCAACAGTCCAAGTACAAGGCAAAGGTAACAGCTTCAGTCACAGCAACATGCCTCATAGTATATGCTCCTCACCTATATTTCTGATGAGAAATTCTGCTCCCCTCACTACTTCCTATCAAATTCCTCCACAATTTTAACTTTGTTGCAAATTCACTTACCTCCACTGTTCAACATTTTTATTTTGGCCTCTGTTTCATCCTGGTCAAATTTCCAAGTTGAATTACATACTTTCATAGCCAGAAATCCTTAACAATCAGCCTTTTGTAATGTAAAACAACACTTGGTAATATAAACAAAGATTTTTTCTGACATTACATTTCATTTCTCATCCTGAATTATATCTAACCCCCCCAAAAAAAAGGGGGGAGGGGGAAAGTGACAAATATACATCAAACTAAGAAATGAATATGTAAAAATATGCAGGGAAGAAAAGAGACACTATGAAAATGACATAATAGAAAAATGCAAGGACCAACCTAAACTATTATATGTATGTGAATGATAAACTAAAAGATAAACATGAAATAATGAAACTGTGTCAAGGGAATAATGTATAGATGTAGAAATGGCTGAAATTATAAACATTTTAAATCTGTATTCACAATTGAAAATACACAAAATTGGGAAGGACAGAAAGATTCCCCCAATAAAAGAAATAACTGACACAGAAGGAAACAAGGGACCAAATAAAATACCCTTGATGTCATAAATTCACAAGGGCTGGATGGAATTGCACATTGGATATTGAGAGAATGTATAGGTGAACTAACAGACAAAATACACAAGATAATTGATTTCTCACTCAAAGAAGCAAAAATATCACAAGATTGGAAAAATGCAAATATTGTACCAATATACAAATGAGGGGACAAGGAAAATCCAACTAACTATAGACCAGTCTCCCTTACAAGTACAGAAGCAAAAATGTGAAAAACTTATCGAAAGTGGATGGATTAAAATTTAGAATATAACATACTAAATCCAAAACAATTTGGATTTAGATGTGGAAGATCATGTGCCACAAATTTTATTTGCTTTTACTCGAGGCTAATAGAAATAATACAAGAAAGGGGCAGATGGGCAGATTGTACCTTCTTAAATCTACAAAAAGCATTTGATAAAGTACCACACAAAAAGCTACTAAGAAAAATTGAAACAAAAGGTGGAGTACAAAGAACTTTATTGGAATGGATGAGAGACTTCTTGAACAGGGGAAAAATGAGGGTGGTAACTTAGAGACAAGAACTTGACCCGGGAAGACATGATAAGTGGAGTCCCACAAGGTTCTGTATTGGCTCCGATAATGTTTGCCATATATATATATATGACATGGATGAAGGTGTGGAATGTTATATGAACTTTGCAGATGCAAAATTACTAGAGAGTAAGTACAGAGGAAGATTGTAAGTCACTACAAAAAGACCTGGATAAAGTCTGTGAAAGGATTCAAAAGTGGAAAGTGAACTTAAACATCAACAAATGTAGTATAATGGAATTTGGACAAAGTAAAAATATATAGATGTAGAAATAGCTGAAATTATGAACAAATATTATAAATCTTCTCCTTTTATGCATGGGGGGACGGAGAGGGGGGGTCGCTGATTTAATGAAGTGGCCTTGCTATGGATGTGCTGTGCCTTGCGACATTGCCTCTGACCCAGGGCAGTGGACAAGGTGCAGGGATGACCCGTCATCCAGGAGGTGCTAAGATGGGAGGGAGAGTGGAGTGTAGTGTTTTTTAGGGATGGAATGGGTGGGAATGATTTTATGCCTTTTTCTTTTTGGCTACCTCCCTTGTAAGGGGGAAAAAGCCTTGGTATATGTATGTAAAAATGGAATATCGGGACAATATAAGATTGGTATAAAGGAAGTTAAAAAAGTTAACTCTGAAAGGGACGAAGGAGTAACTATCACCAGTGACATGGCACCAGACAAATATATTAACAAAATAATCGAAGAAACCAGGATCAATGAAAATGGCCTTTGACTACTTGGATGAAGAAATGGTAAAGAAAATATTAGTTACATTGATAAGACCAAGATTAGAGTATGCTGCCACACTATGGCCACCTAATACAAAAAAGAATATAAAAAATTACAACAAATCTACTACATAGTAGTAGTACTGGGAGACCTTAATGCTAGGGTAGGAAATAAACCAATAAACTGAGTGGTTGGGAAGTGTGGAGTCCCAGGAAAGAATTTTAGTGGAGAGTTGATGGTGGAGATGTGTCTAGAGAGTTGATGATAGCATACAATGTTTAGGAAGAAAGTCAAGCATAAGTACACATGGGAGAGGGTGGTGGATGGAAGGGTTGTAGATAGAGCGTTAATGGACTATAAAGTGGTAGATGGGATTATAATAGGAAGAGTAAAGGGTGTACATGTTCTAAGGGGTGAGACTGGGGGAATATCAGTTCATTTTCTGGTGGAAGGTAAGTTGAGAGTGGAAGATAGATGGAGAAAGAAGAAAAGGACAAAAGGTACAGAAGTGCTTAGAGTGAACTGCTTAAATGAGAAAGAAAAGGAGAAGGAGTACAAGAAGCAGCTGAGAGAGGAGTGGGAGTGAAGGATGGAGTAGAACTAGGAGTGGAGGAGGAATGGGGATGGCTCAAGGAGGGAGTCACAAGGTGTGCAAAGATGGAACAAGGAGGGCGGGAGGAAATAGAAGGAAGGGTAGCGAGTGGTGGGATGGGGAAGAAAAGAAGGTTGTAGAAGAGGAGAACCCAGCTTTCACAGACTGGTTACAAAATAGGACAAGGGAATCATGTGAGAGGTACAAAGAAAAGAGAAGTATAGCATAAGATAAAGGTGGCAAAGAGGACATGTCAAATGGGGAAAGAGTATGACAGAAAATTTTGAAAGTAATAAAAAGGTGTTTTGGAAAGAAATTAAGAGAGGAAGAGGAGGCAAATCAAGTAGACAAAAAGGTAAAAGGTGCATATGGAGAGATGATATTGAAAGAGAAGGCAGTAAGAGGAAGATGGGCAGAATATTTAAGGAAATTGCTAAATGTGAAGGAGGATAGGGAGGGAAAGGTAGTTGCAGTGGGAAGTGCTAAGAAAATGACAGTGATGAGCGAGGAAAATGGAGGAGAAATAAGGAAGAATGAAGGCAGTTAAGAAGATGAAAGCAGAAAAGGCACCTGGTCTGGATGGATGTCATGCAGTATATCTGAAAAAAGGAGGTACACTTATGGTGGACTGGTTGGTGAGGTTATTTAATGTTTGATTAAGAGAGGGTAGAGTGCCGGAGGACTGGATGAGTGCCTGTATAGTTCCACTTTACAAGGGAAAAGGGGACAAGTGTGAGTGCAGTAATTTCAGAGGGATTAGCTTGTTAAGTGTAGTTGGGAAGGCATATGGGTCTTGATTAAGAGGATTAGGAGAGGAACAGAGGGAGTCATTGGTGAGGAACAATGTGGGTTTAGGACAGGTAGGGGCTATGTAGATCAGATTTTTGTGGTAAGACAGATGTGTGAGAAAGCTATAGGAAAAGGTAAGGATGTTTTTTGGGTTTTTATGGATCTGGAAAAGGCTTATGACAGGGTAGACAGGAAGGCACTGTGGAAGGTATTGCAGATATACGGGATAGGAGTAAAGCTTTTAGGAGCTGTCAAGATTTTTTACAAGAGTAGTACAGCATGTGTTAGGATTAGAAATGGAGAGAGTGGGTGGTTTGAGGTAAAGGTGGAACTTCATCAGGGATGTGTTATGTCACCCTGGCTGTTCAATTTAAACCTGGATAGGATGGTGCGAGAGGTAACTGCAAGGGTGGTGGGTCAGGGATTGGAGATGGTTACAGAAAATGGAGAAAAGTGGGAGGTGAGCCAGCTGTTGTTTGCAGATGACACTGTGCTTGTAGCAGGATCAGAGGAGGGATTGAGGAAGTTAGTGACAGAGTTTGGGAAAGTGTGTGAAAGAAGGAAGTTGAAGATAAATGTGGGTAAAAGTAAGGTAGATGTACAAGGGGAGAAATTGGCAGGAGACTGGAAGTGAGTATTAAAGGAGAGAGACTGGAGGAAGTGGATAGTTTTAGATACTTGGGTGCAAATGTGGCAGGAAAGGAAAGAGTGGTAAAGGTAGAATGTAAATTGAGAGAAGCGAGTAGATGCCTTGGTGGATTAAAAAACGTAATGAGAAATAGATATTGGGAATGGAGGCTAAGAGGAGATTGTATGAAGGAGTGATTGTGCCAACAGCACTGTATGGGGCAGAAACATGGAACAAGAGAGGAGTTTGAATGTGTTTGAGATGAGGTGTCTGAGAAGTATGATAGGGGTTACTAAGCTGGATAGTGAGAAATGAGGTGGTGGGGAGGAGAACGGGGGTGGTAAGGGAGTTGTTGTTGTTGTTGTTGTTGTCGTTCCCTAGACTGTCTGTCCGAGCAGTCCCGTCTCCCCAAGGAATGCCATAGCTGAAACTGGGTTTTCCCACAAATCCTTTATAGAGCGTATGTTGTGTTGTTTGCGTGCATGATTGTGTATAATGCAGTCTTCCATTATGTGTTGTATGGTATGGGGTGAAGTGTTACATCCTGGGCAGCTGTTCACAATGCGGTCATCCAGCCTCTTCTGGTAGCTTAGAAGTGCTGGGTGGTGACCGCACCGCAGTCTGGCCAAGTGGACTCTGTCCTTTCGTGGGAGAGAGGATTCAGAAGGGTGGATATCAGGGGGTCTGGCATGCAGCAGTGTGTTGTCTTTCAGTGTGTTAACCCCTTCCATACGGTGCCGCACACGTAGGCATCATGAGGAGCAAGTGGATTCGCGACGCTGCCATATCGGCGTCTTGATTATATTTATTGTAGTCGCCCCTGTGTTTTTACATTCTCCCAAATGCGCCCTGAATCCCATTCTCTGTGGTTTTCAAAATTCGCGGGTGAAAGAGAGAACGATCGATATAAGCCGTGACTATATTTTATGATGCGAGTATTATTACGACACGTCATACGGCTGGCATTGGCTGCTGCCCGCGAGATTTAAGTTCCGTACTGAAGTGGTTAATGGAGCAGTGAGTGATATGATTATGAATTAAGGTCTCCCAGTACTATTACATTGATATTTCTCCCTAAATCCTCCATGCACTCATAGGGAATTAAAGAATGAAGTGACCTAAAGAGTGAAATTGAAATCCTTAAAAGAGAACACAAGGGAATGAAAAATGAGGACAAAAATAAAAATGAACTGAAAAAAAAAAAAGAGGTCAAAGAGCAATTACAAGTAGTGACCAGAGAGGTGGAAGTGTCAAAGAAACAGAACTAATTAAAACAAAAAAAAATCAATGGAAATAAGAACATTAAAATAAAAAAATATTCTTTAGAGAAACATTACAAAAGCAGATGGAGGAAAATACAAAAGAAACAGTTATGAAGGTAATTAAAGAAAAGGAAAATTTGGTGAGAGATACAGTTGACAAAGGTAAGTGCATTGTGGTCCATGGTATCCAGGAAAAACATATGTATCAATACCAGAGAGAAAAAGAGAAGGAAATAGGTAGGGAAATTCTGAAATACAGGATGAAGGACAAAATTTCAATAAAGAAATCAACAAAATCCATAGGATAGCAGAAAAAAAACCCTCTGAAAATAAAACTAACTTAAATGATAGCCGAGGAGGTATCATTGAGAGCAGTTAAACTGGCAAACAGCGAGAAATTCAAACATATATGGATACAAAAGAAAATGAGTGATGAGGAAAAAGAGAAAGATAAAGTTCTTACAATTGAAGCCAATGATAGAAATGAGAAGAGAACAGAGATGGAAAAAAACGATTTTTTTTTGGAGAGTGCTGGACTTGAGACTGAAAAAATGGTACATCAGAAAAATGGAAACTTAAACCAAAATAGAAGGGAAAATATGAAACAAAAAGTGGCATACACAAATATCGATGGCATGATCTCTGGAATCAATTAACTAAATGATTATCTAGAAAGAGAAAAACCCATCATTATGGGAATAGCGGAGACAAAATTGAAAGGATCTCTATTAACCACTTCACTCCGGACTTAAATCTCGCGGGCAGCAGCCAATGCCAGCCGTATGAAGTGTCGTAATAATACTCGCATCATAAAATATAGTCACCGCTTATATCGATCGTTCTCTCTTTCACCCGCGAATTTTGAAAACCACAGATAATGGGATTTAGGGCACATTTGGGAGAATGTAAAAACACAGGAGCGACTACAATAAATATAATCAAGACGCCGATATGGCAGCGTCGCGAATCCACTTGCTCCTCATGACGCCTACGTAGGCGGCACCGTATGGAAGGGGTTAACATGCATAGTGGGACATGGTCTATACAACCACTGGGTGAAAAATAGAACAGAGGAGCAAGGAGTAGGTGTTATGATATTGACCAAAAAGGGTCTAAATGTAAAGATTATTGAAGGCCAAGGCAATGCAGAATTTATTATGATCAAAATTGCAAACAAAAAAGATAAAAAGCAGAAAATTTGTAGCAGTGTATGTACCACCAAAAACCTATGCATGTTTGTACAGCGAACATTCTAAATTACTGGAAGACACAATGATCGTGCTAAACGAGTTACTGAAAGAGGGTGGAAACATAGTAACCATGGGCGATTTTCATGCAAAAGACATAATCTGGGAAGAAATGATAGTTAAAGGGGGGAGATAAATTTTGGATCAACATTCTACTAGATATGACCATCGAATACACCCTGACACAATGGGTTAAGGAAAATACTAGATATAGAAACAATGAGGAACCGTTGAAACTAGACTTAATATTAACTTCTGAACCAGATATTGTGAACAAAATGGAATATAAAACACCAATTGGAAAGAGCGACTATATACTAATAGAGTTTGAATTAAAAGAACAGAACGATGTAGATAGGAATGACAAACATAGGGAAGGAAGATTAATGTACAACAAATCGGACTTTTGTAAAATTAAGAAAAAAATTCCAAAACACAAACTGGGATAAATTCTCGAAATGGGAAATAAAGATGGAAGACAAATGGAACATATTCAAAGAAAAGTACAAAGAAGGAATTAACAAATATGTACCAAAAAAAGAAACAAAAAGATATCTACATAAAGTGTTGGTTTAACAAAGGGTGTAGTGAGGCTTGAGCCAGGAGAGGCAAAGCTTGGAAAAGATGGAAAAAAGATATATATATATATATATATATATATATATATAAATCCAAATGGTAAACATATAAAACTTAGGAACAAATATGTGAACATAAACAGGAAAGGAAAATGAAATTATGAAAGATATTATACACAAATGTAAGGATCACCCTAAACAATTCTATATATAAATGAAAAACTAAAGGATAAACATACATACATACATATACCATGGCTCTTTCCCCCTTACAATGGAGATAGCCAAAAAGAAAAAGGCATAAAAATCATTCCCACCCATTCCATCCCTAAATACACTCCACTCCCCTCCACCCTCCCTCTTATCTTGGCACCTCCTGGATGACAGGTCATCCCTGCATCCTGTTGACTGCCCTAGGTCAAAGGCAGTGTTGCAAGACACAGCACTTCCACAGCAAGGCCGCTTCATTAAATCGGCAACCCCCCTCTCCATCCCCCCCCCCCCATGCAGAAACGGAGAAGACAGGGAGAAATCCCTTCGGGCTGCATCAAATTTTTCTCACACATACTACCTCACCCCCCATCCCCTCACCCATTCCACCTCATGCATCACAGCATCATCCATATACAACCATTCTCCATTCACCCCTATCTTCTGTCCTCTCCTGTCCTTCCTCAACAGACATTCCTCTCTTCCCCAAAGCCACCTTCACCCCATCCATCCATCTCATCCTAGGAAGCCCCCTCATGTTCACTCCCTCCACATCTGCTTTCCATACCTCTTTTACTAGTCTTTCTTCACTCATTCCATGTGTCCAACCTATACTAATACTCTTTCATCAACACTATCTCCCAACTCCTTTACCACCCCTGTTCTCCTCCTCACCTCCTCATTTCTCACTCTATCCAGCCTGGTAACCCCCATCGTACTTCTCTGACACCTCATCTCAAACACAAACTCCTTTTCTCTTCCTCTCTAATGTTCCATGTTTCTGCCCCATACAGTGCTGTTAGCACAATCACTCCATACAGTCTCCTCTTAGCCTTCATTTCCAAATGTCTGTTCCTCATTATACTTTTAAATCCACCAAGGCATTTACTCGCTTCTCTCAATCAACATTCTACCTCCACCTTCACTCCACCCTTTCCTTCCACATTTCCATCCAAGTATCTAAAGCTATCCACTACCTCCAGTCTCTCTCCTTTAATGCTCGCTTCCAGTCAGCTCCCATTTTCACCACTTGTACATCTCATCACCTTACTTTTACCCACATTTATCTTCAACTTTTTTCTTTCACACAGTCTCCCAAACTCTGTCACCAACTTCCTCAGTCCCTCCTCTGATCATACTACAAGCACAGTGTCGTCAGCAAACAACAGCTGGCTCACCTCCCACTTTTCTCCATTTTCTTAAACCATCTCCAATCCCTGACCCACTACCCTTGCATTTACCTCTCGCACCACCCCATCCATGAAAGATTGAAAAGCCAGGGCGACATAACACACCCCTGACAAAGTCCCACCTTTACCTCGAACCACTCACTCTCTCCATTTTTAATCCTGACACATGCTCTACTACTCTCGTAAAAACTCTTGATAGCTCCTAGAAGCTTTCCTCCTATCCCGTACATCTGCATAACTTCCCACAGTGACTTCCTGTCTACCCTGTCATAAGCCTTTTCTAGATCCATAAAAGCCCAAAAGACATCCTTACCTTTTCCTATAGCTTTCTCGCATATCTGTCTTACCACAAAAATCTGATCTACACAACCTCTACCTGTCCTAACTCCACACTGTTCCTCACCAGTTACTCCCTCTGTTCCTCTCCTAATCCTCTCAATCATGATCCTCCCATAAGCCTTCCCAACTACACTTATCAAGCTAATCCCTCTGAAACTACTACATTCACACTTGTCCCCTTTTCCCTTGCAAAGTGGAACTACACAGGCATTTCCCCAGTCCTTCAGCACTATCCTCTTTCCAGCAAACATTAAATAACCTCACCAGCCAGTCCACCATCACTGTACCTCCTTTTTTTGGGATATTCTGCATGGCATCCATCCAGACCAGGTGCCTTACCTGCTCTCATCATCTTAACTGCCTTCACTTCATCCTTCCTTATTTCTCCTCCATTTTCCTCACCCATCATGGTTATTTTCTTACCAATTCCCACTGCAACTATCCTTCCCTCCCTATCCTCCTTCACATTAAGCAACTCCTTAAAATACTCTGCCCATCTTCCCCTTACTGCCTTCTCTTCCATTATCATCTCTCCATCTGCACCTTTTACCTTTTCTCTACTTGATTTGCCTCCTCTTCCTCTCTTAATTTCTTTCCAAATCATCTTTTATTATTTTCAAAATTTTCTGTCATACTCTTATCCCATTTCACATCTGCTCTCCTGTTTGCCTCCTTTGGCTTTTGCTTTACTTCTCTTTTCTTTTCTTTGTACCTCTCATATGACTCCATTGTCCTCTTTTGTAACCAATATGTGAAAGTGCTTCTTCTCTTCTACAACCTTGTTTCCTCATCCCACCATTCGCTACCCTTTCTTCTATTTCCTCCCGTCCTTCTTGTTCCACACACCATCTTTGCACACTTTGTGACTCCCTCCTTGAACCATCCCCATTCCTCCTCCACACCTAGCTCTACTCTATCCTTCACTCCCTCCTACTCCTTCAATTTCTTCTTGTACTCCTTCTCCTTTTCCTTTTCATCTAAAGAGTTCACTCTAAGTACCTCCCTACCTTTTGTCCTTTTCCTCTTTCTCCATCTATCCTCCACTCTCAACTTACCTTCCACCAAAAAATGATCTGATATTCCCCCCCCCTCTCCTCTTAGCACATGTACATCCTTAACTCTTCCTATTATACTCCTATCTACCACTACATAGTCCATTAACACTCTATCTACCACTACATAGTCCATTAACAC
Organism: Oratosquilla oratoria; assembly: GCF_046742065.1. Classification (NCBI taxonomy): domain Eukaryota; kingdom Metazoa; phylum Arthropoda; class Malacostraca; order Stomatopoda; family Squillidae; genus Oratosquilla; species Oratosquilla oratoria. The sequence continues at coordinate 38,315,003 of NC_134781.1, read as the reverse complement.
TATCTACCACCCTTCCATCCACCACCCTCTCCCATGTGTACTTATGCTTGACTTTCTTCAGAAACACTATTTGCTATCATCAACTCTCTAGACACATCTCCACCATCAACTCTCCACTATGAATCTTTTCTGGAACTCCACATTTCCCAACCACTCTGTCAATTGGTTCATTTCCTACCCTAGCTTTAACCACTTCATGTCAGGCCAAAATCTCGCGGGCAGCATTAGCTGCCAGACATACGATGTTGCGTCATAATACTTGCATTATAACAAATAAAGTTACAGCTGTATCGATCATTCTCTCTTTCACCCATGAATTTTGATAACCATAGAAAATGTGATGATGCCAGTTTACAGAGTATGGGGGTCACGCAGGTACAACTACAATAAATATAACCAAGACGCCGACATCGGCATCCTCGCGTACCCACTTGCTCCTCATGACGCCGACGTAGGCGTCACCGTATGGAAAGGGTTAAGGTCTCCCAGTACTACTACATTGATGTTCCTCCCTAATCAATTTATACACTCATTTAAATGTATCCAAAAAGCCTACCTTTCTTCTACATTCTTCTCACTACCAGACCAATATGCACTTACAAAAACCCACATCTCCTTTCCCAGTTTTACCTTCATCCACATTATCCTTGAGGAAACCTCCTTCCACTCCACTACATGTTTACCTATCTCTTCACTTATTAGTATAGCCACCCCTTCTCTCCCTTGTCCTCTCTTCACTCCTGATAACCTCCAATTACACTCCCAAACTCACACTCACTCTTCCCTCCCAACTTAGTTTCACACAAAGACAACATATCCATCTTTCTTCTCACAAACATACTACCTATCTCTTCCCTTTTACTCTCATCTGTACCACATCTATGCACATTAAAAGACCCAAACCTTAGGGTGCTGGTTGGAAAACTCCTAGACCCTCTTATGCCTTTACTTGTTTTAGGAATGTCCCCTTTGGGGCTGCAGGGAGAAGGATGCCTGGTTACAATAACCATCCCGTTTTTCTCGCCTCTTATGATCCAAGTGGAAATACTTGGGGGCAGTATTCTTTTACCCCCACCACAAGGGATAAACATGAAATAGTGAAATTGCGTGAAGGAGATAAAGAGTATATAGACGACACAGAGACGGCAGAAGTTATGATCAGACATTTCAGGTCTGTTTTTACACTTGAGAGCTCACAATCTTGGGAAGATGGACAACAAAGAAGATCACCCATGATGAAATAAATAAAGGTAACACGAAAAGAAATAAGAGACCAGACAAAAAACCTAGATGTCAGGAAATCGCATGGACCAGATGGAATTGTAAATTGGATCATGGAGTGTATAGACAATCTGACAGATAAACTATACAAGATTCTCACAAGACTTCTCACCCAGAGGGAAAGGTTCCGCAAGATTGGAAAGATGCAAACATAGTACCAATATATAAAGGAAGAAATAAGGAAGATCCTACAAACTTCAGACCTGTATCCCTTACAAGCACAGTAGCAAAAATATGTGAAAAGGTCACAAACAAATGGACCAAACACTTGGAAGAAAATAAAATAATAAACCCCAAAAATTTGGCTTTATAAGTGGCAGATTGTGCACCACAAACCTAACCTGCTTTTACTCGAGATTAATTGAGACAATACAGGAAAGAGATGGATGGGCAGATTGCGCCTCCTTGGATTTGCAGAAGGCATTTGACAAAGTACCACATAAAAAATTAACAAGAAAAATTGAAATAATAGGAGGAATACAAGGTAAACTGCTGGAATGAATGATTTCCTAACTGGGAGAAAAATGAGAGTGGTACTTAGAGACAAAAATTCGAACTGGGAAGATGTGAAAAGTGGTGTCCCGCAAGGCTCTGTATTGGCTCCTTCAATGTTTGCCATATATATAAATTATATGGATGAGGGAGTAAATTGTTACATGAACTTCTTTGCTGATGATGCCAAATTACTCATGAGAGTAAGACCAGAAGATTGCAGATCACTGCAAGATGACCAAGACAAAATATGGGAATGGAGTCAGAGAAGTGAGATGAACTTCAACATTAAAAAATGTAGCATAACGGAATTTGGAAAAAGTAAAAACAGAGTATCGGGACAGTATAAAATTGGAAACAAAAAAGTCAATTCAGAAAGGGACCTAGGAGTAATTGTCTCACGCAACTTGACACCTGATAAACATGTCAATAAATTATTTGGAGAGACTTATAACTTATTGAGATTAATGAAAATGGCCTTTGACTACATAGATGAGGAGATGGTAAAGAAAATAGTTGTTACACTGATAAGACCTAAACTAGAATATGCTGTAACACTATGGGTACCTAGCACAAAGAATAACATAAGAAAATTAGAAAGAATCCAAAGAGGAGCGACAAAAATGGCACCTATACTGTCAAATCTTACATACAAAGATTGGAGAAATTACATATGTCAACACTAGAACAGAGAAGAGAAAGAGGCGATTTGCTGACCATTTTCAGAATTGTGAAAGGGATGGAAATTCTTGATAGAGACTACTTATTAAAGTGGAACAGAAGAGAAACAAGAGGACACAAAAAGAAGCTAAAGAAGGACAGTTACAGAAGAGACTTGAAAAAGAATACCGTATATACTCGTCTATAGGTCGATCTCGTGTAAAGGTCGACCCCCCATTTTTGGCCCAAAATTCTAGAATTTTCCATATACCTCATGTATAGGTCGAGTGGCTTGTTTTTGTTTTGGTGCTGTGAGCATTCCACTGTCTTAATGCTTTGAAGTGGCGTGGCTTGCCTGGTATAGCAATTGATTATTATGGTTTTTTCACTTCATTAATTCTGATGTATTTTGGTTTATGTTTTTTTTTCAAGTTCACTGATTTTAATATCTAATAAGTTTCACTGAAGTTGCCATTTCAGCAGAGTTAAAAACTTGAACAGATTACCAATTTTTTTTATCATGAAAGTAGCAGTTGCCGACAAGACCGACGAGTTAAACACCATATGAGGACGGAGCCTTTATTTGTACGACTTTTCTCTTATTACAGCCTTTTCAAGTACAAACTGTGATACATATGCTTGAGATTAAATAAGGGGAAAGGAGGGAACGGGGAGAGAAAAGAAGTAGGGGGAAGGGAGAGGAGGAGGAGGAGGAGGGGGATTGAACACTGGGAAAGGTTGAGAATGCTAGCCCAAACGTCCGTGGGCAAAATGTTCTCAAAGGGTGGTTTAATTATTTTTTTTTTTTTTGCCATGGGTATTAGGGGAATTATGTGGGGCGAGATGTTGAACATTCCCCTATTGTGTTCAATAGTGTTCGTTCCTTGAATGATCGCTGCTTCTAAACACTTCCTGCGGATTTTGTCTGGTTCTCGTATCAGCAGCTCTGCATTCTTCCAGTCCATAAGATGGTTTTCCTTGTTTCTATGTGTCACACATGCATTGGTGGTGACATCATGACCTGACGTCGTAATGATGTTCACGTATTCGTGTATTCAGGTTGCGTGACGTTTCTCCGATGTAAACACGGAACACGGAATACGATAAACACCAGCTTTGGTGCCCAGTGTTTGGTTGTTGTGTATTTTTGTCTTCGTGATGTCTTTTATCGTCCTGCTTGTCTGGCACACTACTTCCAAATTGGTGGTTCTTAAAATATGTGTCAGGTTGGTGGCAACGTCGCTGGTTGGCAACACGAGACGTCTTGTTGTGCAGCAGGACAGCACAACAAGTTGTCTCGTGTTACATTGTTTTAGTAATGGTAACAATAATATATACCATATAAAAAGCTAAATTTGAGAATATCACAATATTTTATTATTTTTCAACCAACTATGAGTACTATAATAGTATACATGATATAATAAGCTTGCCTGTGCTAAGAATTTTAACAAACAGGTAAACCCACAGTATGGGGTTACCGTATCTAGAAGGAATTTCACATGTTTTGGTACGTACCGTGTATTTCATGTCCCCATTGTTTACTGGTAATAACTAGTAAGTAAATATTTTGATTTCTGAACCTAAAGAAAAGGTAAGAGTTCTTCCTAGCCTTTCTTGTCATGTCTGGATTTCAACCTAACAAGATTATGACTTGTGTATAGGTCGACCCCTAGGTTTTGGCCTAAATATTTTTCCTTAAGATATCGACCTATAGACGAGTATATACGGTAGCTTCCCACATAGTATTTACCTAGTTGTAATATACGGGAAGGGAGCTATGCTTGTGGTGACCTGTCTTTGCATCTCTCCGTATCAAGTATTATCTTAAAATCTTGTATAGTGTTTGCACATACTGTTTCGTTGTCTAATTTGTTCCATGTATTTATCGCTCTGTGCAGGAAGCTATTCCTTTTCAAGTTTCTTCTATAACTGTCCTTTTTCAGTTTTTTTCCCATGTCCTCTCCTTTTACCGTTGTCCCACACTAACAAGTCGTTCCTGTCTAAAACTTCCATTCCTTTCATTATTTTGTAGATAGTCAGCAAATCTCTTCTCTGTTCCAAGGTTGCTAGATTCAATTTGGACACTCTTTGCTTGTATGTTAGTTCGGCGAGAGTTGGAGCTAGTTTGGTTGTCGCTCTTTGTATTCTTTCTAGTTTCTCAATATTCTTTTTGGTACTGGGTGTCCAAAGTGATGCTGCGTACACAAGTTTTGGTCTTATTAGTGTAGTTAGTATTTTCTTTATCATTTCTTCATCCAAATAAGCAAATGCCACTTTGATTGACCTCAATAAATTGTAGGTTTCTCTGAATATTTTATTTATATGCTTATCTGGTTTCATGTCCTTTCCAATCATCACTCCCAAGATCTTTTTCTGAGTTTGCTTTTTATTTCTTTTACTTTTTCTTCCCCAATTCTGTAATCTTTTTATATTCTGTTTTTACTCTTTCCAAATTCCATTATACTACATTTCTTTATATTAAATTTTACTTCCCACTTTTGAGTCCAATTCCAGATCGGTCTGAAACAAACTGAACGGAAAAATAGTGATTTTAAGAATAAACTGGGTGTGGAGAGATACGAAAATGGGTCACTATGAGTATAGCTCTTGTTCCATAAAATACAACTAGGTAAATACTCTTCCGACTCCATTTCCAGACTTTGTCCAGGTCTTCTTGAAAAGATTTGCAGTCTTCCTCTGTATTTACTCTCTTTAATAGTTTCACATTGTCTGGAAAGAAGTTCATATAACATTCCATGCCTTCATCCATATCACATATATAAATAGTAAACATTATTGGGGCCAATACAGAGCCTTGGGGGACTCCGCTTATCATATCTTTACAATTTGAGTCCTTGTCTATAAGTACCACCCTCATTTTTCTTCTGTTCAAGAAATCTTTCATCCATTCCAATAACTTTCCTTGTATTCCACCTATTATTTTAATTATTTTTAGTAGCTTTTTGTGTGGTACTTTGTCAAAAGTCTTTTGTAAGTCCAAGAAAGCACAATCAGTCCATGTGTCGAAATATACAGATTTTCTGTCCATCCTATCTCATTCTCTGACAGTGGGTCAGTAAGTCTCATTTTACAAAAGTGCTACTACATTATACCTTCCATACAGTAGTGGGATTCAGCCGGTTCTTACCTATTCGCTAGAACCGGCTCACGCAAATTTGTCAGTTCGGCGAACCGGCTAACTGGCGAACCGACTAGTTGCTCAGCTGGTCAGTGGTCTTCTGCATCTCATCCGATAAGTACCGGGACGGTATGTTTCGTAACTTTCGTTAGTGATTTATTGCATAGTTTATTTACACAAGTGGTTACCAGTTTTTTTTCATGTATATAGTGCTTGGTTTCTCTGTATATTTGTGTTATTAAACTACATTTTATTATAATTATGGACATACATACATACATGCACTCTCATACACACTCCTTAGGCCTACCCACACAAACATGTTTGTTTATAAATAACACAAATGCATTGCACACATACTCATGTACATGTACACATATGCACACGTGTAAGCACATACATAGCCTACACATGCACACACTACCCCCACACAAACATGCGTCCGTAAAAAAATAAATACACCTGCACTAGGTTGCCCAAATCGAATTTTTTGATCACGAGACTAACTATAGGTTGGCACCCAGGTCTATACCCCATTTTATTTTCCACCTGACAATTTTTCAGGTTTTTCGTATGTAAATATTTGAATATTTTTTACGTTTGGCAGCCAGAGATGCATTTTAGATATAATATTGTTAGTTTTCCATATTTCTAGTTAGAATATTTAATTGATAACAATAATATAAAGAAAATGTGGCTAAGAAGTGGTTGCAAATTAGTGTCAGATGGAAATACACCGACTATAACAGAACCGGCTGACGAAAAATTTGAATCCCACTACTGCTTCCATATATATTATATACATACAATACAAATGTTGTTGTAATTCCATTATAATTCTTTCACCTCTTTCAACAATCTCACCTGATATCAAATCATGACATACCTTTTGAATATACACCCATCTCACAATTAAATGGACAAGGGGGGGGGTTCCGATAAATATAATAAATTCAACATATTTACTGCAATATAATATGACATCTACCAAGGATTGTAAAGACTGTTTCTTGATATGCCATGATTGTATAGTCAGGGGACTCTCAAATTCAATTTGACTCGTTGGTTGGCATATTTATAAGTGTACTGGTCTTGCATTCGTTTAGTTATGGGTTCGAATCCCACACCCCTCTGATTCCTAGCAGTGACTGTTACCTGCCTTAATAATCCAAATGCATATGGCAAAGATGATGGCTTCAGCTGCAGCTACACACCTCTTGGTGTAGGCTCCTCACCTTCACCTCTAAAATCTGTTAAATGGGGGACCATCAAATCAAGAGCTGAGTGTAAAGACAAAATAAGAAAAGCTGACACTTACGCTGCTGGTTGTTGAGGGTATGCTGCAACATATGGGTCTGGCCTGTCCTCCTTACGTCCACCACCTTGTTTATTACCTGGGTACTCAGGTAGCTGGGGCCGCTTTGGGTCCCGCAAATAATTATTGAAGTATTCAACCTAAAATAGAAATGTACTTGTAGTTTCAACCAATACCACATGTGTCACATGATATACTTTACTCATCATCATCATGTACCAAAAATACCTTTCAATATTATAATGTGGTGGCCAGCAAAGACACACCCACTCTTTACCAATACCACATGCAATTGTTGTCATCATCTCAGCTCCTCATGGATAAAAGGTCTTCCCTGTCCCCTACCCACCACTTAGGTCAGAAGCAATGCAGCAAGATACAGCACCTCCACAGCAAAGCTCAACTGTTTAAATTGGTTCATCCCAACTGCTTCATTACATAGCAAATCCCTCCCACCTCAGCCTTTCCAGAATTTAGAAAATGGGCAATCTTTTTGGCCATATCAATTGATCATCCATTTAACTCTTTCCACTCCCACTTATCTCTTATACTTTCCCTTCCCTGATTGACAGACATTTCTCTTGTTCCCAATCCCACCATCACTGAATCCTTCCATTCATCCATCCCATTCTTGACCTTCCCTTCAAGTTCACTCCATCCATCGCTACATTACACACTTGTTCTTTGTCTTTCTTCACTCTTTTTTCCAAATGCCCAAACCATCCCAGAATTCCCTGATAAACCCTATCTGCCAGCTCTCTTTCCAATCATGCTCTCCATTTCACATTTCATTTCTCTCTCCATTCATCCTTGTAACCCCATCCATGCTTCTTAACACTAACACTTCATCTTGAAATACATTTAAACTCCTCCTTTCTGCCTCAATTTCAACTGTCTGCCTCATACAATGTCATGGGTATAATCACCCCTTTTTACAGCATTCTCTTCATATTCACCCACAAATATACTTCTTTCCCATGACACTTTTCATTACCTCAATACATTTTCACCACTCCCCATAAAATGTTACCCTAAATACTTAAAACTTTTCACTTCTTCTAGCCTCTGCTTTACAATTTATCTCACTCACTGCCACCCTACCCTCATGTATCTCACAACCTTACTTTTGCCAACATTTACTTTCATATTTCTTCTCTCACCTTCTCAAACTCCATCACTAATTCCCTAAAGCTCTGACCCAGCCACAAGTGCAGTGTCATCAGCAAACAACTGGCTCACTTCCCTCCACTCACATATCCAACCATTCACTCATCACCCTCACATTTACCTTCCATACAACCCCATCAATGTACATGTTTAACCACTTCCATACGGTGACGCCTACGTAGGCGTCATGAGGAGCAAGTGGGTACGTGATGATGACAACATCGGCGTCTTGATTATATTTATTGTAGTCGTACCTACGTAACCTCCATTCTTTCTAAACTGGCTTCAACATATTTTCTATGGTTATCAAAATTCACGGGTGAAAGAGAACGAATGATTGAGCACTGACTTTATTTTTTATAATGCGATTATTATGACGCAACATCGCACGTCGGGCAGCTAATGCTGCCAGATGTGCGATGTGCCCCGGAGTGAAGAGGTTAACAGCCATTGTGACATTACACAATCCTGGCACAGCCCTACCTTCACCTAGCAGTTCTCCATTTCCTATTCTAACACAAGCTTTCCGACTCGTGTAAAGATATTTGACTGACCTCAACAGCCTTCACCCTATCTTTTATATCTGCAATATATTACACACACCATCCACACACTGAAGCGAAAGGAAGTGCTGAGTTGTGAGCGTGCCTATCTAGCGGTTTTGTCGCCAATAACAAAGGAAACCTGTTGTTATTGTGCGGGATGGATACGCTATGGTACTCGTCGTGACTGGTAAAGTTTTTTCCAGTTCTTGAATTAGGTATAGTTCAGGCAAAATGGAGAAAGATAAAGAAGAAAGAATAACAAATGAACCAACCAACAGAGGACTTGATGCGAGTATAGTAGAAAGCCCTAGAGGTGCAATCCCCAAATGCCAATAATAGATACTCCTAGAAAAAACCCAAGGTGGGAAAATAACGTCTTTTCAGGATTTTAAAGAAACCCAGGTGAAGTAGGTAAAAGTTTAGATATAGACAGAGAAATCAGATACAGTAATGCACTAAGAAATTGCTAAGTAAATGACTCAATGGAAGAAATCATAGATTTGAAACTGGATTACCGAGCTGTACACAGGGAATTGATTACATTGCGAAAGAGTAATGAGCAAATGATTAAAGAATTAAGTGACCTAAAGAGTGAAACTGAAATTCTTAAGACAGAAAACAAGAGAATGAAAAATGAGGATAAAAATAAAAATGATGAACTGAAAAAGGTCAAAGAGCAGTTGCAAGTAGTGACCGGAGAAGTGGCAGAGCCAATCAATCAAACAGACCTCATTTAATTAAAAATCAATGGAAACAAGAACAGGAAATATCTTTTAGAGAAATATTACAAAAGCAGATGGAGGAAAATACAAAAGAAACTGTTATGAAAATAATTAAAGAAAAGGAAAATTGGGTAAGAGATACAGTTGACAAAGGTAAGTGCATTGTGGTTCATGGCATCCAGGAAAAGCATGATATGTATAGATACCAGAGAGAAAAGTATAAGGAATCAGCTAAAGAAATTCTGAAATACAGGATGAAGGTCAGAATCTCGATAAAGAAATCGATGAAATCCACAGGATAGGCAAATATTCAAAAGAAAAACAACATAGATTTCTGAAAATAAAACTGAGAACACAAATGATAGCAGAGGAGGTATTATCGAAAGAGGTCAAACTGGCAAATAGCGAGAAATTCAAACATTTAAGGATACAAAAGGAAATGAGTGATGAGGAAAAAGAGAAAGGGAAAGTGCTCAGAATTGAAGCCAATGATTGGGATGAGAAGAGAACAGACGGAAAAAAACAAGCTTTTTGGAGAGTGCTGGACTTGAGACTGAAAAAATGGTACATCAAAAAAATTAAAACTTCAACCAAAAAACAAAAGAAAATATGAAAATAAAAGTGGTATACACAAAAATTGATGGTATGATCTCTGGAATCAATTAACTAAATGACTATCTACATACATATATACATATACCAAAGGCTTTTCCCCTTTACACGGGGGGGAGCCAAAAAGAAAAAGGCATAGAAATCACTCCCACCCATTTCATTTCCCATATATTCCACTCCCCTCCACCCTCCTTCCTATCTTGGCACCTCCTGGATGACGGGTTATCCCTGCATCCTGTACACTGCCCTGGGTTAGAAGTAGTGTTGCAAGACAGCACATCCACAGCAAGGCTGCTTCATAAATTCGGCGACCCCCTCTCCATCCCCTCATGCAGGAAATGAGAAGACGCGGAGAAATCCCTTCGGGCTGCGTCAAATTTTTTCTGATACATTTTTCCTCATCCCCCATCCCCCACCTACTCCCCCTCATGCATCACAGCCTCATCTATACACAACCCTTCTCCATTCACCCCTATCTTCTGTCCTTTCCCGTCCTTCCTCTACAGACATTCCTCTCTTTTGTAAAGCCCCTTTCACCCCATCCATCCATCTCATCCTAGGACGCCCCCTCATATTCACTCCTTCCACCTCCGCCTTCCACACTTCTTTTACTAATCTTTCTTCACTCACTTTCCATGTGTCCAAACCACCCTAATACTCTTTCATCAACCCTATCTCCCAGCTCCCTTTCCACCCCTGTTCTCCTCATTTCTCACTCTATCTAGCCTAGTAACCCGTATCATACTTCTCAGACATTTCATCTCAAACACATTCAAACTCCTTCTCTCTTCCTCTCTCATGTTCCATGTTTCTGGCCCACACATTGCTGCTGGCACGATCACTCCTTCATATAACCTCCTCCTCACATCCATTCCCAGATGTCTATTTCTCATTACACTTTTTAATCCACCAAGGCATTTACTCGCTTCTCTCAATCTACATTCTACCTCCACCCACACTCCTCCCTTTCCTGTCACATTTGCACCCAAGTATCTAAAGCTATCCACTTCCTCCAGTTTCTCACCCTTAATGCTCACTTCCAGCCTACTGTCACTCTCTCCCCTTGTACATCTCATCACATTACTTTTACCCACATTTATCTTCAGCTTCCTTCTTTCACACACCTCAAACTCTGTCACTAACTTCCTCAATCCCTCCCCTGATCCTGCTACAAGTGCCATGTCATCAGGAAACAACAGCTGGCTCACCTCCCACTTTTCTCCATTTTCTTGAATCATCTCCAACCCCTGACCCACTACCCTTGCATTCACCTCTCGCACCACCCCATCCATGTAAAGATTGAACAGCTAGGGCAACATAACACACCCCTGACGAAGTCCCACCTTTACCTCAAATCATTCACTCTCTATTTCTAATCCTAATGCAAGCCCTACTACTCTCATAAAAACTCTCGACTGCTCTTAATAGCTTTCCTCCTATCCTATATATCTGCAGTACCTCCCACAGTGCCTTCCTGTCTACCCTGTCATAAGCCTTTTCCAGATCCATAAAAAAAAAAACCAAAAAACATCCTTACCTTTTCCTATAGCTTTCTCACATATCTGTCTTACCACAAAAATCTGATCTACACATCCCCTACCTGTCCTAAACCCACACTGTTCCTCACCAGTTACTCCCTCTGTTCCTCTCCTAATCCTCTCAATCAAGACCCTCCCATAAGCCTTCCCAACTACACTCAACAAGCTGATCCCTCTGTAACTAATACACTCACACTTGTCCCCCTTTCCTTTGTAAAGTGGAACTATACAGGCACTCCTCCAGTCCTCTGGCACTCTACCCTCTCTTAAACAAACATTAAATAACTTCACCAGCCAGTCCCCCATAACTGTACCTCCTTTCTTCTGACATTCTGCATGGCATCCATCCAGACCATGCCTTACCTGCTCTCATCATCTTAACAGCTGCTTTCACTTTATCCTTCCCTATTTCTCTTCCATTTTCCTCACTCATCACTCTCATTTTCTTAGCGCTTCCCACTGCAACTACCTTTCCCTCCCTATCCTCCTTCACATTTAGCATCTCCCTAAAATACTCTGCCCACCTTCCTCTCACTGCCTTCTCTTCCATTATCATCTCTCCATCTGCACCTTTTACCTTTTCTTCTCTAATTGATTCGCCTCTTTTCTCTTTTAAAAAGAAATAAGAGACCAAATAAAAAGCCTAGATGTTAGAAAATTGCATGGACCAGAAGGAATTGCAAATTGGATACTGAGTGTAAAGATGAACTGACAGACAAACTATACAAGTTAATTGACTTCTCATTCAAAGGGGGAAAGGTACCGCAAAATTGGAAAGATGCAAACATGGTAGCAATATATAAAGGAGGAAATAGGGAAGATCCTACAAACTTCAGACCAGTATCCCTCACAAGCACAGTAGCAAAAATATGCGAAATGGTCATCAGGAACAAATGGACCAAACACTTGCAAATTAAGAAAATAATAAACCGCAAACAATTTGGATTTAGAAGTGGAAGATCGTGCACCACAAACCTAATCTGCTTTTACTTGAGATTAACTGGGCTAATACAAGAAAGGGATGGATGGGCAGATTGTGCCTTCTTGGATTTGCAGAAAGCATTTCACAAAGTACCACACAAAAAATTAATAAGTAAAACTGAAAAAATAGGAGGAATTCAAGGCAATCTGTTGGAATGGGTGAAGAATTTCTTAACTTAGAGACAAAAAATCGAAATGGGAAGATGTGAAAAGTGGCATCCCACAAGGTTCTGTTTTGGCTTCTTTACTGTTTGCCATATACATAAATGATATGGATGAAGGAGTAAATTGTTACACGAACTTTTTTGCTGACGATGCCAAATAACTCAAGAGAGTAAGATCAGAAGAAGATTGCAGATCGCTGCAAGATGACCTGGATAAAATATGGGAATGGAGTCAGAGATATGAGATGAACTTCAACATCAAAAAATGTAGCATAATTGAATTTGGAAAGAGTGAAAATAGAGTTTTGGGACAATATAAAATTGGAAACAAAAAAGTCAAAAAAGTAAACTCAGAGTGGGACCTAGGAGTAATCATCTCAAGTGACTTGACACCTGACAAACGTGTAAATAAATGATTTGGAGAGACTTACAACTTATTAAGATCAATGAAAGTGGCCTTCGACTACATAGATGAGGAGATGGTATAAAAAATAATTGTTACACTGATAAGACCAAAATTAGAATATGCTGTATCAATGTGGGCATGTAGCACAAAAAAGAACATAAGAAAATTTGAAAGAATCCAAAGAGCAGCGACAAAAATGGCACCCTCACTGTCAAATCTGACATATGAACAAAGATTGGAGAAATTACAGTTGTCAACACTAGAACTGAGAAGGGAAAGATACAATTTGTTGACCATTTTCAGAATTATGAAAGGGATGGAAGTTCTCGACAGAGATGACTTATTAAAGTGGGACATAAGAGAAACAAGAGGACACGAAAAGAAACTAAAGACAGTTGCACAAGAGACCTGAAAAAAAAAAAAAAAAAGCATCCCACATAGTGTGTTGGTGTCTGGAACAAACTGAACAGAGAAACAGTGAATGTCATAACTATACACGATTTTAAGAACAAACTGGATGTTGAGAGATATGAAAATGGGTCACTACAACTAGGTAAATACACAATGTCTTCCTTCTGACCCTCTGAGGTCTGCTCTAGATCCATAAAAGCCGAAAAGACATTTTCATATTTTGCCAAAAACTTCTCCAATATCTGTCTTACAATCAAAATATAAGAGATGAAAAGCTAAAGAAAAATAGTGGAGGTTATGAGGATGGATAATGAGAAATGTGGTGGTGAGGTGGAGAGTAGTGGAGAGGTGATGGAATGAGGGCTGATGTGGTGGATCACCAAACACTGGTATGGTTTGAGTACATGGAAAGAATGAAGAATGACTAATAAAAAGTGTGATAAAAAGTGGATGGAGGGTACTTCAAGGAAGACTAATCAATCAATTCATCAATCTGTTGCCTCTGGTCTTTCTTGCTGAAGACCTGCAGCCTCCAGAAAACTGGCAACAGCCTCAAAGCAGGACCATAAAACACTTAGAGAAGAGATATTGTGTTGCTGTTCTGGGACTGTTAGTGTGGGGCATTGTAGTATGAGGGGATACAAAGAAGAAAGGAGAGAGAGAAAAAAAGAGGAAGCAAGATTGGGTGAACAGGGAGGGTGGAAAGTGCTGTCATGCCATTTTTGGTGAGAATGTCTCACACTCAAGGCAGTGTGCACTGACACACTGTTGTGATGAAACAACCACTTTCCATTTTGTCATAGGTCAGGGTGTTTTTATCTCACTGCATCTCGCAAACGCTTCAGAACTGCCAAGTAAAAAGTCTGGTTAACAGTTTGACCAGGGGGAACACATTCTTTGTGGACAATTTCTTTCACATTGAAGTAACAAATCAATATAGTCTTGACATTGGACTTCACTTGACGTGCTTTTTTGGGTTGTGACTTGACTGCTGTTTAGTTTCTGGGTCATAGCCATAGCACCACCTTTCATCACCAGTAATGACCTTCAAAAAAAGTTCTGGATCAACTTCCAACTCTTCTTTCAGTTCTTGGCACACTGCTTCTGACACAGGGCACTGGGCAAGATGCAGGGATGACGTATTATCCAGGAGCCAAGAGGGAGGGAGGAGGATGAATGGGAGTGGATATGTGGGGATGGAATGGGTGGGAATGGACTGTATGCCTTTGTTTTTTGGCTACCTCCCTTGTAAGGGAGGAAACAGCCATTGATATATGTATAAATTAATCTATTAATTCATTTATTATGTAAGAGGAGAAAGTTCAGGGTAAATGCGGGCAAAAGTAAGGTGACGAGATGTACAAGGGGAGAGGATGGCAGCAATTTGGAAGGAAGTCTTAAAGGCAAGAGGCTGGAGGAAGTGGATAGCTTTAGATACTTGGGTGCAAATGTGGCAGCAAAGGGAGGAGTGGAGGTAGACCGTAGATTGAGAAAAGCAAGTGCTTTGGGGGACTGAAAAAGTGTAATGAGAAATAGACATTTGGGAATGGATGCTAAGAGAAGACTATATGAAGAGGTGATTGTGCTGAAAACACTGTATGGGGCAGTGCCATGGAACATAAAAGAGGAAGAGGGGAAGAGTTTAAATGTGTCTTGAGAAGAAATGTCTGAGAAGTATGGTAGGTATTACAAGGTTGGATAGAGTGAAAAATAAGGTTAGGAGAAGCAGGGGTGGAAAAGATGGGAGATAGAATTGATGAAAAGAGTACTGAGATGGCTTCGGCATATGAAAAGAATGAATGAAAAAAAGATTTGTAAAAGAAGTGTAGAAGGCAGAGGTAGAGGGAGTGAACATGGGGGGTGATTGAGGATCAGATGGATGGATGGGTTGAAAAGGGCATTTACCAAGAGGGGGTTGTCTGTTGGGGAAGGGAGAAGGCACAAGATATGGGTGAGTGGAGAGTGGCTGTGTATTGATGATACTGTGATGAATGGGAGTAGGTGGGGCATGGGAGGGGGATTAGGGAGTGATTATGTGTGAATGATATTTTGATGCAGCCCAAAGGGACTTCTCCCTGTCTTCAATGTTTCTGCATGATAAGACAGAGATGGGGTCACTGATTGAATAAAGCGGCCCTGCTGTGGATGTGCTGTGTCTTGCTGCATTGCTTCTGACCCAGGGTGATGGGAGAGATGCACGCCCATCGTTCATGAGGAGAGCCAAGAAAATAGGGAGGGAGAGGTGGTGGATAGGAGTGGACTGAGTGGGGATGAAATGGGAGTGGAATTAGGCCTTTTGACTTTGGCTACCTCCTTGACAAGGGGTGAAGAAGCCCTTGGTATATGTGTATATGTATTACTTATTTATCTGGGAGACAGGGATGACCCTTCATCCACCAGGTGCTATGATGAGAGGGAGGAAAGGGTAGTGGATGGGAGTGGAATGGGTAGGCGTGGGTTCTTCTTTTTGACTTGGCTACCTCTCTTATTAGAGGGAAAAAGCCCTTTCATATCTATTTATATATTCATTAGAGAAGAGAGACTGGAGGAAGTGGACAGCTTTAGATACTTGGGTGGGAATGTGGTGGGAATGGGAGGAATGGAGCTAGAATGTAGATTGTGATAAGCAAGTAAATGGCTTGGGGGATTAAAGTGTAATGAAAATAAACATTTGGGAATGGATGCTATGAGGAGATTGTATTTACCTAGTTGTAATTTATGGGATGGGGTGGTGAGAGAGGTAAATGCAAGGGTGGTGGGTCAGGGATTGGAGATGTTAAAGAAAATGGAAAAAAGGGGGAGGTGAACCAGCTGTTGTTTGCGGATGACACTGTGTTTGTGGCAGGATCAGAGGAGGGATTGAGGAAGTTGGTGACAGAGTTCGGGAGTGTGTGTGAAAGAAGAAAGCTGAAGATAAATGTGGGTAAAAGTAAGGTAAGATGTACAAGGGGTGAAAGTGGCAGTAGACTGGAAGTGAGGATTAAGGGAGAGCAACTGTAGGAAGTGGATAGATTTAGATACTTGGGTGCAAATGTGGCAGGAAAAGGTGGAGTGGAGGTGGAGGTAGAATGTAGATTGAGAGAAGCGAGTAAATGCCTTGGTGGATTAAAAAGTGTAATGAGGAATAGACATTTGGGAATGGATGCTAAGAGGAGACTGTATGAAGGAGTGATTGTGCCAACAGCACTGTATGGGGCAGAAACATGGAACATAAGAGAGGAAGAGAGAAGGAGTTTGAATGTGTTTGAGATGAGGTGTCTGAGAAGTATGATAGGGGTTACTAGGCTGGATAGAGTGAGAAATGAGGTGAGGAGGAGAACAGGGGTGGAAAGGGAGTTGGGAGATAGGGTTGATGAAAGAGTATTAGGATGGTTTGGACACATGGAAAGAATGAGTGAAGAAAGACTAGTAAAAGAGGTATGGAAGGCAGATGTGGAGGGAGTGAACATGAGGGGTCGTCCTAGGATGAGATGGATGGATGGATGGGGTGAAGGGGGCTTTGGGGAAGAGGGGAATGTCTGTTGAGGAAGGATGGGAGAGGACAGAAGACAGGGGTGAATGGAGAATGGTTGTATATGGATGATGTTGTGATGCATGAGGTAGTATGTGTGAGCAAAATTTGACGCAGCCTGAAGGGATTTCTCCCCGTCTTCTTCTTTTCTGCATGGGGGGATGGAGGGGGGGGGTCGCTGACTTAATGAAGCGGCCTTGCTGTGGATGTGCTGTGCCTTGCAACACTGCCTCTGACCCAGGGCAGTGGACAGGGTGCAGGGATGACCTGTCATCCAGGAGGTGCTAAGATGAGGGAGGGTGGAGGGGAGTGGAGTGTATTTAGAGATGGAATGGGTGGGAATGATTTTATGCCTTTTTCTTTTTGGCTACCTCCCTTGTAAGGGGGAAAAAGCCTTAGTATATGTATGTATTTTATGGGACGAGAGCTATGCTCGTAGTGACCCCCTTTTGTATCTTTCGGCATCCAGTTTGATCTTAAATTCTTGTATAGTTTTTGCACTCACTGTTTCTTCATTCAGTTTGATCCAGATATCTATCACTCTGTGTGGGAAGCTATTCTTTTTCAGATCTCTTCTGTAACTATCCCTTTTAAGTTTCTTTTCACGTCCTCTGGTATTTCTTCTATCCCACTTTAATAAGTCATCTCTATCAAGGACTTGCATCCCTTTCATAATTCTGTATACAGTTAGGTCTCCTTTTTCTTTTCTTTGTTCCAGGGTAGGTAGTTCAAGTGTGTCTAATCTTTGTTTGTATTCACCTCACCTCGGATCTGCTGCAGTCTCTGTCGAGACAGCCAGACACCACCCTACGGCGGTGAGCTCAGAGCTCCTTATTAGCCGATCTCTGGGTAGGTCTGAGACCACTCACACACCACACACCGGGACAGCAAGGTCACAACTCCTTGACTAACGTCCCGTACCTACTCGCTGCTAGGTGAACAGGGGCTACACGTGAAAGGAGACAAACCCAACTCATCTCCGCCCGACCGGGGAATTGAACCCCGGTTCTCTGGCTTGTGAGGCCAGTGCTTTACTAATCCGCCACCGAGCCGTGTATGAAGGGGTGATTGTGTCGACAGCACTATATGGGGCAGAAACATGTAACATAAGAAAGGAAGAGGGGAAGAGGTTAAATGTGCTTGAGATGAAATGATTGAGAAGTATGGTAGAGGTTACTAGGCTGGATAAAGTGAGAAATGAGGTGAGGAGGAGAGCAGGGGTGGAAAGGGAGTTGGGAGATAGGGTTGATGAAAGAGTATTAGGATGGTTTGAACACATGGAAAGGATGAGTGAAGAAAGATTAGTAAAAGTGATGAGGAAGGCAGAAGATATGGGTGAATGGAGAATGGTTGTGTATTTACCTAGTTGCATTATACAGGAAGAGAACTATGCTTGTAGTGACACGTCTTTGTATCTTTCAGCATCTAGTTTGTTCTTAAATTCTTGTATAGTTTTTGCACTCACTCCACTTTAATAAATCTTCTCCATCGAGGACTTCCATCCCTTTCATAATTCTGTAAATGGTCAGTAGATCTCCCCTTTCTCTTCTTTGTTCCAGGGTTGGTAGTTCCAGTTCCTTGCTGTGGATGTGCTGTGTCTTGCTGCATTGCTTCTGACCCAGGGCAGTGGGTGAGATGTTGGGATGACCTATTATCCAGGGCCCAAGAACAGAGGGAGGGAAGGGTGGAGAATGGGAGTGGAGTATGTGGAGATGAAACGGGTGGAAGTGGTTTTATGCCTTTGACCTTGGCTACCTCCCCTTGTAAGGAGGAAAAAGTTGTTGGTATATATAGATGTATATATATTCATCTATAAGCAATACAAACACTAGATATGTGTTCTAAAAATGCAAGGTTAACCACTTTGAATAGAAACAACTGAAGCAGAATGCTTTCCTGTATTACATTGTAAGTGCACAAATACATCAAAAGCATTCTACTTCAGTTGTTTCTCTTCAAAGTAGTTAACCTTGCATAAAATGTGTGTGTATTTGTATATGTATTATATATATATATATATATATATATATATATATATATATATAGTGTTTCCTCTATTGTACTCTATATTCATCTATAAGCAATACAAACACTAGATATGTGTTCTAAAATTGCAAGGTTAACCACTTTGAATAGAAACAACTGAAGCAGAATGCTTTCGTGTATTACATTGTAAGTGCACAAATACATCAAAAGCACTCTACTTCAGTTGTTTCTCTTCAAAGTAGCTAACCTTGCATAAAATATGTGTGTGTATATTTGTATATATATATGTATATATATATATAAATATATATATATATATGTATATATATATATACATATATATGTATATATATATATATATATATATATATAGTGTTTCCTCTATTGTACTCTATATTCATCTATAAGCAATACAAACACTAGATATGTGTTCTAAAAATGCAAGGTTAACCACTTTGAATAGAAACAACTGAAGCAGAATGCTTTTGTGTACAGGAGTCCCTCAAATAACGCGGGGGTTAGGTTCCTGAAATTACCGTGTATGACCAAATCTGCGCATGCTGACATTCCATATTAAATACCGAGAACCGTATGTATGTGTGTATGTACAAAGATTACAAAGGATTACAAAGGCAAAGCATGCCGACAGGAGACCTTTTGATCCATATCTAGGTCGGATGAAAAAAAAAAAAAAAAAAAAAAAAAAAAAAAAAAAAAAATCATATTAATAATAAATTAAAACTATAACAATGTAAATAACAATTAAAATACATAAATAAATGCATTGGTATAGTTGAATAACAAACAAACAGGTAAATAGTAAATGATAATAAATTGACATATAACTAATAATAAATGAAAATCAGACAGACAAATTATAACAAAACAAAAACAAATAATATAACATAAATTATAATAATTACAGCATCTTACTTAGGTATTTATCTAAATGATTCTTAAAGCTTCGAACTGAACTACATTGCACTACCTGTGCAGGAAGTTTATTCCATTCATTAACTACACGGTTGGCAAAGTTGTTTCTACCTACTTCCAAATTGAATCTATTTCCGGACAGTTTGAGACCATTGTTTCTTGTCTGATTCTCATTCAATGTGAAAATGTTGTCACTTTTGATGTCAATTCCCTTTAAAATCTTAAAGACCTGTATCAAGTCACCTCTGAGTCTACGCTTTTTTAGGGAAAACAGATTCATGTGCTTAAGTCGATTTTCGTATGATTTATTTTTTATATTTGGAATCAGTTTTGTGGCTCGTGTGTGTGTGTGTGTGTATGTGGCGTATGTATGTGTGTGTGTGTGTGTGTATGTGGCGTATGTATGTGTGTGTGTGTGTGTGTGTGTGTATGTGGCGTATGTATGTGTGTGTGTGTATGTGGCGTATGTGTTTGTGCGTATATACATGTGTGTATGTGGCGTATGTGTGTGTTTGTGCGTATATACATGTGTGTATGTGGCGTATACACATACGTGTGTGTGTGTGTGTGTATGTGGCGTATACACGTACGTGTATTCACTTGGTCTTTTCACTTGGTCTTTGGATCACGTGTTGGACTCGTGATCGACAGCTATTTCCCTCCTGGAAGAGAGCTCAGAGTGTGTGTGTGTGTGTGTATGTGGCGTATACACGTACGTGTGTGTGTGTGTATGTGGCGTATACACGTACGTGTGTGTGTGTGTATGTGGCATATGTATATGTGCCTGTATGTGGCATATGTATGTGTGGCGTGTGTGTGCGGAGTATGTGCATATATGTGTGTGTATTTACCTAGTTGTACCTAGTTGTATTTTACGGGAAGGGGAGCTATGCTCGTGGGGTCCCGTCTTCATTTCTCATTTTATCTAAACAATTTTTAAATTCATGTATTGTTTTTGCACACACCACTTTCTCATCTAACTTGTTCCAACTATCTATTACTCTGTGTGGAAAGCTGTTCTTTTTCAAATCTCTTCTATAGCTGTCTTTTTTTATTTTCTTTCCATGTCCTCTTGTATTTCTGTCATCCCATTTTATCAGATTCTCTCTATCAGTAATTTCTATGCCTTTCATGATTCTGTAAATAGCTATCAAATCTCCTCTCTCTCTTCTTTGCTCTAGTGTCTGTAGTTCAAGTGTGTGTGTGTGTGTGTGTGTGCGTCCATCTGTCTGTGTTCACATGTACAAGTAAGCATGTACGTGCATGTGTCTGTGTTCATATTTGTGTGTACACGCATGCACATTCACAACATACTGTACACTGGTTGTCTAACACGTGTCTACATGTGCGTGTCTACACGTGTGTAACCGTGTATACGTCTGTTTTTGATCTCCCACACCACAACTGCCAGTAACAACAAGAGCCTCATATGAGAAATTAAGACACGACAAGCGCAGTCATTATCAGACTTATTAGTTGTGTTCCAAACGAAAGAAACCTTACACCTCAACAGGTTAGGGCAGTAAAATTTCACGATAGCACAGCGCAGGTGGTGGAAGCGACAAGCTAAAGCTTGTTGGCTACCCCCCTACTCCCCCCCTCCTGCATCAGTACCCAGAGGTTGACACGTGACCGCAGGCAGCCACCCACGGCTATCCCCTCACCCCACACCCTTGTTTGAGCAGTTCCCATTACAGGTAGTCGTCGACTTACGACCGAGTTCGGTTCCGACAGACAGGTCGTAAGTCGATCTGGACGCAAGTCGGATTTTATATATATACAGTATATATTACCCTTTATATATTATTTTTGTTACTGTATATATATATATTGTATATTATATTTACCATACTGAAATAATCTTAGCATCTTTGAACTATGTTGTATAGTATTTTTAACCTTTTTATAATTTTATCTGATTTTCTTTGGGAAACGTAGCTTAGGCCAAATAAAGTATACTGAATAAAATCCTATCATCTTTGACCTATGATATTAGATACTTTATTTTTTAACATTTTTATTATTTTACCACCAGACTTTCTTTAGGAAATGTATGCATACTGAATAAAATCGTATTATCTTTGAGCTATGTTCTTTAATATTCATCAACTTTTTATAATTTTCGTTAGGAAACGTAGCCTAGGCCTACGCATACTGAATAAACTATAAAGTCCTGTCATCTTTGACCTACAAATACTTTTTTTTTGTTAAATACATATCATTGCAAGGCACAATCAGGAAAATTTCTATTTCAAAACACATTCTTCTCGTTTACGTACTATACCGAAAATATTGACAACAGAGCATAAACAAAGTTTACCGTTACATTTTATTAATCGCAAAACATAAAAATACAAAATGCTGTACCGAACATATTGTTATCGACAACAAACTAAGCATAAAAAAGTTTTACTGTTACATTTCATTAATTGCAAAACATATACAAATACAAACCGTAAGGTAAAATTTTATTTCAAAACACATTCTCTTTGTTTACGTACTGTACTGAACATATTGTTATCGACAACAAATTAGCCTAGGCATAAAAAAAGTTTTACTGTTACATTTTATTAATGACAAAATATATAGAAATACAAAATGCAATGCAAAATTAGGAAATATTTTACTTCAAACAAACAAAATGAAAGAATATTCAGCTGGCTGAAATGCTGATGCCGCCGGCAGCCTGCCAAAATTGTCGTACTTGCGTCTTGCGGCATGCAAAGTAATTGTACTGCACTGCCAGGCATAACATTGCAATTCTATTAAATGTTAGATATTATTGCACTATCTCGTGGTCGTAAAGTCGATCAGTCGTAAGTCGCATAGGTCGTAAGTCGATGACTACCTGTACATAATGACCGTGTTATCTGAGGATCGACTGTATATGGTAAAATAGAAAGCAGTCACCACAAATGTTTGTGATGTTGCCGCGTGTGTGCGTATGCGTGCCCAACTCGGCACGAATTTTAAAACGGTTCTCTACATTTGAGATGGTTTTGAAATAAAATCCATGTTATTTGAATCCGTGTTAATTGAGGGAGTTCTGTATTACATTTTAAGTGAAAAATACATCAAAAGCACTCTACTTCAGTTGTTTCTCTTCAAAGTGGTTAACCTTCCATAAAATATGTGTGTGTGTGTGTGTGTGTGTGTGTCTGTGTGTGTATATATATATATATATATTGTTTCCTCTATTGTACTCTATCCCTGCCTAGGGTATTGGCTAAGTAGCATGCAGCTGATACTTTAGGGTCTATATGGGGTGCCCCTATGGACCAAAGACACACATCATTTTGTCTGTGGTCGAGGAAATCTCTGTTCATAGAGAAATGATGATACAGCAAGTAAATTGAAATTACCGTATACCGAACGCGGGAAGAGACTGATTGTTGTGGTGGCCGCATGGCATGGTGGCACTACGGTACAGTGTAAACAAAACACGAGCGGATACCATAACTGTGAATTTTTCTTACCATATATAGAATTGAGGGTAGTAATTACCAAATACCGTAACTGTGAATTTACTGGATAAAAAATTACTGTATAAGGAGGACTGACTGTACTTTATTATACTATGACTGTCCCTTCATTATGCTGTTGTTACTGTCCTGTACCATTTCTCTGAGTATTCATTTCATTTCTTTGTCCAACCCTGTGGTGGGAGAAAAGAATATTGCCACCAAGTCTTTTTACTTGAGTCGTATAAGGTAATAAAAACGGGATGGGGATAGGACTGGGAATCCTCCCTGTAGCCCCAAATGGGTCATTCCTAAAAAAAGTAAAGGCATAAGAGGGTCGAGGAGTAGTTTTCCAAACTGTACCCTAAGGTTTGGGTCTTTTAATGTGTGTGGATGTGGTACAGATGAGAGACAGTCATTATGTTTGTGTGAAGAAAGATGGATGTGTTGGCAGTGAGTGAAACCAAGTTGAAAAGGGAGATGTGAGTTTGAGTTTGGGAGTGTAGTTGTGAGGATTTCTGGAGTGAAGAGAGGACAAAGGAGAGAAGGGGTGACTATACTAGTATTTATCTAGTTGTATTATACAGGAAGGGAGCTATGCTCGAGGTGACTTGTCTTTGTATCTTTCAGCATAAATTTTTTTCTTAAAATCTTGAATAATGTTTGCACACACTGTTTCTTTATCTAAATCATTCCAGGTATCCAGTGCTCTATGTGGGAAGCTATTTTCTTTAGATCTCTTCTATAGTTATCCTTTTTGAGCTTTTCCTGTCCTCTTGTTTTTCCATTGTCCCATTTAATACATCATTCCTATCTAGGATTTCCATTCCTTTCATGATTCTATAGTCAGTGGATCTCCTCTTTCTCTTATTTGTTCCAGAGTTGGTGATTCCAATTTGGACAATCTTTGGGGAGAGTTGATGCCAACTTTGTCGTTGCTCTTTGTATTATTTCTAATTTCTTTATATTCTTTTTAGTACTGGGTGTCCATAGTGTTGCTGCATACTCCAGTTTTGGTCTTATTAGTGTAACTAATATTTTTGAATAATTTCCTCATCCAAGTAGTCAAATGCCACTTGAAGGTTTTTCCGACTATTTTATTGAAATGTGTGTCATGTCTTTGCTGATTATTACTCCAAGGTCTCATTCTGAGTTCACTTTTTTGACTTCTTCACCAATTTTATAATTTCTTGATATTCTATTTCTACTTTTCCAAACTCCATTATACTACACTTCTTGATATTGAAGTTCACTTCCCACTTTTGAGTCCATTTCCAGATTTTGTCCAGGTCTAACTGTAATAACTCACAATCCTCCTATGTTCTTACTTTCTTTAGTATCTTTGCGTCATCTGCGAAGAAATTCATATAACACTCTACTCCTTCATCCATTTCATTTATATATATGGCAAACATGATTGGAGCCAATACCAAACCTTGCAGGACACCACTTATCATTTCTTCCCAATTTGAGTATTTGTCTCTAATTACTACCCTCATTTTTCTCCCAGTCAGGAAGTCTTCCATTCATTCCAATAATTTTCCTTTGATGCCACCTATTGATTCTATTTTTCTTATTACAGTAGAAGCCCGATTTAACGAATCTCAATTTAGCGGAAGCTCAAATTAGCGAACTGCAAATAGCAATAACGATAATGCTCAACTTAGTGGAAATGGTCCGCTAGCTGGCCAGACACGCGTCTACGGAAATAGCTCAATTTAGCGGGAACGGTAAGCTAAGTTGAGCATTTTCCGTCAACTGGCCACATGCGTGTCTCAGAGTCCAATGTTACCAGATGTTACCAGATTGTGGTGGTGGAGTCAAGGAAAAATTTATAATTTAGTACTTTGGAGGTATATAAATATATATATACACTCATACCTCGATTTAACGGACTAAAAGGGGGGAACACCGGTCCGATATACCTGATTGTCCGAAGTTTCCGATACTACTGTATTTCAAAGATTACGTTAAGAAAAAATGAGGAATGAATACAGTACGGTACTTTTACTTAAGCACACTATCCAATCTGTTAGTGTAAATACCTGGGATCTGGCCCAAATTTTTCACCCCAAGAGTACCAAGTCCAAAATTTTCATCAACCGAATACTTCAGCGAATATTGGGGAAGTTGTTCCTTTTCGAATATCAGACAGAGTTTGTTTCTTTACTCCATATTCATCACACACCTGCTTCACCGACACTCCACTTTCCAACTTTTTAATCAACTCAAGCTTCTGTGATACTGTTAAATTGACTCTTTTCCTCTTTTCTACAGGATGTACAGGTGCCATGGTTAAAAAAACTGTTGAATTATTTCACAAACAACACACAAAACAGGGACAAAAAGGTCGAAAACACGGACCAAACAGCTCCACGTGTTCCGGCACAGTTGTAAACAATGCGACCATAGGTCATCTGGCGGTCAACTGCGGAAACATCGGACCGCGTCCGGTCGCTCCGGAAGCTACAGATTTTGTCCGTTGCATCCGAAATTCGTTAAAGTGAGGTCCGTTCATCGCATGCGCAGGGTATTCAAATTATCTTGTTATTAAACAAGTGTATGCCCAAATCTTTCAAAGAAAACAAATATTCACCAATACCAACGCAAATTTGGTTATCAATCTTGTCAAATTAGTTTGTCGAGTGAAAATATTAAGGTAAGACATCAATAACATACTATTGTAATGTAAGAATGTTTTTTAACCTATTTTCTTCCATATTTGAGCAGCTCAAGATCATTGGGCAATATACACTTGGCGATTTTTTGACCCAAAAATCTTCACATGCCAAGTTGCATGTCAATTGGGCCAGTGGTTCGGATGTTATCATTATTTCCAATTTGACAACAGTTGCCATGGTAACATGATAGGTGTTAGTAAGAATGGTATAAGAAGGCCCTGCAATGTTAATGACATGCTCAGGAGTCTAAATTGACAACAGAATGGTATAAGAAGGCCCTGCAATGTTAATGACATGCTCAGGAGTCTAAATTGACAACAGTTGCCATGACAACGTGATAGGTGTTAGTAAGAATGGTATCAGAAGAAGGTCCTGCAATGTTATTGACATGCTCAGGTGTTTTATTGACCCATAAAACCTAGGTATGCCAAGTTGCATGTGAGTTGGGCCAAGGGTTTCGTTTTTATTGATGATAATCTGAAAATTGACAACTTCATGGTTGCCATGAAAAGGCAAATATGGTATGATGGAGATGTCTTACATTGTTTTTGACATGCTCATGTGATTTGTTGATCCTTAAAACCCATTTATTCCGAATTTTAATAAAATTGGACCAGTGGTTTAGAGTTAGTGTATTTCTTTACCGAAATCTTTACAAATGACCACCCTTAATTCTAACACTTTGCTATGGTGAAGTCCAGCCAAAAATGCAGGCTAAAAAATAACTAAAAAAATTCGTATCTCCCTTATTTTTTTAGCTATTTCAAAAAACTAAAAAGCATTTTGTTTCTAATAAAATTGCCTTTCATATGCAACAATAATTTAAGGGTTAAAAGAAAAATGAAAATTTTGTGCCCGTACCTAGATAAGACCAGACCAATTAAGATTAAATTCAGGTCACAAACGACGGCAGAGAATATCTTAACAAAAACAGGGAAACTAGCAGCAAGTGAACAATATAAAAAGGTATGGATAAAAAGAGAAATTAATAAAGAGGAAAGAGAGGAGGAAAACAAGAAAAGACATGAAGCTAAGGAAAAAACGAGATGAGAACAGTCAGAAAAAGAGAAGTTCTATTGGAGAGTAGTGAATGTGAAAGTAAGGAAATACAACATACTAGAGAAAAACAAAAGGGAAACAGAGAATACAATGAAAGTGGCAGAAAACTAAGAGTGTCTTACACAAATATAGATGGATTAATAACAGGATTGAATGATCTGAATGATTATCTGAAGGAAAAAGAACCGGACATAATGGGAATTGTAGAAACAAAATTAAAAGGTCCACTACCACCAACAGTATAGGACATGATACATATAATTATTGGATTAGAAACAGAGAGACAAAGCAAAGGGGTGGAGTTATGTTCCTGACTAAGAAGGATATAAATGTGAGGTGTGTCACATATGGAAAGAATACAGTAGAGATGATTATGATCGAAGTGGAAGACAGAGATAAGAAGAGCAGAAAGTTTGTGATAAATGATGTGCCTCCAAAAACAGCCTCGTGGGAAGAGAGTGAACATAAAAGTATGTTAGAGGACACAAGGATAACATTAAATAAGATAATGGAAGATGGAGGAAGAATAGTTATGATGGGCGACTTTAATTGCAAAGAAGTCTGCTAGGAAGAGATGAGAGTAAAGGGTGGAGACGGCTCATGGGGAAATGTTCTACTCGAGATGATTATTGAACATACAATGACACAGTGGATACAGGAGAACACTAGGTATAGAAATGAAGAACCATCGAGACTAGACTTAATAACCACATCTGAACCTAGAATAGTGGAAAATATTGAATACAAAACACCAATAAGTAAAAGTGACCACATATTGATTGAACTGGAACTAAATGAGGAAAAATACATGAAAAGAAATGAACAATATAGAAAAGGAAGAATGATGAATGAAAAAAACAAAATTTGATCAAATAAGAGAATTCTTTCAAAAAGAAAACTGGGAAGGAATATACAAAGAAACAACAGTGGAAGAGAAATGGAATATTTTGACAAAAATTTATAAAAAAAGTGGAAAAGTATGTCCCATGACAAAAACAAGAAAAAGAATATGTAAAATGCTGGTACAACAAAAATTGTAGGGAGTTAAAAGACAAAAGAGACAAAGCTTGGACCAAATGGAAGAAATACAAAAGACCTGAAAATGGAAAATATATACTTGTTATAGAAATGAATATGTACAAGCGTGCAGAGAGGAAAAGAGAAATTATGAAAAAGATGTCATAGAACAATGTAAAGATCAACCAAAACTATTTTACAGATTTGTAAACAACAAACTGAAAAACAAACAAGATTTGGAGAAATCAAGACAAGGAGTTGAATACACAGAGGAAATAGAAATGGTGGAAATTATGAACAAGCATTCTAAATCAGTGTTTACAAGGGAGAACATCAACCTGAAGAGATCGAATGGAAAGAGAAAGTCCCTCCTATGAAAGAAATAGAAGTAACAAAGAATGAAATAATGAAACACTTGAGTAATCTTGATGTCAGAAAATCGCATCGACCAGATGAAATAGCAAACGGATTTTGAAAGAATGCAGGAATGAACTGGCAGACAAAATACATAGCATAATAAACAGTTCCTTGAAAGAAGGAAAAGTTCCAGAAGAATGGAAAAAAGCAAATATAGTACCTATATATAACGGGGGAAATAAAGAAGATCCTACCAACTATAGACCAGTCTCTCTAACAAGTACAATAGCAAAAATATGTGAAAGAATTATTTATCAAAAGTAGATGGGTAAAATGTTTAGGGAAAAAAACAAAACAAAAAAACAACGTGCTAAATCCAAGGCAATTTGGATTCAGACAAGGACGATCATGTGTCACCGATTTAATATGTTTCTATTCAAGGCTAATAGATATAATACAAGAAAGAGATGGATGGGCTGATTGTGCATTTCTAGACCTAAAAAAAGCTTTTGACAAAGTACCACATAAGAAGTTGCTTAAGAAATTAGAAACTGAAGGAGGAATACAGGGCAAACTGCTTAAATGGATGGAAGACTTTTTGCAAGGAAGAAAAATGAGAGTAGTGATAAGAGACAAACACTCAAAATGGGATGAAGTAATAAGCGGTGTTCCACAAGGAACAGTTTTGGCCCCAATAATGTTTGCTATATATATATTAATGATATGGATGAAGAAATTGAAAGTTATATGAGCTTCTTTGCAGATGATGCAAAACTATTAAAAAAAGTGAACACGGAAGAAGACTGTGAGTCACTACAGAGTGATCTAAATAAAGTATGGGAATGGAGTAGGAAGTGGGAGATGGAGTTCAACACTAAAAAGTGTAGTATAATGGAATTTGGAAAAAGCAAAAACAGAGTAACAGGATCATATAAATTGGGAGAAGAAAGAATAAAAAAAGTAGAAAATGAGGACCTGGGAGTCATTGTTATGAATAATATGTCACCTGAGAAACATATAAGATTTTTGGAGAAACTTAACTTATAATTTAATAAGAACAATCAAAGTGGCATTTACATACCTGGATGAAGAAATGGTGAAGAAAATTCTAATCACTCTGATAAGACCAAAATTGGAATATGCAGCAATGATGTGGTCACAAAGTACAAAAAAATGTATAAAAAAACTTGAAAGAATACAAAGAGCAATTACAAAATTGGCACCAACACTCTCAAAACTATCATATGAAGAGAGACTAGCAAAACTTGAATTACAGACACTAGAGCAAAGAAGAGAGATTTGATAGCTATTTACAGAATCATGAAAGGCATAGAAATTATTGATAGAGAGAATCTGATAAAATGGGATGATAGAAATACCAGAGGACACGGAAAGAAAATCAAGAAAGACAGCTATAGAAGAGATCTGAAAAAGAACAGCTTTCCTCACAGAGTAATGGACAGTTGGAACAAGTTAGATGAGAAAGTGGTGTGTGCAAAAACAATACATGAATTTAAAAATAGTTTAGATAAAATGAGATATGAAGACGGGACACCACGAGCATAGCTCCCCTTCCCGTAAAATACAACTAGGTAAATACACGCACACACACATTTTGCAACGAATTACTGCACGTTGCTGTTCGTTTACAATTCACGATTGTGCTGCCTATAATTCACTTACAATAATATATATACTGTATGTGTGTGTGTGTACACTAGGGAATTTTTAGGTACGTATCATTTTTATAATCCGCTCTGGCAACACTGTTACACCAACGCTCACTCACTCAATTTAACGGAAAATTCAATTTAGCGGATTGGACCTTGGCTGAATTAGTTCATTAAATCGGGCTTCTACTGTAGTTTGTTGTGTGGTACCTTCTCAAATGCTTTTTGTAGGTCTAGAAAGGCACAGTCTGCCCATCCATCCATTTCTTGGATTATTTCTTTTAGTGTCGAATAGAAGCAGATCAGGTTTGTTGTACATGATCTTCCTTGTCTAAATCCAAATTGTTTTGGATTAAGTACATTTTTTTCTTCCAGATGTTTAAGAGGGCCGTCGCGATGAATTTCCGAACAAAATCGAAATATTCGAAAAAAATTCCATCATCTAGTGGCCTTTGGCAAGCCAGTCCTGAAATATTTCAGCGAAATACCAAAAAATAAAGGAGTTATGGCTATTTTTCTGACCCCACCCCCACTTCCCAGTACACCTTCGCTGCACATATGTTCGACTAAGTTATTTCATTGCAATAAAAATGGCACAAATGCGATGTATTTTGTTATTCACTAATATAGACTAGCTGGAAACTTGTCCTACACGTGGGGAAAGCACTTCGCACTCGTGAGTAAACTGAGAGAATTATTGTGAGTAGGCGGAGAAGCGAATTGTCGCTCCTTGGAGAACTTTTATTTACTTTTATTTGAAGCTACAATCATTTCAAGAATGCCTAAACATTCGAAGAAGAAACGTGCATTTCATGAAAGCTAAGAAACTGAATCAAATTATTGAGAGTGTACTTCTGCCTCGGTTATTACTGGAGATGACTCATAGCAGTGGGGTTCTTCATTTTTTGTGATAGAAGTCGATATATTGTATATATATATATATATATATATAAAGAAAAAAAAAAAAAAAAATCTAAACTAAGAGGAAATTCCAAAAACTGTACGATAATTTTTTAGGTATTGCTATAGAGCATTTGTGGTATTTTTTTCAGCATGCTCAGTCAATTGATGAGATAGAAAGTTTGTAATTTGTCAAAAAACATTTTTTTTATTAATAACTTCATTATTTTTCAACCAAATGATATGAAAATTGGTGAACATATTAAAAATTCGCGAAATTCCGATCATAATTGACGAAGTTCGTTTTCGAGTGCGACGGCCCCCTTAACCCATCTACTTTTGATAACTTTTTCACATGTGTTTGCTTTTTTTTTCCAGTCCTGTGGTACCTTTCCTTCTTTGAGTATTTCATTATATTGCATATTTTGTCCTTCAACTTCTCTATGCATTCTTTCAGTATCCAATTTGCAATTCCATCCAGACCATGTGATTTTCTGACATCTAGGCTTTTTATTTGGTTGTTCATTTCCTTCATGGGGGGGTCTCTCTCTATTCCCTCACAGTTAGGTGAATTTTCAATTGTGAATACAGATTTGAAATGATTGCTCATAATTTCAGCCATTTTTTGTTCTTCATAATATTCATAATTTCCCAGGTGCAGCTTTTCCATTTTTTATTTTACCATTTACATACCTGTAAAATAGTTTAGGTTGTTCCTTGCATTTTTCTATTATTTCTCTTTCACAGTTTCTCTTTTCATCTCAGCATATTTTTACATAATCATTTCTTAGTTTGATATAGGTTTGCCATTTGCTCTTTTTTTCCACCTTTTCCAAGCTTTGTCTCTTTTATCCTTAGCCTCACTACAATTTTTGTTGTACCAGCTTTTTATGTATACTCTTTCTTGCTTTTGTTGTGGTACATATTTGTTCACTTCCTCATTATAAATTTCTTTTAGTATACTTCACATCTCTTCCATCTTTGTTTCTTCATTTAGGAATTTTTCCCAGTTTGCGTTACGAAGGAATTTTTTGAGTTTCTAAAAATTTGTTTTGTTGTACAATAGTCTTCCTTTTCTATTTTTTCATTTCTTAAGTCCATTTGCTCTTTTAGTTTGAATTCTATTAGTACATGGTCACTCTTTCCTATTGGAGTTTTGTAATCAATTCTGTCCACAATTTCAGGTTCTGACATAAGTATTAAATCCAGTCTCGATGGTTCCTCATTGTTTCTGTATCTGGTATTTTCTTTATCCACCGAGTCATTTTGTATTCAATGGTCATATTGAGTAGTATGTTTGCCCAGAGATCTTCTCCACCCTTCACTGTCATTTCTTCCCAACATATTCCTTTTTAATTAAAATCACCCATAATTACTATATTTCCTCTTTCTTTCAGTTTATTAGTTAATTCATATTTTCTATCTTCCAACAGTTTGGAATGATTACTTTCTGTCCAGGACTGTGTTTTGGGGGGCACATATACTACTACAAATTTTCTACTTTTCATGTTTGCTTTCAACTTTTATCATAGATAGGTAAGTGTGTAGTGCAGTGGAAGGTTTCTTCAAGGTTTATGTGGATAAAGGTGAAACTGGGAAGGGAGATGTGGGTTTTTGTAAGTGTATGTGGGCCTGGTAGTAAGAAATTTGTTAATGGGAGGCTTTATGGATAGATTTAAATGAGTGCATGGAGGGATTAGGGAGAAATGTCAATGCAGTGGTATTAGGAGCCCTTAGTGTTAGGGTAGGAAATGAACCAATTGAAAGAGTAGTTGGTAAGTGTGGAGTTTCAGGAAAAAATCGTATTGGAGAGTCGATGATCGCAAACACAGTGTTTATGAAGAAAGTCAAACATAAATACACATGGGAGGTGGTGGATGGAAGGGTAGATAGAGCATTAATGGACTACATAGTGGTAACCAGGAGTATAGTAGGAAGAGTTTTGGATGTACATGTTCTAAGGGGAGAGAGTGGAGGAATGTCAGATCATTTTTTGGTAGAAGGTAGATAGATGGAGAAAGAGGAAAAGGACAGAAGGTAAAGAGGTGCTTAAAGTGAACTGCTTAAATGAGAAAGAAAAGGAGAAGGAGTACAAGCAGAAACTGAGAGAGGAGTGGGAGGGAGTGAGGGATAGAGTAGAACTAGGAGTGGAGGAGGAATGGGGATAGTTCAAGGAGTCACAAGGTTTTGGAAGTAAATTAAAAGAGGAAGAGGAAGCAAATCAAATAGAGAAGAAAAGGTAAAAGGTGCAGATGGAGAGATGATAATGGAAGAGAAGGCAGTAAGATGAAGATAGGCAGAGTATTTTAGGGAGTTGCTAAATGTGAAGGAGGACAGGAAGGGAAAGGTAGTTGCAGGGGGAAGTGCTAAGAAAATGACAGTTATAAGTGAGGAAAAAGGAGAAATAAGGAAAGATGAGGTGAAGGCAGTTGTCACGATGATGAGAGCAGGTAAGGCACCTGGGTTGGATGGATGCCATGCAGAATGTCTATATATATATATACATACATATACCAAGGCTTTTTCCCCTTTACAAGGGGGGTAGCCAAAAAGAAAAAGGCATAAAATCATTCCCACCCATTCCATCCCTGAATACACTCCACACCCCTCCACCCTCCCTCTATCTTAGCACCTCCTGAATGACGGGTCATCCCTGCGCCTTGTCCACTGCCCTGGGTCAGAAGCAGTTTCGCAAGACACAGCACATCCACAGCAAGGCCGCTTCATTAAATCGGCGACCACCCCTCTCCGTCCCCCCATTGCATAAAATGAGAGAATGGGGAGAAATCCCTTCGGGCTGCATCAAATTTTGCTCACACATACTACCTCACCCCCCCATCCACCCGCCCATTCCACCTCATGCAATCACAGCATCATCCATATACAACCATTCTCCATTCACCCCCGTCTTCTGTCCTCTTCCGTCCTTCCTCAACAGACATTCCCCTCTTCCCCAAAGCCCCCTTCACCCCATCCATCCACCTTATCCTAGGACGTCCCCTCATGTTCACTCCCTCCACATCTGCCTTCCATACCTCTTTTACTAGTCTTTCTTCACTCATTTTTTCCATGTGTCCAAACCATCCTAATATTCTTTCATCAACCCTATCTCCCAGCTCCTTTTCCACCCCTGTTCTCCTCCTCACCTCCTCATTTCTCACTCTATCTAGCCTAGTAACCCCCATCATACTTCTCAGACACCTCATCTCAAACACATTCAAACTCCTTCTCTCTTCTTCTCTTATGTTCCATGTTTCTGCCCCATACAGTGCTGTTGGCACAATCACTCCTTCATATAGTCTCCTCTTAGCATCCATTCCCAAATGTCTATTCCTCATTACACTCTTTAATCCACTAAGGCATTTACTCACTTCTCTCAATCTACATTCTACCTCCACTTTCACTCCACCTTTCCCTGCCACA
This sequence comes from Oratosquilla oratoria, assembly GCF_046742065.1. Classification (NCBI taxonomy): domain Eukaryota; kingdom Metazoa; phylum Arthropoda; class Malacostraca; order Stomatopoda; family Squillidae; genus Oratosquilla; species Oratosquilla oratoria. Next base: position 38,280,569 of record NC_134781.1, on the reverse strand, counting down.
TTTGCACCCAAGTATCTAAAACTATCCACTTCCTCCAGTCGCTCTCCCTTAATGCTCACTTCCAGTCTACTGCCACTTTCACCCCTTGTACATCTCATCACCTTACTTTTACCCACATTTATCTTTAGCTTTCTTCTATCACATACTCTCCCAAACTCTGCCATCAACTTCCTCAATCCCTCCTCCGATCCTCCCACAAGCGCAGTGTCGTCTGCAAACAACAGCTGGCTCACCTCCCACTTTTCTCCATTTTCTTTAACCATCTCCAATCCCTTGCCCACTACCCTTGCATTTACCTCTCGCACCACCCCATCCATGTATAAGTTGAACAGCCAGGGCGACATAACGCATCCTTGACGAAGTCCCACCTTTACCTCGAACCACTCACTCTCTCCATTTCCAATTCTGACACAAGCTCTACTATTCTCATAAAAACTCTTGACAGCTCCCAGAAGCTTTCCTCCTATACCGTATATCTGCATAACCTCCCACAGTGCCTTCCTGTCTACCCTATCATAAGCCTTTTCCAGATCCATAAAAGCCCAAAAAACATCCTTCCCCTTTCCTATAGCTTTCTCACATATCTGTCTTACCACAAAGATCTGATCTACACAACCTCTACCTGTCCTAAATCCACACTGTTCCTCACCAGTTACTCCTTCTGTTCCTCTCCTAATCCTCTCAATCAAGATCCTCCCATAAGCCTTCCCAACTACACTCAACAAGCTAATCCCTCTGAAACTAATACATTCACACTTATATATAAAAATTACAGTGATGGACTGGCTGGGAAGGTAATTTAATGTTTGTTTAAGAGAGGGTAGAGTGCTGGAGGACTGGAGGAGTGCATGTATAGTTCCACTTTACAAAGTTAAGGGGAACAAGAGTGAGTGTAGTAGTTTCAGAGGGATAAATTTGTTTACAGTAGTTGGGAAGGCTTATGGGAAGGCCTTGATTGAGGGGATTAGGAGAGGAACAGAGGGAGTAATAGGAGAGGAACAGAGGGAGTAATTGGTGAGGAACAATATGGGTTTAGGACAAATAGGGGTTGCGTGGATTAGACTGTTGTGGTAACACATATGTGAGAAAGCTTTAGGAAAAGGTAAGGATGTTTTTTGGGCTTTTATTGATTTGGAAAAGGCTTATGACAGGGTAGACAGGAAGGCAATGTGGGAGGTATTGCAGATATATGGAATAACAGGAAAGCTTTTATGAGCAATCAAGATTTTTTAAGAGAATAGTAGAGCTTGTGTTAGAATCAGAAATGGAGTGGTTTGAGGTAAAGGTGGGACTTCATCATGGATGTGTTATGTTACCCTGGGTGTTCAATTTATACATGGATGGGGTGGTGTGAGATGTATATGCAAGGTTAATGGGTTGGGGATTGGAGAGGGTTAAAGAAAATAGAGAACAGTGGAAGATAAACCAGTTGTTGTTTGCTGATGACACTGCACTTGTAGCACGATCAGAGGAGGAATTGAGGATTTAGTGACAAATTTTGGGAGGGTGTTCGAAAGGAAGTTGAAGATGTGTGTAAAAGGTGATGAGATGTACAAGGGGAGAAAGTGGCAACAGGCTGGAAGTGAGTATTAAGGGAGAGAGACTGGAGGAAGTGGACAGTATTAGATACTTGGGTGTGAATGAGGCAAGAAAGGGAGGAATGGAGATTGAGAAGAGAGTAAATGCCTTGGGGGATTAAAAAGTGTAAAGAGAAATAGACATTTGGGAATGGATGATATGAGATTAAGAAGAGAGTAAATGCCTTGGGGGATTAAAAAGTGTAATGAGAAATAGACATTTGGGAATGGATGCTATGAGATTGTATGGAGTGATTGTACCGACAGCACTGTATGGGGCAGAAACATGGATAATAAGAGAAGAGAGGAGGAGTTTGTATTTACCTAGTTGTATTATACGGGAAGGGAGCTATGCTTATGGTGACCCGTCTGTATCTCTCAGCATCGTTTTTTTCTTAAAATCTTGAATAGTGTTTGCACACACTGTTTCTTTGTATAATTTGTTCCAAGTACCTATCACTCTGTGTGGGAAGCTATTTTTTTCAGATCTCTTCTGTAATTATCTTTTTTTTTAGTTTCTTTTCGTGTCCTCTTGTTTTTCCATTGTCCCATTTCAATAAGTCATTCTTATCTAAGATTTCCATTACCTTCATAATTCTATAGATAGTCTCCTCTTTCCCTTCTTTGTTCCAGAGTTGGTAAATCTAATTTGAACAGTCTTTGTTCATATGTCATTTTGGAAAGAGTTAGTGCCAGTTTTGTTGTTGCTCTTTGTATTCTAACTTCTTTATATTCTTTTTGGTACTGGGTGTCCATAGTGTTGCTGCGTACTTGAGTTTTGGTCTTATTAGTGTAGTTAAATTTTCTTTTAGCATTTCCTCATCCAAAGAGGCAAAGGTCTTTCATCCATTTCAATAATTTTCCTCTGATGCCACCTATTGATTCTATCTTCCTTATTAGTTTATTGTGTTTGGGATGAGGTGCCTGTAAAGTATGATAGGGGTCACAAGGCTGGATAGAGTGAGAAATGAGGAGTGAGGAGAACAGGGGTGGAAAGGGAGTTTGGAGATAGGGTTGATGAGAGAGTATTGGGATGACTTAGACATATGGGAAGAATGGGAGAAGAAAGATTAGCAAAAGGTGTGGAAGGCATCAGTGGAAGGAGTGAACACGAGGGGGCAACCAAGGATGAGATTGATGGATGGGGTAATAGGGGCATTGGGAAAGAGAGGAATGTCTGTTGAGGAAAGGTGGGAGAGGACATGATGGGGTAAATGGAGAATGGTTGTGTATGCATGATGCTGTGATGCATGAAGGGGGAGTGGGTGGGGGATGTGGGGTGAGGGAGTATTTATAATAATAAATTGACACTGCCCGAAGGGATTTCTTCCTGTCTTCTCCATTTCTGCATGAAGTGAAGGAGAATGGGGTCACCAGTTTGATGAAGCGGCCTTGCTGTGGTTGTGCTGTGTCTTGCGACACTGCTTCTGACCCAGGGCAGTGGGCGAGATGCAGGGATGACCTATCATGCAAGAGCCAAGATAAGGAGTGGGGGTGGATGGGAGTGGAGTATGTGGGAATGGAATGGGTGGGAGTGGTTTTTATGCCTTTGTTTTAAGGCTACCTCCCTTGTAAGGGGGGAAAAACCTTTGGTATTTGTATGTCTATTGTACTGTCCATTTTTTCTTTTTCTTAGCAATTTCTTCATACTTTGAGTATTCTCCTGAAAAACTTTTGTTGTTCTTCACTCCTTATCTAATTTCTTTTACATGCTCCTGTGTCTTTGCACTTTCATTATGTTGCAATTTTTCTGGGCCAAAGTTTTTTAAACTTTCCCCTTCCCTTCCCTATGGTGGGGGAAAAGAATGCTGCCACCAAGTATTCCCATTTGGATCACAAGAGGCAAGTAAAATGGGACAAGGATTGGGACTAAGCATCCTTCTCCCTGTAGCCCCACAGGGGACATTCCTAAAAAAGTAAAGGCATAAGAGGGTCTAGGAGTTTTCAACCAGTACTCTGGATGTGGTACAGATGAGAGTAAAAGGAAAGAGATAGGTAGTATGCTTGTAAGAAGAAAGATGGATGTGATGGCTTTGAGTGAAACTAAGTTGGGAAGGAAGGGCGAGTGTGTTAGGGAGTATACCTGGAAGGTTCTCAGGAGTGAAGAGAGGGCAAGGGAGAGAAGGGGTGGCTATACTAGTAAGTGAAGAGATGGGTAAATGTGTGGAGTGGAAGGAGGTTTCTTCAAGGTTAATGTGGATGAAGATGAAACTGGAAAAGGAGATGTGGGTTTTTGTAAGTGCATATGGGTCTGGTAGTAAGAAGAGTGTAGAAGAAAGGGAGGCTTTTTGGATAGATTGTAAGTGCATAGAGGGATTAGGGAGGAACATCAATGTAGTTGTATTGGGAAACCTTAATGCTAGGGTAGGAAATGAACCAATTGACGGAGTGGTTGGGAAATGTGGAGTTCCAGGAAAGAATCATTGTGAAGAGTTGATGGTGGAGATGTGTCTAGGAAGAAGAAGAAGAAGAAGAAGAAGAAAAAAAAAAAAAAAAAAGTTGATGATAGCAAATACACTGTTTTGGAAGAAAGTCAAGCATAAAAACACATGGGAGAGGGTGGTGGATGGTAGGGTGGTAGAGTGTTAATGGACTATGTGGTGGTAGATAGGAGTATAATAGGAAGAATTAAGGATGTATATGTTCTAAAGGGAGAGAGTGGGGGAATATCAGATCATTTTTTGGTGGTAGGTAAGTTGAGAGTGGGGGATAGATTGAGAAAGAGGAAAAGGACAAGGTAGGGAGGTGCTTGGAGTGAAATGGTTAAATGAGAAGGAAAAGGATAAGTACAAGAAGAAGCTGAGAGAGGAGTGGGAGGGAGTGAAGGAGGAATGGGGATGGTTCAAGGAGGAAGTCACAAGGTGTACAATGATGGTGTGTGGAACAAGAAGAACGGGAGGAAATAGAATGAAGGGTAGTGAGTGGTGGAATAAAGAAACAAAGAAGGTTGTAGAAGATAAGACGCGAGCTTTCAAAGATTTATTACAAAATAGGACGAGGGAGTCATATGAGAGGTACAAAGAAAAGAGAAGAGAAGCAAAGCACAAGATAAAGGAGAGCAGATGTGAAATGGGGTAAGAGTATGACAGAAAATTTTGAAAGTAATAAAAAGATGTTTTGGAAAGAAATTAAGAAAGAGGAGGCAAATCAAGTAGAGAAGAAAAGGTAAAAGGTGCAGATGGAGAGATGATAATGGAAGAGAAGGCAGTAAGAGGAAGATGGACAAAGTATTTAACCCCTTCGATACGATGACGCCTACGTAGGTGTCATGGGGAGCAAGTGGGTACGTGAGGATGCCTATGTCGGCGTCTTGATTATATTTGTTGTAGTTGTACCCCCATACTCTGTAAACTGGCTTCATCATATTTTCTATGGTTATCAAAATTCACGGGTGAAAGAGAGAACGAGCAATACAGCGGTGACTTGATTTTTTATAATGTGAGTATTATGATGCAACATCGCACATCTGGCAGCTAATGCTGCCCGCGAGATCTTGGCCTGGAGTAAAGGGGTTATGGGAGTTGCTAAATGTGAAGGAGGATAGGGAGGGGAAAGGGAGTTGCTAAATGTGAAGGAGGATAGGGAGGGGAAAGGGAGTTGCTAAATGTGAAGGAGGATAGGGAGGGGAAAGGTAGTTGCAGTGGGAGGTGCTAAAAAAATTACTGTGAAGATTGAGGAAAATGGAGAAATAAGGAAGGATGAAGTGAAGGCAGTTGTTAAGATGATGTGAGCAGTTAAATCACCTGGTCTGGATAGATGCCATTCAGAATGTCTGAAAAATTGAGGTACAGTGATGGACTGGCTGGTGAGATTATTTAATGTTTGTTTGAGAAAGGGTAGAGTGTTGGAGGACTGGAGGAGTGCCTGTATAGTTCCACTTTACAATGGAAAAGGGGACAAGTGTGAGTGTAGTAGTTTCAGAGGGATTAGTTTGTTAAGTGTAGTTGGGAAGGCTTATGGGAGGATTTTGATTGAGAGGATTGGGAGAGGAACAGAGGGAGTAGGTGAGGAACAGTGTGGTTTTAGGACAGGTAGAGGTTGCATAGATCAGATTTTTGTGGTAAGACATATGTGAGAAAGCTGTAGGAAAAGGTAAAGATGTTTTTGTGGGCTTTTATGGATCTGGAAAAGGCTTATGACTGGGTAGACAAAGAGGCACTATGGGAGGGATTGCAGATACACAGGATAAGAGGATTGCTTTTAGGAGCAGTCAAGAGTTTTTACGAGAGTAGAGCATGTGTCAGGATTAGAAATGGAGAGAGTGGTTCGAGGTAAAGGTGGGGCTTTGTCAGGGATGTGTTATGTCACCCTGGCTGTTCAACTTATACATGGATGGGGTGGTGCGAGAGGTGAATGCAAGGGTGGTGGGTCAGGGATTAGAGATGGTTAAAGAAAATGGAGAAAAGTGGGAGGTGAGCCAGCTGTTGTTTGCAAACGACACTGCACTTGTATTAGGATCAGAAGAGGGATTGAGGAAGTTAGTGACAGAGTTTGGGAGAGTGTGTGAAAGAAGGAAGCTGAAGATAAATGTGGGTAAAAATAAGGTGATGAGATGTACAAGGGGTGAAATTGGCAGCACACTGGAAGTGAGCATTAAGGGACGAGAGACTGGAGGAAGTGGATAGTTTTAGATACTTGGGTGTGAATGTGGCAGGAAAGGGAGTGGAAGTGGAGGTAGAATGTAGATTGAGAGAAGCAAGTAAATGCCTTGGTGGATTGATAAGTGTAATGTGAAATAGAAATCTGGGAATGGATGCTAAGAGGAGGTTATATGAAGGAGTGATTGTGCCAACAGCATTGTATGGGGCAGAAACATGGAACATGAGAGAGAAAGAGAGAAGAAGTTTGAATGTGTTTGAGATGAAATGTCGGAAGTATGATAGGGGTTACAAGGCTAGAGTGAGAAATGAGGTGAGGAGAACAGGGGTGGAAAGGGAACTAGGAGATAGGGTTGATGAAAAAGTATTGGGATGGTTTGGACACATGGAAAGAATGAATGAAGAAAGATTAGTAAATGAAGTGTGGAAGGCGGAGGTGGAAGGAGTGAATATGAGGGGGCGTCCTAGGATGAGATGGATGGATGCTGTGAAAGGGGCTTTACAAAAGAGAGGAATGTCTGTAGAGGAAGAATGGGAGAGGACAAAAGATAGGGGTGAATGGAGAAGGGTTGTGTATAGATGAGGCTGTAATGCATGAGGGGGAGGTGGGGGATGGGGGGTGAGGAAGTATGTATGAGAAAAAATTTGACGCAGCACGAAGGGATTTCTCCCTGTCTTCTCCTTTTCTGCATGAGGGGGCGGAGAGGGGGGTCGCTGAATTTATGAAGCGGTCTTGCTGTGGATGTGCTGTCTTGCGACACTTCTTCTGACCCAGGGCAGTGTACAGGATGCAGGGATGACCCGTCATGCAGGAGGTGCACAGATTGGAGGGAGGGAGGAGGGTGGAGGGGAGTGGAATATATGGGTAATGAAATGGGTGGGAGTGATTTCTATGCCTTTTTCTTTTTGGCTACCCCCCCGTGTAAGCGAGAAAAATCCTTTGGTATATGTATGCTCCACACTAACATTCCCCAGACATACATACATCAAAGGCTTTTACCCCCTACATGGGGGGTAGCCAAACAGAAAAAGGCAAAGAAACCACTCCCACCCATTCCATTTCCTATATATTCCACTCCCTTCCACCCTCCCTCTTATCTTGGCGCCTCCTGGATGACGGGTCATCCCTGCATCCTGTCCACTGCCCTGGGTTAGAAGCAGTGTCGCAAGATGCAGCACATCCACAGCAAGGCCACTTCATAAATTTGGTGACCCCCCTCTCTGTCCCCTCATGCAGAAAAGGAGAAGACGGGGAGAAATCCCTTCGGGCTGCATAAATTTTTTTTTCTCATACTTCTTCACCCCCCAATCCCCCACCCAGTCCCCCTCATGCATCACAGCATCATCTATACACAACCCCTCTCCATTCACCACTATCTCCTGTCTTTCCTCCACAGACATTCCTCTTTTTTGTAATGCCCCTTTCACCCCACCCATCCATCTCATCCTAGGATGCCCCCTTACACTCACTCCTTCCACACTTCTTTTATTAATCTTTCTCCACTCATTCTTTCCATGTGTCCAAACCATCCTAATACTCTTTCATCAACCCTATCTCCCAACTCCCTTTCCACCCCTGTTTTCCTCCTCACCTCCTCATTTCTCACTCTATCTAGCCTAGTAACCCCTATCATACTTCTCAGACATTTCCATCTCAAACACATTCAAACTCCTTCTCTCTTCCTCTCTCATGTTCCATGTTTCTGACCCATACAATGCTGTTGGCACAATCACTCCTTCATATAACCTCCTCTTAGCATCCATTCCAAGATGTCTATTTCACATTACACTTACCAATCCACCAAGGCATTTACTCGCTTCTCTCAATCTAATATCTATTTCCACCCCCACTCCTCCCTTTCCTGCCACATTCACACCCAAGTATCTAAAACTATCCACTACCTCCAGTCTTTCACCCTTAATGATCACTTCCAACCTGCTGTCACTCTCCCCCCTTGTACATCTCATCACCTTACTTTTGCCCACATTTATCTTCATCTTCCTTCTTTCACACACCTTCTCAAACTCTGTCACTAACTTCCTCAGATCCTGCTACAAGCGCAGTGTCGTCAGCAAACAGCAACTGGCTCACCTCCCACTTTTCTCCATTTTCTTTAATCATCTCCAATCCCTGACCCACTACCCTTGCATTCACCTCTCGCATCAACCCATCCATGTAAAGATTGAACAGCCAGGGTGACATAACACATCCCTAACGAAGTCCCACCTTTACCTCAAACCATTCACTCTCCATTTCTAATGCTAACACAAGCTCTACTACCTTCGTAAAAACTCTTGACTGCTCTTAACAGCTTTCCTCCTATCCCATATATCAGCAGTACCTCCCACAGTGCCTTCCTGTCCACCCTGTTGTAAGCCTTTTCCAGATCCATAAAAGCCCAAAAAACAACCTTACCTATTCCTATAGCTTTTTCACATATTTGTCTTACCACAAAAATCTGATCTACACATCCCCTACCTGTCCTAAACCCACACTGTTCCTCACCAATTACTCCCTCTGTTCCTCTCCTAATCCTCTCAATCAAGATCCTTCCATAAGCCTTCCCAACTACATTCAACAAGCTGATCCCTCTGAAACTACTACATTCACACTTGTCCCCCTTTCCCTTGTAAAGTGGAACTATACAGGCACTCCTCCAGTCCTCTGGCACTCTACCCTCTCTCAAACAAACATTAAAAAACCTCACCAGCCAGTCCACCATCATTGTACCCCCTTTCTTCACCCATTCTGCATGGCATCCATCCAGACCAGGTGCCTTACCTACTCTTATCATCTTAACAGCTGATTTCACTTAATCCTTCCCTATTTCTCCTCCATTTTCCTCACTCATTACTCACATTTTCTTAGCGCTTCTCACTGCAACTACCTTTCCTCCTTCACATTTAGCAACTCCCTAAAATACTCTGCCCACCTTCCTCTCACTGCCTTCTCTTCCATTATCATCGCTCCATCTGCACCTTTTACCTTTTCTTCTCTACTTGATTCGCCTCCTCTTTCTCTTTTAATTTCCTTCCAAAACATCTTTTTATTGCTTTCAAAAATTTTCTGTCATACTTTTACCCCATTTCACATCTGCTCTCCTCTATGCTTCCTTTATCTTATGCTTAACTTCCCTTCTCTTTACTTTGTACCTCTCATACAATTCCCTCGTCCTAATTTGTAGCCAATCTATCTCTTCTCTAAGTGACTTATGGTCCTGCTTGGAGGATGTTGTCAGTTTCTGGAGGCCACAGGTCTTCTGCAAGAGAAACCAAGGGTGACGAATTGATTGAATATCAATGAGATGATGCTTCTCGATCTTGCCATTTCTGGTGCTATGTCATGTCCCCTTGTAGGTGCTTACTTGGAGAAAGGAGTCAGTGTGTGAAGCAATGCATTCCCCCCTGATATGTACACACATACATATACAAAGGGCATTTTATCCCATTACAAGGAAGGTAGCCAAAATCAGATGGCAAATTCCATTTCCACCCATTTCATCCCCACCCACTCCACTCCCACCACCCCTCCCTCTTTTCTTGGCTCTTCATGGAAGACACAGCACATCCACAGCAAGACCACTTCATTTAATCAGTGTCCCCCCCCTCTCCATCCCCTCATGCAGAAAAAGAGATGGGGAATAATCTCTTCTAGTGTTTGGGATAAATTAAAATCTCTTCCCCTGATATGTACTCTTAATTAATAATGAGGGTGGTTGTCATGCCTTCACTCATTATGAGAATGTGATGCAAGTTTGAATAATTAAAAGCATAAAGAATCTACTTAAAAATGGCAATATTAGTAATAATATCAATCAGTTTCCAAGCTTTTCTTTCAAGAAACCAACTCCAAGACTGCAGCAACAGTACCAAAAAAGCCAGCGAGTCATGTCAAACCCAATGATTTCTGGTCCATATTGAAAGCATTCTGGTAAATATCAGTTCCCAGGGCTGTATATCTTACAAGTGTTATGAGTCTTTGTATCCAGATGACAAGATTCTTTTGCACAAGTAGCAGCCACAAAACAATGAGAATACAATGTCACAGAAAGACATAGGAAGAAAAATAAATAAACTAAATAAATCTTACCTCTTTACTTCTTTAACTTTTTCTGCATAATCTTACCTCTTTCTTTACTTCTTTAACTTTTTCTGCATGTTTGTTCAGTATGTGTTTGTGAACAAACTCTGCTCCTTTGAATTTTTTTCCACATAATGGGCACTGCCATTTGTCTTTAGCAACTTCCTGAGTGTTCGCCTGCACAAATTTTTCAACTTCACCCTCAGCTTCCTTCAAACCTGAGAATTTAAATAATAATATAAATGTTAATATATACATGTAGGAACTATACAGGCACTTCTCTAGTCCTCCAGCACCCTACTCTCTCTTAAACATTAAACCTCACCAGCCAGTCCACCATCACTGTACCTCCTTTTTTCAGACATTCTGCATAGCATCCATCCAACCCAGATGCCTTACCTGCTCTCATCATCTTAACAGCTGATTTCACTTCATCTTTCCTCATTTCTTCTTTTTCCTCACTCCTCACTCATTTTCTTAGTGCTTCCCACTGCAACTACCTTTTCTTCCCTATCCTCCTTCACATTTAGCAACTCCCTAAAATACTCTGCCCACCTTCCTCTCACTGCCTTCTCTTCCAATGTCATCTCTCCATCTGCACCTTTTCTTCTCTACTTGATTCGCCTCCTCTTCCTCTTTTAATTTCTTTCCAAAACATTTTTTTATTACTTTCAAAAATTTCTGTCATACTCTTACCATATTTCACATCTACTCTCCTCTTTGCCTCCTTTATCTTATGCTTTACATCTCTTTACTTTGTACCTCTCATACAACTCCCTTATCCTAATTTGTAACCAATCTATGAAAGCCTGCTTCTTCCCTTCTACACCCTTCTTCACTTCCTCATCCCACCACTCACAACCCTTCCTTCTATTTCCTCCTGTCCTCTTTGTTCCACACACCATTCCCTTTACAAGGGAAAGGGGGGCAAGTGTGAGTGCAGCAGTTTCAGAGGGATTAGGTTGTTAAGTGTAGTTGGGAAGGCTTATGGGTCTTGATTGAGAGGATTAGGAGAGGAACAGAGGGAGTAATTGGTGAGGAACTGTGGGTTTAGGATAGGTAGCTGTTGTGTAGATCAGATTTTTGTGGTAAGACGTATATGAGAAAACTATAGGAGAAAGTAAGGATGTTTTTTGGGCCTTTATGGATCTGGAAAAGGCTTATGGCAGGGTAGACAGGAAGGCACTGTGGGAGGTACTGCAGATATATGGGACAGGAGGAAAGCTGTTAAGAGCAGTCAAGAGTTTTTTCGAGAGAAGTAGAGCTTGTGTTAGGATTAGAAATGGAGAGAGTGAGTGGTTTGAGGTAATGGTGGGACTTCGTCAGGGATGTGTTATATCACCCTGGCTGTTCAACTTATACATGGATGGGGTGGTGTGAGAGGTGAATGCAAGGGTAGTGGGGCTGGGACTAGAGATGGTTAAAGAAAATGGAGAAATGTAGGAGATAAGCCAGTTGTTGTTTGCGGACAACACTGCGCTTGTAGCAGGATCAGAGGAGGGATTGAGGAAGTTATGGACACAGTTTGTGAAGGTGTGTGAAAGAAGGAAGTTAAAGATAAATGTGGGCAAAAGTAAGGTAATGAGATGTACAAGGGGAGAGAGTGGCAACAGGCTGGAAGTGAGTATTAAGGAAGAGAGACTGGAGGAATTGGATAGTTTTAGTTACTTGGGTGCAAATGTAGCAGGAAAGGGAGTGGGGGGTGGAGGTAGAATGTAGATTAAGAAGCAAATAAATTCCTTGGGGGATTAAAAAGTGTAATGAGAAATAGACATTTGGGAATGGATGATAAGAGGAGATTCTATGAGGTAGTGATTGTGCTGACAGCACTGTACAGGGCAGAAACATGGAGCATAAGAGAGGAAGAGAGGAGTTTGAATGTGTTTGAGATGAAATGCCTGAGAAGTATGATAGGAGGGGGTTTGCCGAATTAATGAAGCGGCCTTGCTGTGGATGTGCTGTGTCTTGCTGTGCTGGTAGTGATGTGTAAGTGTAGTGATGCTAAAGATAGAAGAGACAATGCCTGGAAAAGATAGAGAAAAAAAGAAAAAGAAGAAGAAAAAAGGCAAACATACATCAAACTGAGAAATGACTATATAGATATACGTACATACATATACCAAGGGTTTTTCCCCCTTACAAAGGAGGTAGCCAAAAAGGAAAAGGCATAAAATCATTCCCACCCATTCCATCCCTGAATACACTCCACACCCCTCCACCCTCCCTCTTATCTTAGCACCTCCTGGATGACGGGTCATCCCTGCACCTTGTCCACTGCCCTGGGTCAGAAGCAGTGTCGCCAGACACAGCACATCCACAGCAAGGCCGCTTCATTAAATCGGCGACCCCACCTCTCTGTCCCCCCATGCATAAAAGGAGAGGACGGGGAGAAATCCCTTCGGGCTGCGTCAAATTTTGCTCACACATACTACCTCACCCCCCATCCCCCCCGCCCATTCCACCTCATGCATCACAGCATCATCCATATACAACCATTCTCCATTCACCCGTCTTCTGTCCTCTCCCGTCCTTCCTCAACAGACATTCCCCTCTTCCCCAAAGCCCCCTTCACCCCATCCATCCACCTCATCTTAGGATGTCCCCTCATGTTCACTCCCTCCACATCTGCCTTCCATATCTCTTTTACAATTCTTTCTTCACTCATTCTTTCCATGTGTCCAAACCATCCTAATACTCTTTCATCAACCCTATCTCCCAACTCCCTTTCCACCCCTGTTCTCCTCCTCACCTCCTCATTTCTCACTCTATCCTAGTAACCCCCATCATACTTCTCAGAAACCTTATCTCAAACACATTCAAACTCCTCTCTTCCTCTCTTATGTTCCATGTAGATATACGTAGAGAGGAAAAAAGAATTCCATGTTCCATGTAGATATACGTAGAGAGGAAAAAAGAAACTACAAAAAAGATATAAAAGACAAATGCAAATACCAATCTAAATTATTTTACAGATATGTAAATGACAAACTAAAAGACAAATATGAAATAGTGAAACTGCGCGAAGGAAATAAAGAATATATAGATGTAGAAATAGCTTTAGTAATGACCAGGCATTTTAATTCTGTATTTACAACTGAAAGCTCTCAATTTTGGGATGAAGGACAGAGTATGATCCCCCAAAATTAAAGGAATAACAGTGACACAGAAAGAAATAAGGGACCAAATAAAAAAAATCTTGATGTCAGAAAGTCATATGGGCCTGATGGAACAGCGAACTGAATATTGAAATAATGTATAGATGAACTTACAGACAAAATACACAAGATAATTGACTTCTCACTCAAAGAAGGAAATGTACTACAAGATTGGAAAAATGCAAATATTGTACCAATATACAAAGGAGACAAAGAAAATCTGACAAACTATAAAGCAATATCCCTTACAAGCACAAATGCAAAAATATGCGAAGTTATTAAAAATAAATGGATTAAACACTTGGAAGAGAACAATATACTAAACCCTAAACAATTTGTATTTAGAAATGGAATATCATGTACCACAAACTTAAAATGTTTTTACTTAAGACTAATTGAAATAATACACGAAAGAGAGGGATGGGCCAATTGTGCTTTCTTGAACTTACAAGAGGCTTTTGACAAAGTACCACTCAAAAAACTACAAAGAAAAATTGAAATAATTGGTGGAAATACAATGAAAATTATTGGAATAGATGAAAGATTTCTTGAACGGAAGGAAAATGAAGGTGGTACTTGAGAGACAAGAACCCAAAAATTAGGAAGATATGATAAGCAGAGTCCCACAAGGCTCTGTATTGGCTCCAATAATGTTTGCCATTTAGATAAATGACATGGATGAAGACATGGAATATTTTGTGTACTTCTTTAGAGATGATGCAAAACTATTAGACATACAGAGGAAGATTACAAATCTTTTCAAGAAGACCTGGATTAAGTCTGGAAATGGAATCAAAAGAGTGAAGTGAACTTCAACATTAAGAAATGTAGTATAATGGAATTTGGAAAAAGCAAAAATAGAAACTAGGGGTCAATATAAAATTGGTACAAAGGAAGTTAAAAAAGTAAACTCGGAAATGACCAGACAAACATGTCAACAACTTTGACTTCATGGATGAAGAAATGGTAAAGAAAATACAAGTTACACAGATAAGATCAAAATTTGAATACACAGTCTCACTATGGACACCTAGTGGAAAAAAAAAAAAAAAAATTTAGAAAGAATTCAAAGAGCAATGACAAAGATGGCCCCAACACTTTGCAATCTGACATACAAACAAAGATTGGCTAAACTAAATTTACCAACCCTGGAACAAAGAGAAAGAGGTAATTTTATAAACATTTATACATGCATACATATACCAAAGGCTTTTTCCCTCTTACAAGGGAGGTAGCCAAAAAACAATGGCATAAAAACCATTCCTACCCATTCCATCTCTAATACACTCTACTCCCCTCCACCCTCCATCTTATCTTAGCACCTCCTGGATGATGGGTCATCCCTGAATCTTGTCCACTCCCCTGGGTCAGAAGCAGTGTCACAAGACACAGCACATCCATAGCAAGGCCGCTTCACTTAAATCAGTGACCCCCCCCCCTCTGTCCCCCTATGAAGAAAAGAAGACAGGGAGAAATCCCTTCGGGCTGTGTCAAATTTTGCTCACACATACTACCTCACCCCCCACCCATTCCACCTCATGCATCACAGCATCATCCATATACAACCTTTTTCCATTCACCCCTGTCTTCTGTCCTCTCTTGTCCTTCCTCAACAGGCATTCCCCTCTTCCCCAAAGCCCCCTTCACCCATCTCATCCCAGGTCTCCCCCTCATGTTCACTCGCTCCTCATCTACCTTCCATACCTCTTTTACTAGTTTTTCTTCACTCATTCTTTTTATATGTCCAAACAATCCCAACACTCTTTCATCCACCCTATCTCCAAACTCCTTACCACCCCTGTTATCCTCCTTACTCCATCCAGCCTAGTAACCCCTATCATACTTCTCAGACACCTCATCTCAATCACATTCAAACTCCTCCTCTCTTCCTCTCTTATGTTCCATGTTTCTGCCCCATACTGTGCTGTTGGCACAATCACTCCTTCATACAGTCCCAAATGTCTATTCCTCATTACACTTTATAATCCACCAAGGCATTTACTCGATTCTCTCAATCTACATTTTACCTCCACCTCCACTCCACCCTTTCCTACCACATTCGCAACCAAGTATCTAAAACTATCCACTTCCTCCAGTCGCTCTCACTTAATGCTCACTTCCAGTCTGCTGCCACTTTCACCCCTTGTACATCTCATCACCTTACTTTTACCCACATTGTATAGGCCTCCTAACCTCAGCATTGAGCAGACTGATCCCCTGATTCATGAAATTCAGAGCGTCCCAGTACAAAAAGGTTGTGACCATGGGAGATTTTGATTATAGAGACATTGACTGGGAAAATTTAATAGATCATGAAGCAAAGAAATTCCTAGATGTGGTGCTGGATAATTTCTTAAAACAAGTGATTACTGATCCTACAAGGGGACAAAATACCCTGGACTTAATTTCAACTAATAATAAGCACCAAATTAGCAGCGTAATAGTGGGAGATAGTCTAGGCTCTGGCGATCATCAAGAAATAAGATTTAATGTTATTTGGGAAAAACTAAAAAGTACGAATAACGTCCAAGTACCAGACTTCAGGAAAGCAAACTTTGGCAATATAAAAACCTTTTTGAAATTGAAGACGAAATGTCATGCAGATGTTTCAAACATTGTCAGGTCTCGGTGCGTGACCGGGGGTAAGGTCATGACTAGGGGTTGGGTCACGGAGGGTAATATGCATACCTTGGGTCAGGTCATTTGGGGGCGAGGGCTCAACAGACAGGTCAGCGATTTGGAGGAAATGTATAGCAATCTACCTGATCTAATTATTAATGCACAAAACACATTTATCCCCCTAAAGTCAATACGGAAAAATAGTAATACTCCCAAATGGATGACGGACAGATTGAAAGATGAGATTGGAATGAAAAGAGGACTTTACATAAAAATAAAAAATGGGGAATCACACCTTAGATCAAGATATAATGAAATGGCAAAGCTGGTTAAAAGGAATACACGTACAGCGAAACATAATTATGAAATTAAGGTTGCCAGTCAAGCAAAATCCAACCCAAAGGGTTTCTTTCATGTCTATAGAACAAAAAATAAAGAATAGGACCAATTAAAAATGAAGAAAATGTCATGATAGAATCGGAGGAAAAAATGAGTGAGGAGTTTAACAATAATTTTCTATTGGTGTTTACTAATCAGAGGTTAAAGTACCTGACTGCGATCTGATTTTCAGAGAGGATGCAGAAAGTACATACATATACCAAAGGCTTTTTTCCCCCTACATGGGGGGTAGCCAAAATAAAAAAGGCATAGAAACCACTCCCACCCATTCCAATTCCTATATATTCCACTCCCCTCCACCCTCCTCCCTCCCTCATATCTTGGCACCTCCTGGATGACAGGTCATCCCTGCATCCTGTACACTGCCCTGGGTCAGAAGCAGTGTCGCAAGACACAGCACATCCACAGCAAGGCTGCTTCATAAATTCGGCAACCCCCCCCCCCCTCTCCATCCCCTCATGAAAAAAAGGAGAAGACGGGAAGAAATCCCTTCGGGCTGCGTCAATTTTTTTTTTCTCATACATACTTCCTCACCCCCCATCCCCCACCCACTCCACCTCATGTATCACAGCATCATCTATACACATCCCCTCTCCATTCACTCCTATCTTCTGTCTTCTCCCGTCCTTCCTCAACAGACATTCCTCTCTTTTGTAATGCCCCTTTCACCCCATCCATCAATCTCATCCTAAGATGCCCCCTCATATTCACTCCTTCCACGTCTGCCTTCCACACTTCTTTTACTAATCTTTCTTCACTCATTCTTTCCATGTGTCCAAACCATCCTAATACCCTTTCATCAACCCTATCTCCCAGTTCCCTTTCCACCTCTGTTCTCCTCCTCACCTCCTCATTTCTCACTCTATCTAGCGTAGTAACCCCTATCATACTTCTCAGACATTTCATCTCAAACACATTCAAACTCCTTCTCTCTTCCTCTCTCATGTTCCATATTTCTGCCCCGTACAATGCTGTTGGCACAATCACTCCTTCATACAACCTCCTCTTAACATCCATTATCAAATGTCCATTTCTCATTACACTTTTCAATCCGCCAAGGCATTTACATGCTTCTCTCAATCTACATTCTACCTCCACCCCCAATCCTCCCTTTCCTGCCACATTCACACCCAAGTATCTAAAACTATCCACTTCCTCCAGTCTTTCACCCTTAACCACTTCACTACAGGACTTAAATCTCGCGGGCAGCAGCCAATGCCAGCCGTACGACGTGTCGTAATAATACTCGCATCATAAAATATAGTCACAGCTTATATCGATCGTTCTCTCTTTCACCCATGAATTTTGAAAACCACAGAGAATGGGATTAAGAGCAGATTAGGGAGAATGTAAAAACACAGGGGCGACTACAATAAATATAATCAAGACGCCGATATGGCAGCGTCGCGAATCCACTTGCTCCTCATGATGCCTACGTGTGCGGCACCGTATGGAAGGGGTTAATGCTCACCTCCAGCCTGCTGTCACTCTCTCCCCTTGTACAGCTCATCACCTTACTTTTACCCACATTTATCTTCAGCTTCCTTCTTTCACACACCTTCTCAAACTCTGTCACTAACTTCCTCACTCCCTCCTCTGATCCTGCTCCAAGCGCAGTGTCGTCAGCAAACAGCAACTGGCTCACATCCCACTTTTCTCCATTTTCTTTAATCATCTCCAACCCGACCCACTACCCTTGCATTTACCTCTCGCACCAACCCATCCATGTAAAGACTGAACAGCTAGGGCGACATAACGCATCCCTGATGAAGTCCCACCTTTACCTCAAACCATTCACTCTCTCCATTTCTAATGCTAACACAAGCTCTACTACTCTCGTAAAAACTCTTGACTGCTCTTAACAGCTTACCTCCTATCCCATAGATCTGCAGTACCTCCCACAGTGCCTTCCTGTCTACCCTGTCATTAGCCTTTTCCAGATCCATAAAAGCCCAAAAAACATCCTTACCTTTTCCTATAGCATTCTCACATATCTGTCTTACCACAAAGATCTGATCTACACATCCCCTACCTGTCCTAAACCCACACTGTTCCTCACCAATTACTCCCTCTGTTCCTCTCCTAATCCTCTCAATCAAGACCCTCCCATAAGCCTTCCCAACTACACTCAACAAGCTGATCCCTCTGAAACTACTACATTCACACTTGTCCCCTTTTCCTTTGTAAAGTGGAACTATACAGGCACTCCTCCAGTCCTCCGGCACTGTACCCTCTCTCAAACAAACATAAAATAACCTCACCAGCCAGTCCACTATCACTGTACCTCCTTTCTTCAGACATTCTGCATGGCATCCATCCAGACCAAGTGCCTTACCTGCTCTCATCATCTTAACAGCTGCTTTCACTTCATCCTTCCCTATTTCTCCTCCATTTTCCTCACTCATCACTCACATTTTCTTAGCGCTTCCCACTGCAACTATCTTTCCCTCCCTATCCTCCTTCACATTTAGCAACTCCCTAAAATACTCTGCCCACCTTCCTCTCACTGCCTTCTCTTCCATTATCATCTCTCCATCTGCACATTTTACCTTTCCTTCTCTACTTGATTCGCCTCCTTTTTCTCTTTTAATTTCCTTCCAAAACATCTTTTTATTGCTTTCAAAATTTTGTCATACTCTTACCCTATTTCACATCTGCTCTCCTCTTTGCTTCCTTTATCTTATGCTTAACTTCCCTTCTCTTTACTTTGTACCTCTCATACGATTCCCTCGTCCTAATTTGCAGTCAATCTATGAATGCCTTCTTCCCTTCTACACATTTCTTTGCTTCCTCATCCCACCACTCACTACCTTTCCTTCTTTTTCCTCCCACCCTCCTTGTTCCACACACCATCTTTGCACACCTTATGACTCCCTCCTTGAACCATCCACATTCCTCCTCCACTCCTAGTTCTACTCTATCCTTTACTCCCTCCCACTCCTCTTTCAGTTTCTTCTTAACCCCTACCATACGGTGCCGCACACGTAGGCGTCATGAGGAGCAAGTGGATTCGCAATGCTGCCATATCGGCGTCTTGATTATATTTAATGTAGTCGCCCCTGCGTTTTGACATTCTCCCTAATCTGCCCTTAATCACATTCTCTATGGTTTTCAAAATTCACAGGTGAAAGAGAGAACGATCGATATAAGCAGTGACTATATTTTATGATGCGAGTATTATTACGACACGTCGTACGGCTGGCGTTGGCTGCTGCCCGCGAGATTTAAGTCCCGGAGTGAAGTGGTTAAACTCACTCTCCTTTTTTTCCTCATTTAAGCAGTTCACTCTAAGTACCTCCCTACCTTCTGCCCTTTTCCTCTTTCTCCACCTATTCTCCACTCTCATTTTACCTTCCACCAGAAAATGATCTGATATTCCCCCACTCTCTCCCCTTAGAACATGTACATCCTTAAATCTCCCTAACATATTCCTGGTCACCACTATATAGTCCATTAACGCTCTGTCTGCCACCCTTCCATCCACCACCCTCTCCCATGTGTACTTATGCTTGACTTTCTTCTTAAACACTGTATTTGCCATCATCAACTCTCTTTCAAGACACATCTCCACTATCATTTCTCCACTACGATTTTTACCTGGAACTCCATACTTCTATCTAATATCAGCATCAGTAAAGTAGTCAAGCAGATTGAAAGACTTAGTTACAAAATCTCCGGGTCCAGACAAAATTTTTCCAAGAACGCTTAAGGAGTGCAAATTTGAAATCTGCGACCAGTTAACTGAAATATTAAATAAATCGGTAGACACTGGTTTTGTGCCAACTGCTTGGAGGCAGGCAAACATTGTTCCTGTTTTTAAGAAGGGAGATAGATCGTCTATATGCAACTACAGGCCAATCAGTTTGACAGCGGTTATACGAAAAATGTTTGAATCAATAATAGGAAATAGACTCAGAGAACACATTGAAGGACATAATTTAATTCATAATTCACGGCATGGTTTCTCCAAGGTAAGTCATGTGACTAATCTTCTATCCTTTTACATTAAAGTATATAAGGTGTCACATAACAATGATAATTACAATGTTATTTACCTTGACTTTAGCAAAGCGTTTGACAAGGTGCCTCACCAGAGACTACTAAATAAAATCAAACCCCATGGCATAGGAGGAAAAGTGTTAGAATGTTTATGTGTCATATGTGTTCTGACTGGTGTTACTCATGATTGTCTCTAGTCCCCTTAACCCCCTACGTATGTTGTCAGTGTGACTTAGTGTAGAATAACAATCTGATGAGGACCACAATGGAAATAAGCGTACATACTTGGATTAGTAACAGAAAACAGCGGGTCACTTAAATGGAATAAAATCTAGGTGGGGCAATGTTACTAGCGGGGTCCCCCAGGGCTCGGTTTTGGGTCCCTTGTTGTTCATTATGTACAAAAACAAATTAGACGATGGGATAAATAGTGATGTTATTAAGTTTGTGGACGACACTAAAATAGGATGCCTAATTAGGTCAGGAGACGATGCAGAGATTCTGCAGGATGATCTTAATAAATTGTTAACATTGTCGGTGAAATGGCAAATGCACTTCAATATCTCTAAGTTTAGCATGTTAAACGTAGGGCTACACAAACCTGAAAATAGATACAGCGTAGATAACACGTTTTTAGACAAATCTGAGTGCAAGAGGGACTTGGGAGTTCTGGCGAGTCCAGACCTTAAAACTAGGAAGCAGTTGCATTAGCGCCAGGAATAAAGCTAACAGAGCATTAGGTTTCACTGCTAGGACGGTAACAAATAGAAGTGCAGAGGTAATTATTAAACTATCTAGCAATAATTAGACCCATCCTTGACTATGCGGTACAGTTTTGGTCTCCGTCCTTCAGAATGGACAAAAATTCACTAGAATCAGTACAGAGAAGAATGACCAAAATGATATATGGACTCAGAAATTTGCCTTACGAAGAGAGGCTTAGGCACCCTAACTTACACTCTGGAAAGACGTAGAGTGCGGGGTGATCTAATAGAGGTGTTCAAGTGGATCAAAGGTTATAACAAGTGTGATGCAAACAAGGTCATCATAATAAAACAACTGGGCAGGACTCGCAGTAATGGGTATAAACTGGACAAATTTAGATTCAAGAAGGAAATAGGCAAGAATTGGTTTACTAATAGGGTGGTCGATGAATGGAATAAACTCAGTAACCATGTAGTAAGCGCTGAAACTATCAGTTGTTTCAAAAAACAATTAGACAACTTTATGGATGGGGATGACAGGTGGTGATGGATACGGAGCTTCCTAGTGTAGGCCTTATGGTCTCTTGCAGTCTCCTTTATTCATATGTTCATCTTCAACTTTCTTCTTTCACACACTTTCCCAAACTCTGTCACCAACTTCCTCAATCCCTCCTCTGATCCTGCTACAAGCGCAGTGTCGTCCGCAAACAGCAACTGGCTCACATCCCACTTTTCTTCCTTTTCTTCAAACATCTCCAATCCCTGACCCACCACCCTTGCATTTACCTCTCGCACCACCCCATCCATGTATAAGTTGAACAGCTAGGGTGACATAACACATCCCTGACAAAGTCCCACCTTTACTCCAAACCACTCACTCTCTCCATTTCTAATCCTGACACATGCTCTACTACTCTCGTAAAAACTCTTGACAGCTCTTAACAGCTTTCCTCCTATCCCGTATATCTGCAAGACCTCCCACAGTGCTTTCCTTTCTACCCTGTCATAAGCATTTTCCAGATCCATAAAAGCCCAAAAAACATCCTTACCTTTTCCTATAGCTTTCTCACATATGTCTTACCACAAAAATCTGATCTACACAACCTCTACCTGTCTTAAATCCACACTGCTCCTCGCCAATCACTCCCTCTGTTCCTCTCCTAATCCTCTCAATCAAGATCCTCCCATAAGCCTTCCCAACTACACTTAATAAGCTAATCCCTCTGAAACTACTACACTCACACTTGTCCCCTTTTTGTATAATAGAACTAGGTAAATATACACCCATCCCCTGCCCCCTCCCTTCTTTGCTTGACATGGAAGTAGAGAATTAAAAATATCTTCATTGTTTTAAAAATTTCAGTTGAACATCCACCCCACCTGACATCTGCTTTCCTCTTAACCTCCCTAAACTTATATTTTGCTTCCCCCTATTTACTCTATACCTCTAATATGCTTCATTTACAATTCATCATACACCCATTTCTTGGTGAAGCATATAAACAAGACAGAGAGAATACAAAGAATATTGACTAAACTGGTTCCCAGCCTTGCAAAAGAGAAACTAGTAGCACTTGCCTTAACATCATTCAAATATAGAACTGAAAGAATATGACCATATTATTCAGGTCATTAAATTGTGGCAAATCTGACAAGATTTCTTGGTTTGAGACAAACTGAAAAAGACCACACATCTGAAGGCTGTGAACAGTTTTCTTTACAAATACATTAACAATGTTCAACAATCATTCTTTCAAGCCTGCAACACAACTGAATGTGGCCATGGCCAGTTCCCTAGGGACAAGGAGCCTCCTGAAAAAGAGTACTAGGACAACAAAGCTGCATGAAACTTCTGAGACACCTTAAACTTACCAAGTTTTTTTGAATCATCATCACTCAGCTTTGTCAGTGGTTGCAGAAATGAACCTATCTTATTTTCAAATGCACGACAATAATCTTGAACCTCCTGTGATGTGACTTTGCTTGAAGGTGGTATACCACGTGCATGCATTATGCCACATCTATTTGGCATTTCATCCTCATTTGGATATTCTGAGTGGTTGTAGTAGTCAACTGAATGGACAATCCGAAGATATAATAGCAGTCTATCCAGCACCTGCAATTAAAAAATCTTATTGTAATAATTGTACTGACATCCTACTTAAACTTCAAATAACAGAACCAAAAGAAACCTTTTTCCATTTCTAATATCAATCAGTTACCTTGGTTTCTTCATGCTAGACCAGTGCCCCCAGGACATCCATCAATAGCCCCCATTCTGCCCCAGTGATCATTGATATAAAACTATGTTGTCTATGGTATGCTACTGCTAGGCAATGCAACACTGTATTTACCTAGTTGTATTTTACAGAGAGAAGGAATTTGAATGTGTTTGAGATGAGGTGTCTGAGAAGTATGATGGGGGTTACTAGGCTGGATAGAGTGAGAAATGAGGAGGTGAGGAGGTGAACAGGGGTGGAAAGGGATTTGGGAGATAGGGTTGATGAAAGAGTATTAGGATGGTTTGGACACATGGAAAGAATGAGTGAAGAAAGGTTAGTAAAAGAGGTATGGAAGGCAGATGCGGAGGGAGTGAACATGAGGGGATGTCCTAGGATAAGATGGATGGATGGGGTGAAGGGGGCTTTGGGGAAGAGGGGAATGTCTGTTGAGGAAGGACGGGAGAGGACAGAAGACAGGGGTGAATGGAGAATGGTTGTATATGGATGATGATGTGATGCATGAGGTGGAATGGGTGGGGGGATGGGGGGTGAGGTAGTATGTGTGAGCAAAATTTGACGCAGCCCGAAAGGATTTCTCCCCGTCTTCTCCTTTTATGCAAGGGGAGACGGAGAGGGGGGGTTGCCGATTTAATGAAGTGGCCTTGCTGTGGATGTGCTGTGACTTGCGACACTGCCACTGACCCAGGGCAGTGGACAAGGTGCAGGGAAGGTGGAGGGGTGTGGAGTGTATTTAGGGATGGAATGGGTGGGAACGATTATGTCTTTTTCTTTTTGGCTACCTCCCTTGAAAGGGGGAAAAAGCCTTGGTATATGTATGTATGTATTTTACAGGAAGAGAGCTATGCTCATAGTGACCCCCTTTTGTATCTTTTAGCATCCAGTTTATCTTAAATTCTTGTATAGTTTTTGCATTCCCTGTTTTCTCATTTAGTTTGTTCCAGCTATCTATCACTGTGTGGGAAACTTCTTTTTCAGATATCTTCTATAACTATCCTTTTTAAGTTTCTTTTCATGTCCTCTGGTTTTTCTTCTATCCCACTTTTGTAAGTCATCTCTATCAAAGACTTCCATCCCTTTCATAATTCTGTAGATGGTTAGTAGACCTCTTTTTTCTCTTCCTTGTTCCAGGGTTGGTAGTTCGAGTTTGTCCAACCTTTGTTTGTATATAATTTTGGAGAGTGTTGGTGCTATCTTTGTTGTTGCTCTTTGAATTCTAATTTCTTTATATTCTTTTTTGTACTTAGTGTCCATAGTGTCACAGTGTACTCCAATCTTGGTCTTATCAATGTAACTAATATTTTCTTTACCATTTCTTCATCCATGTAATCAAAGGCCACTTTCATTGATCTTAATAAATTGAAGGTTTCTCTGACTAATTTGTTGATATGTTTGTCTGGTGTCATGTCATTGGTGATAGTTATTCCTAGGTCCCTTTCAGAGTTGACTTTAACTTCCTTTGTACCAATTTTTTATTGTCCCAATATTCTGTTTTTGCTTTTTCTAAATTCCATTATACTACATTTCTTGATGTTGAAATTCACCTCACAAAGGATTACAAAGGCGGAGCATGCTGACAGGAGACCTTTTGATCCATATCTAGGTCGGATGCGAAAAAAAAATCATATTAATAATAAAATAATAAATAAAAACTATAATAATGTAAATAACAAATAAAATACATAAATAAATGCATAGGTATAGTTAAATAATAAACAGGTAAATAGTACATACATACATATACCAAGGCTTCTTCCCCCTTCCAAGGGAGGTAGCCAAAAAGGGAAAGGCACAAAAACACTCCCACCCATTTCATCCCCAAGTACACTCCACACCCCTCCCACCCTTCCTCTCATCTGAGCACCTCCCGGATGACGGGTCATCCCTGCACCCTGCCCACCGCCCTGGGTCAGAAGCAGTGTCGCAAGACACAGTACATCCACAGCGAGGCCGCTTCATTTAATCGGCGACCCCCCCTCTCCGTCCCCCTTTGCATATAAGGCGAGGACGGGGAGAAATCCCTTCGGGCTGCGTCAAAATTTACTCACACATACTACCCCACCCCCCACTTCCCCGCCCATTCCTCCTCATGCAGTCACAACATCATCCATATACAACCATTCTCCACTCACCTCTGTCTTCCGTCCTCTCCCTTCCTTCCTCAACAGACATTCCCCTCTTCCCCAAAGCCCCCTTTACCCCATCCACCCACCTCATCCTAGGACGTCCCCTCATGTTCACTCCCTCCACATCTGCCTTCCATACCTCTTTTACTAGTCTTTCTTCACTCATTCTTTCCATGTGTCCAAACCATCCTAATATTCTTTCATCAACCCTATCTCCCAAATCCTTTTTCACCCCTGTTCTCCTCCTCACCTCCTCATTTCTCACTCTATCTAGCCTAGTAACCCCCACCATACTTCTCAGACACCTCATCTCAAACACATTCAAACTCCTTCTCTCTTCTTCTCTTGTGTTCTGTTTCTGCCCCATACAGTGCTGTTGGCACAATCACTCCTTCATACAGTCTCCTCTTCGCATCCATTCCCAAATGTCTATTCCTCATTACACTCTTTAAACCACCAAGGCATTTACTCGCTTCTCTCAATCTACATTCTACCTCCACCTTCACTCCACCTTTTCCTGCTACACTTGCACCCAAGTATCTAAAACTATCCACTTCCTCCAGTCGCTCTCCCTTAATGTTCACTTCCAGTCTACTGCCACTTTCACCCCTTGTACATCTCATCACCTTACTTTTACCCACATTTATCTTTAGCTTTCTTCTATCACATACTCTCCCAAACTCTGCCACCAGCTTCCTCAATCCCTCCTCTGACCCTGCCACAAGCGCAGTGTCGTCCGCAAACAACAGCTGGCTCACCTCCCACTTTTCTCCATTTTCTTTAACCATCTCCAATCCCTGACTCACTACCCTAGCATTCACCTCTCGCACCACCCCATCCATGTATAAGTTGAACAGCCAGGGCAACATAACGCATCCTTGACGAAGGTAAATAGTAAATAATAATAAATTGACATATAACTAATAATAAATGAAAATCAGACAGATAAATGATAAAACAAAAACAAATAATATAAGATAAATTATAATCATTACAGCATCTTACTTAGGTATTCATCTAAATGATTCTTAAAGCTTCGAACTGAACTACATTGCACTACCTGTGCAGGAAGTTTATTCCATTCATTAACTACACGGTTGGCAAAGTTGTTTCTACCTACTTCCAAATTGAATCTATTTCCGACACTTTGAGACCATTGTTTCTTGTCTGATTCTCATTCAATGTGAAAAAAATTTCACTTTTGATGTTGTCAATTCCCTTTAAAATCTTAAAGACCTGTATCAAGTCACCTCTGAGTCTGCGCTTTTTTAAGGAAAACAGATTCAAGTGTTTTAGTCGATTTTCATATGATTTATTTTTGATATTTGGAATCAGTTTTGTGGCTCGCCGTTGTACTTTTTCCAGTCTGTCAATGTCTTTAATGAGATTCGGTGACCATACAGAAACAGCATATTCCAAATGTGGACGAACTAACGATTTATATAGCTTGTTAATGAGTAATGGACTTTTGAAATCAAAAGATCGCGCAATCAGTCCCAGAATCTTATTTGCTTTCTCAGAGGCTGAAATGCACTGCTTAGATGATTTGAGGTCGTTACTGATAATTACGCTGAGATCTTTTTCACTATCCACTTTTGTTAACGAATTTCCAAATAACTTGTAATCGTACTTACTGTTATTTTTACCTATGTGCATTACCTTGCATTTACTTCTGTTAAATTTCATTAGCCACTTTTCAGACCATTGCTGTAATTTATCTAAATCTTCTTGAATATCTAATTGGTTTGAGTAATCATTTGCCACTCCGCACAGTTTTGTATCATCAGCAAATTTGGAAACAGTAGATTTTAGTCCATGGTCTATATCATTTATATATACTATGAATAGAAGTGGCCCAAGAACGGAACCCTGAGGAACTCCACTTGTAACATTTTTCCATCTAGAAGTTTTTCCATTTAAAACAACTCTCTGTTTTCGACCATTCAACCAATTACTAGTCCAACCTAATAGACTACCACTTATTCCGTGTAAAACTAATTTAGTAAGTAGTCTTTCGTGTGGGACGGTATCAAAAGCTTTTGCAAAGTCTAGATATATTAACCCATTCAACTCCGATGACAAGATGTCTTGTCATTTGGTCAAATAAAACAAAAAATCATAATAAAACAACAAAATGTTTGATGATCAAACAGCACCAGAAAAATATGACGTCGTCAGTCCTCCTCGAGGAGGACTGACGACGTCATATTTTTCTGGTGCTGTTTGATCATCAAACATTTTGTTGTTTTATTATGATTTTTTGTTTTATTTGACCAAATGACAAGACATCTTGTCATCGGAGTTGAATGGGTTAAATCTATATTGTTTCTTTTGTCATAACTCAAGATAACTGTGTTGTAGAATTCGAGTAAGTTAGTCACGCAAGAACGTTTCCGTCTGAAACCATGCTGGCTATCATTTATCAAACGGTTACTTTCTAAATGATGTTCGATAGCATCTCTGATGATAGTTTCCATTATTTTTCCTACGATTGAAGTCAAACTTATAGGCCTATAGTGATTTGGTTTCTTTTTGTCACCTTTTTTGAATATGGGAGTAACGTTAGCTAGCTTCCATTCTCTTGGGACATCTCCGGATATGATGGATTTCTTGAAAATAATTTCTAATGGAACAACAATCTCATTTTTCATTTCCTTTAAGATTCTTGGATGCCAACCGTCAGGTTCTGGTGTTTTATTAACTGAGTTTCTCTATACACCTTTTAATTTTTTCTTTTGTTATATTTACTGTTGTGAGTAAGTTTACCCTAGACTTTTCACAGGTTTCAGTTTGGAATTCACTTTGAGGTGTTTCGTTTACGAATACCGAGCTAAAATAATAGTTTAAGATATTACACATTCCTTCATTTGAATATTCAAGTTGACCGTCAGCAGATAATAGTGGACCAATGTGATTCCTAACAACCTTTGTATCTCTAATGTAACTATAGAATTCTTTGGAATTCTCTTTGGATTTATCAGCGATGTTCATTTCGTATTGTCATTTTCTTTTCTTATTGTCTTTTTTAAATCTCTCTGTATTGATACATAACTTTGATAGTCATTAGATGCACCCCAGCACTTATATTTCTTATAAGCCTGTCTCTTTTTAGCAATACTTTTTTCAGTTTCTTTGTCGAGCCACTTTGGGCGAGCCTGATTTGGGGGACGTCTGTCCTTAAAAGGAATGTAAGTTTGAATCATCTTAGTGAGCGTTATTTGAAATATTTCCCACATCTGATCTACAGGTCTTTCGTTTAATTTTGCCTCCCAATCTGTAAGCTGAAGCTCCTGACTCCATTTCCAGACTTTGTCCACGTCTTTCTGTAGTGATTTGCAATCTTCCTCTATACTTACTCTCTTTAGTAGTTTTGCATCATCTGCAAAGAAGTTCATACAACATTCCACAACTTTATCCATGTCATTTATATATATGGCAAACATTATCGGCACCAATACAGAGCCTTGTGGGAATCCACTTATCATTTCTTCCCAATTTGAGTTCCTGTCTCTGAGTACCACTCTCATTTTTCTCCTGTTCAAGAAATCTTTCATCTATTCCAGTAACTTTCCTTGTATTCCACCTATTGTTTAAATTTTTCTTAGTGCCTTTATGTGTGGTACTTTGTCAAATGCTTTTTGTAAATCTAGGAAGGCACAATCTGCCCATTTGTCCCTTTCTTGAATTATTTCTATTAGCCTCGAGTAAATGCATATCAAGTTTGTGGCACATGATCTTCTGTATCTAAATCCTTTGTCCATTAGTTCATCTATACATTCTTTCAATATACAATTTGCAATTCCATCTGGCCCATGTGACTTTCTGACGTCAAGGTTTTTTTATTTGGTCCATTTTGTGTCACTGTTAATTCTTGTGTGCATTATGGGCATACTGTCTCTTCCCAGTATAATTCTGCATTTAGAATAGGTAACCAAGAGTGGTGATCCAGTGAGGTGAACCAAAGCTGCCCTATTTGTAAACAGTACACAAAAAGAAGGAATGAATATTCAACCTCTTCAATACAAGTTGAATTCTCGTGCGGAGTATTGGATGCTTGATGTATGGTGATGCATCACAATACACGCATTATAGAATATAAAGTCACTGCTGATTTATTTGTTCTCTTTCACTCATAGTAATAATAAACACAGAAAATGCGATAAAGCCAGTTCACAGAATTTAGGGGTCACTCAGGTACAACAACTACAAAATAATATAATCAGGACGCCAATACTGGCATCCTCATATACCCACTCGCACCTCATTATGCCTATGTAGGCATCATCGTACAGAAGAGGTTAAGTTCAAATTGAATGAAACTGTGTATATAGGTGCTAAACTGCAAGCATAAATATTGAACAGTAATGTCCAGCATTTAACCAAGAAAACATTAAGACGATAAGGCAGTTATTGACTTACAATTATTTGCACTTATGACCACTTTGATTGTATCAGTGTTCATACAGCAAGCAGTATACAATTATGTAAAAATACATTTTAATTCGGACAGTTTCACATAGAGTGGTAACACATGCACTCTCCCACATGAACAAAGTCTGGGAATGGAGTCAGAAGTGTGAAGTGAATTTCAACATCAAGAAATGTAATATAATGGAATTTGGGACAATATAAAATTGGTACAAAGTAAGACAAAAAGTTAACTTGGAAAAGGACCTAGGAGTAACTATCACCAATGACATGGCACCAGATAAACATATCAACAAAACAGTCAGAGAAACTTTCAATTTATTAAGATCAATGGAAGTGGCCCTTAACTACATGGATGAAGAAATGGTAAAGAAAATATCAGTCACAATGATAAGACCAAGATTGGAGTATGCTGCAACACTATAGACACCTAGTACTAAAAAGAACAAAGAAATTAGAAAGAATTCAAAGAGCAACAACAAAGATGGCACCAACACTCTCCAAATTGACATATGAACAAAGATTGGACAACTCGAACTAACAACCCTGGAACTAAGAAGAGAAAGAGATCTACTAACCATCTACAGAATTATGAAAGGGATGGAAGTCTTCAAGAGAGATGATTTACTAAAGTGGGATAAAAGAAAAACCAGAGGACATGAAAATAAACTTAAAAAGGAGTTACAGAAGAGATCTGAAAAAGAATAGCTTCCCACACAGTGATAGAGCTGGAACAAACTGAATGAGAAAACAGGGAGTGCATAAACTATACAAGAATTTAAGATCAAATTGGACGCTATAGTGGGATAAAAGAAAAACCAGACAAGAAAATAAACTTAAAAAGGAGTTACAGAAGAGATCTGAAAAAGAATAGCTTCCCACACAGTGATAGATAGCTGGAACAAACTGAACGAGAAAACAGGGAGTGCAAAAACTATACAAGAATTTAAGATCAAACTGGATACTGAAAGATACAAAAGTGGGTCACTACGAGCATAGCTCTCTTCCTGTAAATTACAACTAGGTAAATACAAAGTACTAAGCATATGTCTCACTAACTTTCACTCAATGATTTCCATCTCTACCACTCATAGAATATGAACAAAGAGGAAGAGTTACTTCTGTTGACAAACCAACAAGGGGGTTGGCAGAAACTCCCATCCACCACTCTTGTTTCCCTCTTATCTTAGTTCTTTGTGGATGAAGGGTCATCCCAGTCTCCTCCCCATGTCCAGGTTGGAAGCAATGCAGCATGACACAGCACATCCACAGCTGGGCCACTTCACTTACACAGTTACCACCCCCCTCCTCCTCATCTCTTTTGGAAAATAAAGACAAGGAGAAATCCCTTGAGGCTGTCAAAATATCATCCATATATAACTATCCTCCACTCACCCATATCCCTTGCCTTCTCCCTTCCTTGCTCAAAAGACCTTAAGTTCACTCCCTCCACCTCTGCTTTCCACACCTCTTTTGCTTATCTTTGTTCACTCATTCTTTCCATGTGCCCAAACCATCCCAATCATCTTTCATCACCCCTATCTGCCAGCTCCCTTTCCACCCCGACTCACCCCCTCATTTCTTAAGCTATCCAACCTTATGAGATATTCATTACCTTGATTAAATTTGGATCTCTCTCAATAGTTTCTCCTTCTTGAGTTTTATCCTCATTATCATTTTCACTACTGTTGGCCCCAAGGAGTTCCTCTTCTTCAGCACTTGCTTCTTCAATTAGGTAGTCAGTTATATTGCGTAGTACTGGGTTTTGTGAAGATGTCAAACTCAACAGCATCTGAAAATCAAAAGCCTAACATTGATTATAAAAATCTGCATCATCAAGATTGCATTATTACATCTACTTACAAAATAAAAGTATTATGTATGAGCATATCATTAAAAAAATTCTGGAAAGTAAACAAATAAATGAATATACAAATAAAAAAAAATGAATGATGATAATTAAATATTAAGCAAATTACCACAACATGGAGCTCATTGAAAGAAAAGTGCATATGATTACTGTGGACTTCATTTTTGCAGGGACCAACAATACAACCATAACTGAGACAGACATATTCAAACTACACCAATATCTCACCTCTGGACAAAATGCATCCCCCAAGTAACTGCTACTTTCAACCAGGTTCATGATCCATTATCTGTTTCAACTATCCTTCCTCTGATTTTTTTCCCTAAGGAGATTTGCTAACAAGTATATTGCTACCCTCCTCTTCCTCTTACCACCCAGTGGCTTGTGGGATGGAATTATCTAGTTTAGGTCTATAACCATGAAGACATTTCAGCACCATAATGAATGAATACTTAGTTTCAAGTGATGGTTCTAAAATTCTGAATCAACCAATCCATTGTCCCTGTTCTCTCTTGCAGATCCACAACCTCCAGGAAACCAGCAACAGCCTTCAGTCAGGACCATAAATCAATTAGTGAAGAGATACTGTGTTGTCTGGGTATAATAGTGTGGGGTATAGTAGTATAAGATATTCCGTGTCTTCTGTGTGGTGGTTGCACCTGGGACAATTTGAATCTGTGGCCAGGCCTATTCTGTGTTGGTATTGTCTTAATGACAGATGGTGTCCTGAGCAGTCATGCCAGTGTGATTCTTGTCTGGTATGGGAAGACTTTCTCTGTGGGACTTTATTGGGGGAGGGGGGGTAGTATTGAGTTTGGTGGTCTTTCAGTCTTTCTTGAAGGGTTTGATTAGTTGTCTGGGTGTGAATGTTTTATGTGGTTTGGATGATTGATTGTGGTAGATGTTTGAGTAGTATGCTGCAGTTTTTTTTTTTTGTTGGATTCTGTTGGCGGTACTTGTGAGATATAATTTGAAGGGTGTGTGTTGTTTAAGGTTTTTGTGTAGAACTGTGTTCCTGTCATTCTATATGATGTTCCATTGAAAGGATTTTGGTTTCTGAGTACAGGTGTCTTATAGGGGTGGTTTTGGTGCATCCTGTTCATACTCTCAGTGCTCCATTCTGTAGTATCTATAAGTTGTTTATGTTTGATTTGGTGCTTGTTGGAAACCTTACTGTGGAGGTGTATTCTAGGGTGGTTCTTATGAATTGTTTATAGATGTTTATTAGTTTCTATATGATAGGCAAGAGATACACGAGTGTGGGTACTGTCTTTACTGGTGCCCAAGACCAACCACCTACAGCGCGTTACCACGGGCTTGCTGCCTGCGGGGCCCCACATATACTACATCCCCCTCCTAAAGATATTAATGTACTACGTTCATGTAGTACATTAAACAAAAATTACAATTATTTTGCACAAGTCCACAAGAGTAACTTGATATACAAACATAACTGAGAAATGCCAACTCCATGAGGGGAGGGGGGAAAACAAAATAAAGAAATACACAGGGCACTTCTGTGCACACACACACACACTTAGTTGCAGTCGTCTATTACATAATCTCCTACCCATCCAAGGATGGCAGGCCAGGCCTGTCTGTGTTATGAGTGGTGGTGAGGGCAGTTCTTGCAATGCATTATTGGCAGCAGGACACAGGTGTCGGCAGTTGCGTAGGGTGATCCGTTCAATTGGATTGAGTATTGGTGGAATAGTACAGCCTCAGTAATCACACCTCGCCTGTCCCACAGCTTATTAGCCTGGATCTGTATCCACACTTGGGTGCCAATCGCTAGTGTGGGAAGAGTCTTGGGCGTTCCTTGTTTGACAATCCAGGTCTCCTGTTGCCTTGCTGCCTCGCACTCTCTTGCACGCAGTGTTTGTTGCCACTGCACATCCACCTTGTAATGTTGTCAATTCACTGGTACACCATCTCGTAGCTGCCTGCCCATGGCCAGCTGTGCAGGTGACTTGTCCACCCCGCACAGAGGTGTGTTGTGGTTGTTGTTGTTGTTGTCGTTCCCTAGACTGTCTGTCCGAGCAGTCCCGTCTCCCCAAGGAAGGCCACAGCCGAAACTGGGTTTTCCCACAAATCCTTTATAGAGTGTATGTTGTGTTGTTTGCGTGCATGATTGTGTATAATGCAGTCTTCCATTATGTGTTGTATGGTATGGGGTGAAGTGTTACATCCTGGGCAGCTGTTCACAACACGGTCGTCCAGCCTCTTCTGGTAGCTTAGAAGTGCTGGGTGGTGACCGCATCGCAGTCTGGCCAAGTGGACTCTGTCCTTTCGTGGGAGAGAGGATTCAGAAGGGTGGATATCAGGGGGTCTGGCATGCAGCAGTGTGTTGTCTTTCAGTGTCTTAATGGAGCGGTGAGTGATATGATTATGAATATGTTTCCGGAGGCTGGTATTTGGTGGTTGTGGAGGAAGAGAAGAGAGTATCTGTGCGTAATAAAGGTCTTTGGGTGTAGTTTTAATGTTTCTTGGTGTGTGTGGGTGTTCTGCTATGTAGTGTAGCGGGTGTGATGTGTTTGTGGTGGCTGCAGCAAGTGTTTGTGTGCCTCTCATGTCGAGGTGGTCCTTGACTTTGAGGACTTTTGTTTCATGGTGTAAATGGTCGGTAGGTGATGTATTTGTGCAGCCTGTAATTGTTTTTAGGGCTTTGTTTTGTATGATTTGAAGGGTGTTGTGGTGTGTCTCACTGAGATTAGGAGCCCATGCAGGACTCGCATAATTCATCACTGAGCGTATGCATTGTTTGTATATTGTTATATTAGTTTCTTTGTTTTGTCCAAATGTTGTTCCAGTGATTGACTTAAGTGCGTTAAGTCTAGGTGTGCATTTGTTTTTTATGTTTGTGAGGTGTTGTTTGAAAGACATGGATGTATCGTATGTTACACCAAGAATTTTCGGTGTGTTTGTGTGTGGTATTAGAGTGTTGTTGATGTAGAGATGAGGTATGTATTTGTGTTCTTTTGTCCAGTTGGTGAGAAGTGTTGCTGTAGATTTGGTTGGAGCTATTTTGAGTCTGTTTGTGATGAACCATGTGTTGAGTGTGTCAAGGTAAGGCTGGATTATTTCAGCAGCTTTGTCTGTGTTACGATGTGTGCATGTGATTGTTATGTCATCTGCGTAGGAAGAGATTTGTATTTCTGAGGTGTCTGGCGTGGGTAAGTCATGCATGTATAGATTAAATAATGTGGGGGATAGAACTGAGCCCTGTGGTACTCCGTTCTTAATGTTTCTGATGTGCGATGATTGGCCATTATATGACACATGAGCATTCCTGCCTGCCAGATAATTGGCCAGCCATCTTTTGGTGTTATTGTGCATGTCTGTGTTATATATTTTATTTGTTAGGTTGTGGCGGGGGATAGCATCAAAAGCTTTACTAATGTCCAATGTTATAAGAAGTGTTCTGTGGTGGGGCTTATCTGAATTGATTCCATCTAAAATTCTTTGTGTGAGGTTTGTCAGAAGAGTGTTTGTGGAGTGGTACTGTAACAGGGCTACTGATGCCTTATCCACATTGAGGCCGCCCCTGGGGCCCGTGTTTTCTCGGAGCAGTCTCTTGGCACACTTCACAGCCGTTTCCGCTCTGCCCTTCGACTGTATGAAGTGTGTGGACGCAATCCACCTCTTTACTCCCCACTTCCTGAATAGGACACACATCTCTTCACTGGCAAGGTTCATCCCTCCTTCTGTTGTTGTTGTTGTTGTTGTCGTTCCCTAGACTGTCTGTCCAAGCAGTCCCATCTCCCCAAGGAATGCCACTGCCGAAACTGGGTTTTCCCACAAATCCTTTACAGAGTGTATGTTGTGTTGTTTGCATGCATGATTGTGTATAATACAGTCTTCCATTGTGTTGTATGGTATGGGGTGAAGTGTTACATCCTGGGCAGCTGTTCACAATGCGGTCATCCAGCCTCTTCTGGTAGCTTAGAAGTGCTGGGTGGTGGCCGCATCACAGTCTGGCCAGGTGGACTCTGTCCTTTCGTGGGAGAGAGGATTCAGAAGGGTGGATATCAGGGGGTCTGGCATGCAGCAGTGTGTTGTCTTTCAGTGTGTTAATGGAGCGGTGAGTGATATGATTATGAATATGTTTCCGGAGGCTGGTATTTGGTGGTTGTGGAGGAAGAGAAGAGAGTATCTGTGCATGATAAAGGTCTTTGGGTGTTGTTTTAATGTTTCTTGGTGTGTGTGAGTGTTCTGCTATGTAGTGTAGCGGGTGTGATGTGTTTGTGGTGGCTGCGGCAAGTGTTTGTGTGCCTCTCATGTCGAGGTGGTCCTTGACTTTGAGGACTTTTGTTTCATGGTTTAAATGGTCTGTAGGTGTTGTATTTGTGCAGCCTGTAATTGTTTTTAGGGCTTTGTTTGGAATGATTTGAAGGGTGTTGTGGTGTGTCTAACTGAGATTAGGAGCCCATGCAGGACTCACATAATTCATCACTGAGCGTATGCATTGTTTGTATATTGTTATATTAGTTTCTTTGTTTTGTCCAAATGTTGTTCCAGTGATTGACTTAAGTGCGTCAAGTCTAGGTGTGCATTTGTTTTTTATGTTTCTGATGTGTTGTTTGAAAGACATGGATGTATCGTATGTTACACCAAGAATCTTCGGTGTGTTTGTGT
Source organism: Oratosquilla oratoria (assembly GCF_046742065.1). NCBI lineage: Eukaryota > Metazoa > Arthropoda > Malacostraca > Stomatopoda > Squillidae > Oratosquilla > Oratosquilla oratoria. The sequence goes on along the minus strand of NC_134781.1, from coordinate 38,244,138 downwards.
GTGGTATTAGAGTGTTGTTGATGTAGAGATGAGGTATGTATTTGTGTTCTTTTGTCCGTCTGTAGAAAACCCGGGTGCCCCCCACCTCTGGATGTACTGCCAGAACACCAATGCTAACTTGTTGGATGTGGCTCCATTGGAGAAGTCTGCTAATTCCAACCACCCGGTAAGTCTGTCAATGTATGCCACGTATATCTGTGCTTCAAGTTGGAACAAGTCTGCCACAGTGTTGAAATAGATACTCAGGTGGGGGCATCATGGTGAAGGGTTCGGTAGCTTGCGATGGCAAGTGAGTATTACAGGTGGTACAAGAATCTCTATGCTGCTGCAGGTCGCCTTCCATGTCAGGTAAATAGACTGACTGCCTCGCCCGTTGTAACATCCCATGCCTTGGTGACCAGTGTGGAGATTTCTTATGCATTATCTGGGATCACCAATCAAATCGACCCTGGGTCGTATGTGTACATCACCATTCCTTGTGACACTGCCAGCCTGTCCCTGACTCCATAGTACTGACAGAGACAGGTTAACTCGTGTGCTCGGTGCAGGTGCCAATCGCCTGCTGTCACCTTGGCAAGGAGTAGCTGATAGTCCAGATCATCTGCAGCAGCCTGCACCATTGGTGCATTGTCAAGCACGATGGAGTCACCGCTGTCAAGAGCAGTGACCGTTGCTGCCACCACTGTGGCCTCCATGATGCTGGCATCCTCTTCATCTCTGGTTTCTGGCAGCTCAAAGTGCAGGGTAGCAAGACAGGAAATCCGCCGCACACTTGCGCTTCCCAGGGAGGTACTTGATTTGGAATCTGTAGGGGAGGGTTTCTTCCTTAAGGGAGAACAACCTTGAGTTCACAATGTCCTTCAGTGCTCTGTCCCCCAGTAACTTGACTAGCAGGCAATGGTCAATGATGATCAGGAGGTTGGGGCATCCCAGCAGGAACAGATGGGCTTTGTGGGGGCACCAAGCGACTGCTAGTGCCTCACCCTCCACCGGAGCGTAGCCTGCCTCAGCAGGTGTAAGGTGATGAATGCCACATAGTGCGAGGTGCCACCCGCTCTTACAGCAAAAACAACTCTTTTGTTGGGCAGAGGCAATGTTGCAGCAGCACCACAAAGCCAATGCCCATCCTACTCCAATCAATCAATCAATGCTGTGGGTTTGTCCTTGTTGTAAAAGGTTGGACACTCCTTAGCAGGGCCACAGATGACGTCCTTTGCTTGCTGGAATTTTTCTTGCAGATTACCGTCCCAGTACACCTTCCTGCCTTCAGGTTTCCATAGCAGCTCATGGAACAGTTCCATGACTGGTACAGTGGCAAGGAAGGGTGCCAGCTGGTTGGCAAATCTGTGCCAGGAGTGGATGTCAGTCAGAGACGGCTCTGCAGGCATGTTGAAGTTTCTAATGGCAGCCAGCCTTTCTTCTGTGGGCTTATAACCATCCCACCTGACACGAAATCCCATGAAGACCACCTTTCCTCCAAAACTTGAATTTCTCGGGCTTCATGGTCACTCCTTTCACAGCACATGTCTCGAGGAAGTCGTAGACGTGCCAGAAAGCGTCAAACAGCAGTGTGTCATTGACGCATTTCAGCTACCGTTGGATCCCACTGATGGCATCATCGAACCGTCTAGTGTAAGTGCCAGGGGCGGCTCAGTGATCCATTGGAGTCCTGCAGTACCTGTACTGGCCCCAAGGAGTGATGAATGTAGTGAGTTTCTTGCTGGCTTCATGTAGCTCAACCTGGTGGAAGCCCCAGTGCACGTCTGCGACGGTCTTGTAGGTGTAGCGTGGGATCCCAGACACCATGTCAAATGGTGTTGGGGTGTGGTGGGTCTCTCTCCTGCAGATGGCATTAAGTTTCTGGTAGTTGGTGTGCCTGGGCTGGCCGGACTTCTTAGCAACAACCACCATTCTTGCACACCATTCCATAGCCTCTCCCACCAGCACTGGTTCTAGGATCCCCATCCTGACATCGTTGTCCAGTTATTTCTTGACCTCCGCCTCCAGTGTTTAGGTATGGTGGCCAGTGTGTGACATGTGTAGGGCTTGGTGTCTGGTAGCAGGTGGATGGTGTGTGGCTCGCCAGCCATCACTGGGAGGAGACTCCTGGTTGAATGTAGATCCTAAGAAGTGACAGAGGAGCCATTCCTCCAGTTGAGGCACGTTTTCCTCCAGGGGGGGAAATGGGAGTGAGAGTGGGTGAGGTGGCACGGTGTCAGCTGATTGTGTGGCAGCACTGTCAACGTCAGTGACTGCCACTCCCGTGATGACCATGTGATATGTAGCACTGTGTGGCTGTCTTCATAACAAACACTTCATGTGTTATAGACTTGTTGCCATGCTGTAGGTGACAGGTTGAGGAGTCGAGGGGTTGTAAGTTGACGTTTGCCACATCTCGCAAGCTTCCTCGGTAGGTTGGCGATGCCATCTTGACGCCCAGAGTGGACAGTAGCCCCGGACCAGCTACACACACCTGTGTTCCCATGTCAGGTATGGTCTGGATTCTAGTAGCTGACAGTCACCCAGATCTGTGGCTGACTCTGGGCCATGCATGCCGCTGTGTGTGATGCCAGATGTCTCCAGCTCCTCAGCTGCTGCCGCTGCTGTGAGTCCATCTTTACTTCTACACATCTTTTGCATGTGTCCAACTTTGCCACAGTTATGGCACGCCAGTGTCTCCATGGGACACAGCCCTCTCCCGAGCTTGTGCACTTTGACTTTAGCAAAGCGTTCGATAAGGTGCCACACCAGAGACTACTAAATAAAATCAAACCCCATGGCATAGGAGGAAAAGTGTTAGAATGGATTAGAGCTTGGATTAGTAACAGAAAACAGCGGGTCACCATAAATGGAGTAAAATCTAGGTGGGGCAATGTTACTAGTTGGGTCCCCCAGGGCTCGGTTTTGGGTCCCTTGTTGTTCATTATGTACATAAAAAACTTAGACAATGGGATAAATAGTGATGTTAGTAAGTTTGTGGACACTAAAATAGGATGCCTAATTAGGTCAGGAGATGACGTTGAGATTCTGCAAGATGATCTTAAAAAATTGTTCACATGGTCGGTGAAATGGCAAATGCACTTCAATATCTCTAAGTTTAGCATGTTAAACGTAGGGCTACACAACCCCGAAAATAGATACAGCTTAGATAACATGCTTTCAGAGAAAACTGAGTGCGAGAGAGACTTGGGAGTTCTAGTGAGTCTGGACCTTAAAACCAGGAAACAGTGCATTAGCGCCAGGAGTAAAGCTAACAGAGCATTAGGTTTCATTGCTATGACAGTAATGAATAGAAGTGCAGAGGTAATTATTAACCTCTATCTAGCGATAGTTAGACCCATACACTATGTGGTACAGTTTTGGTCTCCATCCTACAGAATGGACATCAATTCACTAGAATCAGTACAGAGAAGAATGACCAAAATGATACATGGACTCAGAAATTTACCTTACGAAGAGAGGCTTAGGCACCTTAACTTACACTCTCTGGAAAGACGTAGAGTGCGGGGTGATCTAATAGAGGTGTTCAAGTGGATCAAAGGCTTTAACAAGGGTGATTCAAACAAGGTCACCATATTAAAACAATAGGGCAGGACTCACAGTAATGGTTATAAACTGGACAAATTTAGATTTAAAAAGGAAATAGGCAAGAACTGGTTTACTAATAGGGTGGTCAACAAATGGAATAAACTTAGTAACCATGTAGTAAGCACTGAAATTATCAGTTGTTTTAACCTCTTCACTCCGGGGCACATCGCACGTCTGGCAGCATTAGCTGCCCAACATGCGATGTTGCGTCATAATAATCGCATTATAAAAAATAAAAGTCAGTGCTCAATCGTTCATTCTCTTTCACCCATGTATTTTGATAACCATAGAAAATTGATGAAGCCAGTTTAGAGAGAATGGAGATTACGTAAGTACGACTACAATAAATATAATCAAGATGCCGACGTTGGCATCATCCCGTACCCACTTGCTCCTCATGCCGCCTACGTAGGCGTCACCATATGGAAGTGATTAAGAAACAATTAGACAACTTTATGGATGGGGATGACAGGTGGTGGTGGATTCGGAGCTGCCTAGTGTAGGCCTTATGGTCTCTTGTAGTCTCCTTCATTCTTATGTTCTTATTTCAGGTTCAGCTGTGGTGGGTGGGCTGGGGGTGTTTGGCGGCCAGAGGGGAGACTTCTGTTTGTGCATCTGGCAGCAATGCCACCCCGGCTGCTGGGGCGAGGGTTTCCCTTCCGAAATTCCCACCCACGGAACTGTGGCGGGCATCTTTCTGTGCCGCCTTGAAAGTGACACATAATTTGCTTAATGAATCCACATCACTAAAGGACTCGCACTGATGAAATACCTCCTCTTTCAGCACTACACTCTGTAAACCACACACCAGCTTCTGGAGGAGCATGTACTCAAACAGGCTGTACTCACATTCTGGGCACTTGAATTCACAATCTGCGGCACACTGTTTTGAATGCATAGTCACAGATGGACTCACTGGGTTCCTGTGTGGCCTAGAAGAACTTGCACCAATCTGCTGCCTGACTGGTTGCCTGCAAGGCCATGTGACCTACGGCGTCCAGAGTGTCCCTGATGGAGAGAGCCTCCCACTGCCATGTGGAGTACCTGGAGTACAAGGAATGTTGCAGGGTCGAGGTGCAGAGAAGGCAAATGTACAGGACTGCTTCAACAGTTGTAAAGCTGTTGAGACCTAACCAGTGCTCCATAGAGCACCTCCAGGTGCGGAATGTTGCCGAGGACATGCCCAGGTTACATTTCTTGGGCTGATGAATGGTGGCCAGGTCTCATCGCCACCTGTCACTGCAAGGCTGTGATGGCTTCAGTCTATGCCAGTAGTAGCTGATGGGCCTGTTCCAAGGCTGTAGCTGCTTGAGGGGACAGACGGCTGGACTGTGGGGTCTGAGTTGGTAGATGGGGGCGACGACCAGCAACAGTTCCTCTTTGTTTCCTAAAGTCTGTGCTCGTGACATTTTTCAACAGGCTTCTTTTCTCATTGATCCTTACTGATAGGTTCTTGTTATGTGGGCTGATTATCATATGGGTATCAAATGTTGGACCTAGAATTTTTGTGTTCCTTTCCAATGTAAGGATTAGGCCATTTAGCTTCACTATAGGATGGTTTTTTTATTTATGGTTGTCTTGGGTGGTCAGTGTTACTGTTGATATCTGGGATGAAGCTTTCTGTTATTTCCTCACAAAACTCTCTAAACACTTGTATAAATCAATCTAAACACTCACCTATCCTCTTTACTTTTCTCACTACCAGGACTATATACAATTCCAATAGAAAAGGAACCTAAAATTCTTCTTATATTCATATGACTTTGAGCCTATATGTAAAGGACCTAACTGGAGAATGAAAAAAGGAAAGGAAGAAAAGAAAGAAAAGAAAAGAAATACATATATATATTTATATATACACAGGTACTCCTCGTTTAATGACGACAATTGGGACCAGCGCGCCGTCGTTAACCGAATTGGTCGTTAAGCGAAAGTGTATACATATACGTACATGTACTGTATGTACAATGTCCAGCAATACATGTATCTTTATTTTGGTGTATTTTCCCTCTTTTGTACAGTACATTAAAGCTTTATTTACTGTTTATTTACGGTGGTTAGGTTCCTGAAATTACCGTATATGACCAAATCCGCGTATGCTGACATTCCATATTGAATACCGGGGTATTTTTTTAGTTTCGACCATGGATGCAATATAGCAATAGAAATTTAATTATTAATTTTGTAAATTAAAATGTATCAACGTAATATGCAATTTTGTGGGCGGAAATGAAAGTAAAAAATACCATGCTACAAGAAAATATGCTAATGAACGAAGTCAGTAGCATAGGATCAGGATGCCATCTTGTCGTCTGCCAACGTCTCTCACGAGGACGAGCCGGATGACATTTAATTTGCAGGTAATGATATATCAAACACAGGTTAGGTTAGTTTAGTTTAGGTTAGACGGATTTATCATCCTTTCATTTCTTCGACATCGGCATCTATCATAACAAACATGGTGTACCATTCGTCCGACATGACTTCGTTACTTACGAAATTTGTTTTAGCACCTATTTTTTCCGCTCACAAAATTGCATATTACGTTGATACATTATAATTTACAAAATTAATAACACAAATTAACATTTTTTTTTCAAAAGTTTTGTTTATTGTATTTTGTTTTAGAGTTTATTAATCCATTTTTCCTGCTGATTTCAAATATGCAATTATTTTTTCTGTATCATTGACCGTTATAGAAATACATATAATTTCAATGTTACCATGTATATTTTGGAATTGTTATGTGGTCTGCTACTAAATGTTTATCTAATTTTCTCTTTCAGATCAATGACTGAACTATTTACCTGTTAAGATGGCTACTAGAGGATGTGAAAATTCTCCTGATACATTTTGCTATGTGTGTGGTTATTATATTGGGAAAAAACAAGTACTACATAAGATTGTGAGAGGTGCTAAAGTGTGGATAGCATACAGACTCTATTTCGGAATGCCCATGGATGACCAGGACAAGCCATGGGTACCTCATGTGATATGTGGAAGCTGCCGATCTACTCTAGAAGGATGGCTGAGAGGTACAGGAAGGGCAATGCCTTTTGCCATTCCTAGAATATGGAGAGAGCCGAAGAACCATCACGACGACTGCTACTTTTGTATGATTGATGTGACGAAGTACAGGAAAGTGAAAGGAAGACAAGCTCTGCAGTATCCAGACATACCATCTTCTAGAGCACCTGTCCCACATGATGATAGCTTACCAGTACCACAACCACCAGAAAATGCAAGTTTATTTTTATCATACTCTCTTTACTTTTAATTAACTTCAATATTAAGTACTTAATATACATTCACTTTCCTAAAGATATATGGAATACTAATGCTATTCGTCTTTGTTGAAGTTGCTATATTTAGTTATTTCTTTCTTTCCAGATGGAAGATGCAATGGAAATTTCATCTGAAGGGTCAGCAGGTAGCAGCAGCCATGAAATGGGAGACGAAGATTTCGCACCAAGAACGACTTCGGAGCCTCACTTTCCAAGTCAGAGTGAGCTAGATGACTTAATCAGAGACTTAGGTCTTACTAAGTCAGGAGCTGAGCTTCTTACATCAAGGATGAAAGAATGGAATCTACTAGGAGAAGACTGCAGGACATCTGTGTACCGGAAACGACATGAAGAATTTAAAATTTACTATGACTTTAGTGATGATATGTGTTATTGTAAGGATGTTACTGGTTTGTTTACAGCCCTTGGACTCGAACATGATCCTGCAGAATGGCGACTGTTTATAGATAGCTCAACATGAAGTCTCAAAGCAGTATTGCTCCACAATGGAAATAAAAACCCATCTTTGCCTCTTGCACACTCAGTACAGAAGAAAGAAAACTATCATAATGTCAAACAGCTTCTTGAAAAAATCAATTATGCTGAATTCAAATGGGATGTTTGTGGTGATTTCAAGATGCTAGCCTTTTTGCTTGGCTTACAAGGGGGATACACAAAGTATTCCTGTTTTCTTTGTTTATGGGACAGCAGGGCTGATGATGATCATTATAATAAAGTTCATTGGCCCCCAAGAGTTGAACTGCAGCCAGGAATGTTAAATGTTCTCAGACAGCCTCTAGTAGATTCGAAAAAAGTTTTATTTCCCCCACTTCATATCAAGCTAGGGTTAATTAAACAGTTTGTGAAGGCTTTGGATTTTGGAGGCAAAACTTTCCAAGAAATTTGTCTCATGTTTCCCAAGCTATCTGAGGCTAAGCTCAAGGGTGGTATATTTGTTGGACCCCAGGTAAACAAAATGTTGAAGTCGGAGAAACTGGAAAGAGCGATGACAAAAGTTGAAAGAGAAGCTTGGTGTTCATTTCGTGATGTAGTTCGTGGATTCCTAGGAAATCACAAGGACCCTAATTATTAACAAATAGTGGCAAAGCTTATTGAGAACTTCAGGAAACTTGGTTGTCGTATGTCCTTGAAGATACATTTCTTGCATTCTCACCAAGATTTCTTCCCTGAAAACTTGGGGGCTGTCAGTGAGGAGCATGGCGAGAGATTTCATCAGGATATCGCAACTATGGAAAGAAGATATCAAGGACGATGGAATACTGCTATGATGGGAGATTACATATGGTCACTAGTCAGAAAAGACGAAAGCATGCATTCTAGAAAATCTCGATCGTCATTTCTTGCATTCTCACCTAGATTTCTTCCCCGAAAACTTGGGGGCTGTCAGTGAGGAGCATGGCGAGAGATTTCATCAGGATATCGCAACTATGGAAAGAAGATATCAAGGTCGATGGAATACTGCTATGATGGGAGATTACATATGGTCACTAGTCAGAAAAGACGAAAGCATGCATTCTAGAAAATCTCGATTGTCAAAGCACTTCTAATCATGAGAAGAGTCATCAAAACACTTGCAGTGCAAAGTTGTGTTGTTTATTTTGTTCTTACTAATATTGTAGCTCTTAAATACACTTCATATTATGAAAAAAATACTAGATGTTGTAAAATTATCCTTAGAATGCTAAAGTAGATTGAATCAATTAACTACTGTAGAGAAAGGTTGCGTATATAACAATAAAATATAAAATCAAGAATAAATAAAGAAATATCGATGTTACGTCAAAACTAATGTAATATTTGGATTCAGTGACACGAAATACATATATAAACATGAAACAATACAAATAAACAAAACATATGTTACATTGTGTAATTAATTTTCTATTGCTATATTGCGCCCTTGGTCGAAACTAAAGATTTACCACTACCGGTATATACTGTACCCCAGGTAGTTTTTTCAGCTTGCAGGATGGTAATGTAGACCTAAGCTTCAGAACACTTTACCTCACAGGTAATATCCACCGTTTAAGTTCATTTATAACATCATACAAATTTGCCTCAGCCAACTAAATTATCGTACACGACGTCGTAACTTCGGGAGATTTACGTTAAATGTCATAAAGCCCGTCGTTACTCCGAGTTGTTGTTAACCGAGTAGGTCGTTAAACGAGGAGTACCTGTATATAATATATCTGGAGCCTTTTCCCCTTTTTAAGGTGAGTAGCCATGTCAAAGGCATGCATCCACTTTCCATCCTCCACCCATTTTCCTCTTATCTTATGAAGCTCTAATCCATTTATGTTTCATTTCTTCTCAAATTATGTCTTTTGCATTGAAATTGCCTATGATTACTGTTTCCACCCTCATTCAGTAACTTGTTTAGCACATTCATTGTCTTCCAGTAATTTAGAATGTTCACTGTCCGACCATGCATGGGTTTTTGGTGATACATACACTGCTACAAATTTTCTGCTTTTCATCTTTTTGTTTGCAATTTTAATCATAATTACTCCTACACCGCCTTGGCCTTTAATAATCTGTCACATTTAGACCTTTTTTGGTCAATATCATGACACCCCCTTGCTTGTCTGTTCTATTTTTCACCCAGTGGTTATATAGACCATGTCCCACTATGCTTGTTGTTGTTGTTGTCGTTCCTTAGACTGTCTGTCCGAGCAGTCCCGTCTCCCCAAGGAATGCCATAGCCGAAACTGGGTTTTCCCACAAATCCTTTATAGAGCGTATGTTGTGTTGTTTGCGTGCATGATTGTGTATAATGCAGTCTTCCATTATGTGTTGTATGGTATGGGGTGAAGTGTTACATCCTGGGCAGCTGTTCACAATGCGGTCATCCAGCCTCTTCTGGTAGCTTAGAAGTGCTGGGTGGTGACCGCACCGCAGTCTGGCCAAGTGGACTCTGTCCTTTCGTGGGAGAGAGGATTCAGAAGGGTGGATATCAGGGGGTCTGGCATGCAGCAGTGTGTTGTCTTTCAGTGTGTTAATGGAGCTGCAGCGTCTACGTTGTGGGACCACCCCCCAACCCCTAGAGTTGGGGGCCAAACGGCAGCATCTACCCCTGGCCACCGGCTCTACGCAGGTGGCACCGATCCCCAAGAGGAGCTACGCCTACCTTGGGGAGTACCACTATGCTTGTTGATAGTGGTCCTTTCAATTTTGTCTCTAGTATGCCCATGATATCAGGTTTTTCTGTTTCTAGATAGTCATTTAGTTCGTTGACTCCAGAGATCACACCATCAATATTTGTGTATGCCACTTTTATTTTCATATTTTCTTTTCTTTTTTGGTTTAAGTTTCCATTTTTTTATGTACAATTTTTTCAGTCTCAAGTCCAACAATCTCCCAATTTTTTTTTTTTTTCCATCTGTTCTCTTCTCATCCCAATCATTGGCTTCAATTCTGAGTGATTTGCCTTTCTCTTTTTCCTCATCACTCGTTTCCTTATGTATCCTTATATGTTTTAATTTCTCGCTGTTTGCCAGTTTAACTGCTTTCGATAATACCTCCTCTGCTATCATTTGTGTTCTTAGTTCTATTTTCAGAGGTCTATGTTTTTCTTTTGAATATTTGCCTATCCTGTGTATCTTGTCGATTTCTTGATCAAGATTCTGACCTTCATCCTGTATTTCTTTCAGAGTTTCTTTAGCAAATTCCTTCTCCTTTTCTCTCTGGTATCCATCTGTTTACAATGTACTTTGCGTAGCACAACTAGATGTCTCTCCTTTGAAGTTGACATGCATCTCGAAATTGTTTTTATTTTCTTGCATTTTCTCTTGTTAAATCACTAACACTGCAGAGAAATAATTTTGGGTAGCTATAACTGCTCCCCCTCCCATTCAATACAAACCGGGCCTCCTGTTTATCTTGCACTAATAAGAATTTTCATCTTTGACAGTCTGCCGAGTTCAAGTGAGATGTTGACAGTTCGGAAGCTTGTGTGTGTATGTATTTACCTAGTTGTATCTTGTGGGAGGAGAGTTATGCTCATAGTGACCCGCTGTTGTATCTCTCCATACCCAGTTTATTCTTAAAATCGTGTATAATTTGAGCTCTCACTGTTTCTCTTTCAGTTTGATCCAAATATCTATTACTCTGTGTGGAAAGATATTCTTTTTCAAAAAAATTCTATAACTGTCATTAAGTTTCTTCTTGTGTCCTCTTGCAGTTCTTCTGTCCCATTTTAGTAGGTCATCCCTATCAAGAATTTCCATCCCTTTCATAATTCTGTAAATGGTTATCCAATCACCTCTTTCTCTTCTTTGTTCCAAGGTTGGCAAATTTAGTTTGTCCAATCTTTGTTCATATATCAAATTACAGCGCTGGTGGCATCTTTGTCGTTGCTCTTTGAATCCTCTCCAGTGTTTTTTGTACTAGGTGTCCATAGAGATGCTACATATTCCAATTTTGGTCTTATAACTGCAACTAGTATTTTCTTTACCATCTCTTCATCCATGCAGTCAAAGGCCACTTTCACTGCTCTTAAGTTAAAAGTTTCTCCAACTAATTTGTTGACATGTTGGTGTCATGTTGTTAGAGATAGTTACCCCTAGGTCCTTTTCTGGGTTTACTTTTTTTACTTCCTTTGCACCAATTCTATATTGACCTGCGATTCTATATTTGCTTTTTCTAAATTCTATTATACTGCATTTCTTAATGTTAAAATTCACTTCGCTCTTTTCACTCCATTCCAGACTTTGTCCAGGTCTTCTTGAAAAGATTTGCAATCTTCCTCTGTACTTATTCTCTTTAACCACTTCACTCCAGGCCAAAATCTCGTGGGCAGCATTAGCTGCCAGACATGCGATGTTGTGTCATAATACTCGCATTATAAAAAAATAAAGTCACCGCTGTATCGATCGTTCTCTCTTTCACCCGTGAATTTTGATAACCATAGAAAATATGATGAAGCCAGTTTACAGAGTATGGGGGTCATGCAGGTACTGTACATACATACTGTACATACATATACCAAGGCTTTTTCCCCCCTTACAAGGGAGGTAGCCAAAAAGGAAAAGGCATGAAATCATTCCCACCCATTCCATCCCTGAAAACACTCCACACCCCTCCACCCTCCCTCTTATCTTGGCACCTCCTGGATGATGGGTCATCCCTGCACCTTGTCCACTGCCCTGGGTCAGAAGCAGTGTCGCAAGACACAGCACATCCACAGCAAGGCCGCTTCATTAAATCTGCGACCCCCCATGCATAAAAGGAGAAGACAGGGAGAAATCCCTTCAGGCTGCATCAAATTTTGCTCACACATACTACCTCACCCCCCATCCCCCGCCCGTTCCATCTCATGCATCACAACATCATCCATATACAACCATTCTCCATTCACCCCTGTCTTCTGTCCTCTCCCGTCCTTCCTCAACAGACATTCCCCTCTTCCCCAAAGCCCCCTTCACCCCATCCATCCACCTCATCCTAGGACGTCCCCTCATGTTCACTCCCTCCACATCTGCCTTCCATACTTCTTTTACTAGTCTTTCTTCACTCATTCTTTCCATGTGTCCAAACCATCCTAATACTCTTTCATCAACCCTATCTCCCAATTCCCTTTCCATCCCCGTTCTTCTCCTCACCTCCTCATTTCTCACTCTATCTAGCCTAGTAACCCCCATCATACTTCTCAGACACCTCATCTCAAACACATTCAAACTCCTTCTCTCTTCCTCTCTTATGTTCTGTTTCTGCCCCATACAGTGCTGTTGGCACAATCACTCCTTCATACAGTCTCCTCTTAGCATCCATTCCTAAATGTCTATTCCTCATTACACTCTTCAATCCACCAAGGCATTTACTCGCTTCTCTCTATCTACATTCTACCTCCACCTTTTCCTGCCACATTTGCACCCAAGTATCTAAAACTATCCACTTCCTCCAGTCGCTCTCCCTTAATGCTCACTTCCAGTCTACTGCCACTTTCACCCCTTGTACATCTCATCACCTTACTTTTACCCACATTTATCTTTAGCTTTCTTCTATCACATACTCTCCCAAACTCTGTCACCAACTTCCTCAATCCCTCCGATCCTGCTACAAGCGCAGTGTCGTCAGCAAACAACAGCTGGCTCACCTCCCACTTTTCTCCATTTTCTTTAACCATCTCCAATCCCTGACCCATTACCCTTGCATTTACCTCTCGCACTACCCCATCCATGTATAAGTTGAACAGCTAGGGCAACATAACGCATCCTTGACGAAGTCCCACCTTTACCTCGAACCACTCACTCTCTCCATTTCTAATCCTGACACAAGCTTTACTTCTCTCATAAAAACTCTTGATAGCTCCTAGAAGCTTTCCTCCTATCTCATATATCTGCATAACCTCCCACGGTGCCTTTCTGTCTACCCTGTCGTAAGCCTTTTTCCAGATCCATAAAAGCCCAAAAAACATCCTTCCCCTTTCCTATAGCTTTCTCACATATCTGTCTTACCACAAAGATCTGATCTACACAACCTCTATCCGTTCTAAATCCACACTGTTCCTCACCAATTACTCCTTCTGTTCCTCTCCTAATCCTCTCAATCAAGACCCTCCCATAAGCCTTCCCAACTACACTTAACAAGCTGATCCCGCTGAAACTACTACATTAACACTTGTCCCCTTTTACCTTGTAAAGTGGAACTATAAAGGCACTCCTCCAGTCCTCCGGCACTCTACCCTCTCTCCAACAAACATTAAATAACCTCACCAACCAGTCCACCATCACTGTACCTCCTTTTTTAAGACATTCTGCATGGCATCCATCCAGACCAGGTGCCTCACCTGCTTTCATCATCTTAACAACTGCCTTCACTTCATCCTTCCTTATTTCTCCTCCATTTTCCTCACTCATCATGGTCATTTTCTTAGCATTTCCCACTGCAACTATCTTTCCCTCCCTATCCTCCTTCACATTTAGCAACTCCCTAAAATATTCTGCCCATCTTCCCCTTACTGCCTTCTCTTCCATTATCATCTCTCCATCTGCACCTTTTACCTTTTCTTCTCTACTTGATTCGCCTCCTCTTCCTCTCTTAATTTCTTTCCAAAACATCTTTTTATTACTTTCAAAAATTTCTGTCATACTCTTACCCCATTTCACATGTGCTCTCCTCTTTGCCTCCTTTACTTCTCTTTGTACCTCTCATATGACTCCCTCGTCCTATTTTGTAACCAATCTGTGAAAGCTCGCTTCTTCTCTTCTACAACCTTCTTTGTTTCCTCATCCCACCATTCACTACCCTTCCTTCTATTTCCTCCTGTCCTTCTTGTTCCACACACCATCCTTGCACACTTTGTGACTCCCTCCTTCAACCATCCCCATTCCTCCTCCACACCTAGCTCTATTCTATCCTTCATTCCCTCCCACTCCTCTTTCAGCTTCTTCTTGTACTCCTTTTCCTTTTCATTTAAAGAGTTCACTCTAAGCACCTCCCTACCTTTTGTCCCTTTCCTCTTTCTCCATCTATCCTCCACTCTCAACTTACCTTCCACCAAAAAATGATCTGATATTCCCCCACTCTCTCCCCTTAGCACATGTACATCCTTAACTCTTCCTATCATAGTCCTATTTACCACTACATAATCCATCAACGCTCTATCTACCACCCTTCCATCCACCACCCTCTCCCATGTGTACTTATGCTCAACTTTCTTCCGAAACACTATTTGCTATCATCAACTCTCTTTCTAGACACATTTCCACCATCAACTCTCCACTACGATTCTTTCCTGGAACTCCACATTTCCCAACCACTCCATCAATTGGACCATTTCCTACCCTAGCATTAAGGTCTCCCAGTACTATTACGTTGACATTTCTCCTTAAATCCTCTATGCACTCATTTAAATCTATCCAAAAGGCCTCCCTTTCTTCTACACTCTTCTCCCTGCCAGGCCCATATGCACTTACAAAGACCCACATCTCCTTTCCCAGTTTCACCTTCATCCACATTATCCTTGAAGAAACCTCCTTCCACTCCACTACACGTTTACCTATCTCTTCACTTACAAGAATAGCCACCCCTTCCCTCCCTCGCCCTCTCTTCACTCCTGATAACCTCCCACTTACACTCATCCTTCCCTTTCAACTTTGTTTCACTCAAAGCCAACACATCCATCTTTCTTCTCACAAACATACTACCTATCTCTTCCCTTTTACTCTCATCTTTACCACATCCACGCACATTAAAAGACCCAAACCTTAGGGTGCTGTTCCAAAAACTCCCAGACCCTCTTATGCCTTTACTTTTACAAAGGATTACAAAGGCAAAGCATGCCGACAGGAGACCTTTTGATCCATATCTAGGTCGGATGCAAAAAAAAAAAAAAAAAAAAAAAAAAGAAAAAAAAAAAAAAAAAAAAAAATCATATTAATAATAAATTAAAACTATAACAATGTAAATAACAATTAAAATACATAAATAAATGCATTGGTATAGTTGAATAACAAACAAACAGGTAAATAGTAAATGATAATAAATTGACATATAACTAATAATAAATGAAAATCAGACAGACAAATTATAACAAAACAAAAATAAATAATATAACATTTTCGTTTAGGAATGTCCCCTGTGGGGCTACAAGGAGAAGGATGCCTAGTCCCACGCAGGTACAACTACAATAAATATAATCAAGATGCCGACATCGGCATCCTCTCATACCCACTTGCTCCTCATGACGCCTACTTAGGCGACACCGTATGGAGGGGGTTAATAGTTTTGTATAATTTGCAAAGAAGTTCATATAACATTCCACGCCTTCATCCATGTAATTTATATAAATAGCAAACATCAGAGCCAATACAGAGCCTTGGGGGACTCTGCTTATCATATCTTCCCAATTTGAGTTCTTGTCTCTAAGTACCACCCTCATTTTTCTTCCGTTCAAGAAATCTTTCATCCATTCCAATAATTTTCCTTGTATTCCACCTATTGTTTCAATTTTTCTTAGCTTTTTGTGTGGTACTTTGTCAAAAGCCTTTCGTACATTCAAGAAAGCACAATCTGCCCATCAGTCTCTTGTATTATTTCTATTAATCCTGAGTATAAGCATTTTAATTATGTAGTACATGATATTCCACTTATAAATCCAAATTGTTTAGGGTTCATGTTATTCTCTTCCAAGTGTTTAATCCATTTGTTTTTAATAACTTTGCATATTTTTGTAATAGTGCTTGTAAGGGATACCAGTCTATCATTTGTTGGATTTTCTGCTCTCCTTTATATATATCTACAATATTTGCTTTTTTCCAAACCTGTGGTACTTTAACTATTTTGAGTGAGAAGTCAATTATCTTGTGTATTTTATCCGTAAGTTCATCTATATATTCTTTCAATATCTATTCATTGGGCCCATATGAATTTCTGACGTCAAGATTCTTTATTTGGTCTCTTATTTTTTTCAATTTAGGGGATCCTCGCTGTCCTTCATTCCAAATTTGTGAGCTTTCAATTGTAAATACAGACCAAAAATGCCTGGTCATTACTTCAGCCATTTCTACATCTGTATATTCTTGGTCTCCTTCACATAGTTTCACTATTTCATGTTTATCTTTTAGTTTGTCATTTACATATCTGTAGAATAGTTTGGCTTGGTCTTTGCATTTGCCTATTATATCTTTTTCAGTTTCTTTTTTCCTCTCATATATCAACATATTCATTTCTCAGTTTGATGTATGTTTGCCATTTGTTAATTCCCCCCCCCATCTTTTCCAGGCTTTGTCTCTTCTACCTTTAGCATCATTACACTTCTTGTTACACCAATACTTTATGTAAACCCTTTTTTGTTTCTTCCTAGGTACATATTCATCTGTTCCATCCTTGTATTTTTCCTTTGCCCCTACAGCAGCAGCAGCATACATCATATGCCACAAATGAAAAAATTCACCAAGAATAGGCATTACATCAAGGGTCAAATATGTGGCAATGACCAAGTAGCCCTATCCTTTGGCTAAAAAAAAAAACACCCATAATTTTTTATTTATTGACAGAACTGGCAACCCCAGCAGCAATTTTTTGGGGGGTAACTTGGGGTATAAAATCGGCCTTTAGGATGTAATTTAGGTGACTGGTGTACAAAACAAAGTATGAGGAGGTGAAGTTGTACTTCGACAGTTAGTCAGGTGCTATTTAGTACGTATTCAGACATATAGAACTGGCAATTTTGCACTACCAATTTTTGTAATAAATGCATAATTCGAAATGTGGCCAGTCAATAATGGTGTGATGGATGCTTACTAAAACATTTACCAAAACAATAAGAAACACCACAATGACCTATCCTCCATGGAGAGAGAGAGAGAGAGAGAAAAAAAAAAAAAAAAAAAAAAAAAAAAAAAAAAAAAAAAAAAAAAAAAAAAAAAAAAAAAAAAAAAAAAAAAAAAAAAAAAAAAAAAAAAAAAAAAAAAAATTACCACATAACTAAGTGATAAGTATTTGCCAAAAAATCCACAAAAACCATTTATAAACACATTTTCCATAAGTGTCAGACTGTACATTGATTTGAATCATCATAAATGTAAAATTCTTTCACTCTCATGAGATTCTAACAAAGCTTCCCTGAAAAATACCTCGTTCAACCCGCGTGAGGAGCGAAAGAAAGTCTACAGATGTTCTACCAAACTTTCGCATGCATATCTTGACAAAATCGACCCAGTTTCTCCACTTCTAGGCTAAGGTGAATCAAAATAAACAAGATTTGTTGGGTGGGAGTGGTTTTTATGCCTTTGTTTTTTGACTACCTAACTTGTAAAGGGGAAAAAAACTTTGGTATATGTATGTACTTGTAAGGGAGACTAGTCTATAGTTTGTTGGGTCTTCCTTAGCTCCTGCTTTATATATTGGCATTTTTCCAGTCTTCCAGTACCTTTTCTTCTTTGAGCATTTTACCTTATATATTTTATCCATTAGTTCATCTATACATTCTTTTAGTATCCATTTTTCAATTCTCTACGGGCTGTTTGATTTTCTGACATTAAAGTTCATTATTTGGTCCCTTATTTCTTTGTGTCACAATTATTTCTTTCATTGCAAAATGATTTATGAGTGTGTTTGCTTGTTGTCTATTTGAGGGTAAGTTGACTGTTGTAATTATTGTTCTGGGGTATTGGTTGCATGTTATTGTGGCAAAGTAGCATGCGGTTGATTCCCTGTCTGGGGGTATTGGCTGCATGTTACTGTGGCAAAGTAACATGCAGTTGATACTTTAGGGTCTATATGGGGCGCCCCTACGGACTGATAGAGGAAAACTCTGTTCATAGAGAAATGATTACACTTTTATACTATGACTATCCCTCCATAAATGCTGTCCCCCCAACCCCTTGTTACTGTCCTGTCCCATTTCTCTGAATATTCATTTCCTTTTTTCACCGACTCTGTGGTGGGAGATGAGAATGCTACCACCAAGTCTTTCCACTTGAATCGTAAAAAGCGACAAAAAATGGGACAGGGATGGGATTAGGAGTCCAACTACCTGTAGCCCCAAAAGGGGACATTCTTGAAAAAATAAGAAGTAAAGGCATAAGAGGGTCTGGGAGTTTTTCAAACAGTACCCTAAGGTTTAGGTCTTTTAATGTGTGTGGATGTGGTACAGATGAGAGTAAAAGGGAAGAGATAGGCAGTATGTTTGTGAGACGATGGATGTGCTGGCTTTGAGTGAAACTAAAATGAAAGGAAAGGGCAACTGAGTTTGGGAGTGTAGCTGGGAGGTACTCAAGAGTGAAGAGGGGATGAGGGAGAGAAGGGGTGGCTATACTAGTGAAGCGATAAGTAAGTGGGTGGTGGAGTGGAAGGAGGTTTCATCAAGGTTGATGTGGATGAAGGTGAAGCTGGGAAGGGAGATGTGGGTTTTTGTAAGTGTGAATGGAGCTGGTAGTGAGAAGAGCATAGAGGAAAGGGAGGCTTTTTGGGTAGATATAAGTGCAGAGGGATTAGGGAGAAACATCAATGTAGTTGTATTGGGAGACCTTAATGCTAGGATAGGAAATGAACCAATAGATGGAGTGATTGGGAAGTATGGTGTTCCAGGTAAAAATTGTAGTGGAGAATTGATGGTGGAGATGTGTCTTGAAAGAGTTGATGATAGCAAATACAGTGTTTTGGAAGAAAGTCCAGCATAAGTACACATGGGAGAGGGTGGTGGATGGAAGGGTGACAGATAGAGTGTTAATGGACTATATAGTGGTGACCAGGAGTATGGTAGGAAGAGTTAAGGATGTACATGTTCTAAGGGGAGAGAGTGGGGGAATATCAGATCATTTTCTGGAAGGTAAATTGCGTGGAGAATAGGTGGAGAAAGAGGAAAAGGGCAGAAGGTAGGGAGGTACTTGAGTGAACTGCTTAAATGAAGAAAGAAAAAAAAAAGAAGGAGTATAAGAAGCTGAAAGAGGAGTGGGAGGGAGTAAAGGATAAAGTAGAACTAGGAGTGGAGGAGGTATGTGGATGGTTCAAGGAGGGAGTCATAAGGTGTGTAAAGATGGTGTGTGGAACAAGGAGGGTGGGAGGAAATAGAAGGAAGGGTAGTGAGTGGTGGGATGAGGAAGCAAAGAAAGGTGTAGAAGAGAAGCAGGCATTCATAGATTGGCTACAAATTAGGACAAGGGAATCGTATGAGATGTACAAAGTAAAGAGAAGGGAGCCTAAGCATAAGATAAAGGAAGCAAAGAGGAGAGCAGATGTGAAATGGGGTAAGAGTATGACAGAAAAGTTTGAAAGCAATAAAAAGATGTTTTGGAAGGAAATTAAAAGAGAAAGAGGAGGGAAATCAAATAGAGAAGAAAAGGTAAAAGGTACAGATGAAGAGATGATAATGGAAGAGAAGGCAGTGAGAGGAAGGTGGGCAGAGTATTTTAGGGAGTTTCTAAATGTGAAGAAGGATAGAGAGGGAAAGGTAGTTGCAGTGGGAAATGCTAAGAAAATGAGAGTGATGAGTGAGGAAAATGGAGGAGAAATAGGGAAGGATGAAGTGAAAGCAGCTGTTAAGATGATAAGAGTAGGTAAGGCACCTGGTTTGGATGGATGCCATGCAGAATGTCTGAAGAAAGGAGGTACAATGATGGTGGACTGGCTGGTGAGGTTATTTAATGTTTGTTCAAAAGAGGGTAGAGTGCCGGAGGACTGGAGGAGTGCCTGTATAGTTCCACTTTACAAGGGAAAGGGGGACAAGAGTGAGTGTAGTAGTTTCAGAGGGATCAGCTTGTTGAGTGTAGTTGGGAAGGCTTATGGGAGGGTTTTGATTGAGAGGATTAGGAGAGAACAGAGGGAGTAATTGGTGAGGAACAGGGTGGATTTAGGACAGGTAGGGGATGTATAGATCAGATTTTTGTGTTAAGATAGATATGTGAGAAACCTATAGGAAAAGGTAAGGATGTTTTTTGGGCCTTTATGGATCTGGAAAAGGCTTAAAACAGGGTAGACAGGAAGGCACTGTGGGAGGTACTGCAGATATATGGGATAGGAGGAAAGCTGTTAAGACCAGTCAAGAGTTTTTACAAGAGTAGTAGAGCATGTGTTAGGATTAGAAATGGAGAGAGCTAATGGTTTGAGGTAAACGTGGGACTTCGTCAGGGATGTGTTATGTTGCCCTGGCTGTTCAATCTTTACATGGATGGGGTGGTGCGAGAGGTGAATGCAAGGTTAGTGGGTCAGGGGTTGGAGATGATTAAAGAAAATGGAGAAAAGTGGGAGGTGAGCCAGTTGTTGTTTGCTGATGACACTGTGCTTGTAGCAGGATCAGAGGAGGGATTGAGGAAGTTAGTGACAGTTTGAGAAAGTGTGTGAAAGAAGGAAGCTGAAGATAAATGTGGGTAAAAGTAAGGTGGTGAGATGTACAAGGGGAAAGAGTTGGAAGTGAGCATTAAGGGTGAAAGACAGGAGGAAGTGGATAGTTTTAGATACTTGGGTGCGAATGTGGCAGGAAAGGGAGGAGTGGGGGTGGAGGTAGAATGTAGATTGAAAGAAGCGTGTAAATGCCTTGGTGGATTGAAAAGTGTAATGAGAAATAGACATCTGTGAATGGATGCTAAGAGGAGGTTATATGAAGGAGTGATTGTGCCAACAGCATTGTATGGGGCAGAAACATGGAACATGAGAGAGGAAGAGAGAAGGAGTTTGAATGTGTTTGAGATGAAATGACTGAGATGTATGATAGGGGTTACTAGGCTGGATAGAGTGAGAAATGAGGTGGTGAAGAGAACGGGTAGAAAGGTACCTGGGAGATAGGGTTGATGAAAGAGTATTAGGATGGTTTGGACACATGGAAAGAATGAGTGAAGAAAGATTAGTAAAAGAAGTGTGGAAGGACTGAACATGAGGGGGCGTCCTAGGATGAGATGGATGGATGGGGTGAAAGGGGCATTACAAAAGAGAGGAATGTCTGTTGAGGAAGGATGGGAGAGGATAGAAGATGGGGGTGAATGGAGAGGGGTTGTGTATAGATGATGCTGTGATGCATCAGGGGGAGTGGATTGGGGATGGGGTGAGGAAGTATGTATGAGAAAAAAATTTGACGCAGCCCGAAGGGATTTCTCCCTGTCTTCTCCTTTTCTGCATGAGGGGATGGAGAGGGGGGTCGCCGAATTTATGAAGTGGACTTGCTGTGGATGTGCTGTGTCTTGCGACACTGCTTCTGACCCAGGGCAGTGGACAGAATGCAGGGATGACCCGTCATCCAGGAGGTGCCAAGATAAGAGGGAGGGAGGAGGGTGGAGGGGAGTGGAATATATAGGAAATGGAATGGGTGGGTGTGGTTTCTATGCCTTTTTCTTTTTGGCTACCCCCTGTGTAGGGGGAAAAAGCCTTTGGTATATGTTTGTAGAGCATGTTGTGTTACTGTTGGATAGAGTAATGGTGTTAAATGTTTTCTACAGTTTGTTGGAGTTTGTTTCGTGATTGTGTTGACAAATGTTTATCAATTTTGTTGTTGTTGTTGTTGTTGTTGTCGTTCCCTAGACTGTCTGTCCGAGCAGTCCCGTCTCCCCAAGGAAGGCCACAGCCGAAACTGGGTTTTCCCATAAATCCTTTATAGAGTGTATGTTGTGTTGTTTGCGTGCATGATTGTGTATAATGCAGTCTTCCATTATGTGTTGTATGGTATGGGGTGAAGTGTTACATCCTGGGCAGCTGTTCACAACACGGTCGTCCAGCCTCTTCTGGTAGCTTAGAAGTGCTGGGTGGTGACCGCATCGCAGTCTGGCCAAGTGGACTCTGTCCTTTCGTGGGAGAGAGGATTCAGAAGGGTGGATATCAGGGGGTCTGGCATGCAGCAGTGTGTTGTCTTTCAGTGTCTTAATGGAGCGGTGAGTGATATGATTATGAATATGTTTCCGGAGGCTGGTATTTGGTGGTTGTGGAGGAAGAGAAGAGAGTATCTGTGCGTAATAAAGGTCTTTGGGTGTAGTTTTAATGTTTCTTGGTGTGTGTGGGTGATCTGCTATGTAGTGTAGCGGGTGTGATGTGTTTGTGGTGGCTGCAGCAAGTGTTTGTGTGCCTCTCATGTCGAGGTGGTCCTTGACTTTGAGGACTTTTGTTTCATGGTGTAAATGGTCTGTAGGTGTTGTATTTGTGCAGCCTGTAATTGTTTTTAGGGCTTTGTTTTGTATGATTTGAAGGGTGTTGTGGTGTGTCTCACTGAGATTAGGAGCCCATGCAGGACTCGCATAATTCATCACTGAGCGTATGCATTGTTTGTATATTGTTATATTAGTTTCTTTGTTTTGTCCAAATGTTGTTCCAGTGATTGACTTAAGTGCGTTAAGTCTAGGTGTGCATTTGTTTTTTATGTTTGTGAGGTGTTGTTTGAAAGACATGGATGTATCGTATGTTACACCAAGAATTTTCGGTGTGTTTGTGTGTGGTATCAGAGTGTTGTTGATGTAGAGATGAGGTATGTATTTGTGTTCTTTTGTCCAGTTGGTGAGAAGTGTTGCTGTAGATTTGGTTGGAGCTATTTTGAGTCTGTCTGTGATGAACCATGTGTTGAGTGTGTCAAGGTAAGGCTGGATTATTTCTGCAGCTTTGTCTGTGTTACGATGTGTGCATGTGATTGTTATGTCGTCTGCGTAGGAAGAGATTTGTATTTCTGAGGTGTCTGGTGTGGGTAAGTCATGCATGTATAGATTAAATAATGTGGGGGATAGAACTGAGCCCTGTGGTACTCCGTTCTTAATGTTTCTTATGTGCGATGATTGGCCATTATATGACACATGAGCATTCCTGCCTGCCAGATAATTGGCCAGCCATCTTTTGGTGTTATTGTGCATGTCTGTGTTATATATTTTATTTGTTAGGTTGTGGCGGGGGATAGCATCAAAAGCTTTACTAATGTCCAATGTTATAAGAAGTGTTCTGTGGTGGGGCCTATCTGAATTGATGCCATCTAAAATTCTTTGTGTGAGGTTTGTCAGAAGAGTGTTTGTGGAGTGTAGTGGCCTAAAACCGTGTTGTGAGTCAGCAAGGGGAATATATGGTGTGACAAGTTTAAGTATTAGGCGTTCAATGACTTTAGAGGGGGTGCAGAGAAGTGTGATTGGGCGGTGCAATGTTGGGATTGTTGGGTCTTTGTTCGGTTTTGGAATGGTGATTATTTTACCATGCTTCCAGATGTCGGGTATAGTGTTGTGTGAATAGCTGTAGTTTGCAATGTTTGTGAGTGCGTGTATACCTTGTGGTCCAATGTGTTTTAGGTGGATGTTGCTTATGTTATCAGGGCCACAGGCAGATGAGTGCTTGAGATTATGCATTATGAGTTTTGTCTGACTGTCTATGAAGGGTGCATAGTCTGAGTCTGTGGGGAAGTCTTTCTTACGTCGAATGGTGCATCGGTCGTCAGGGTGAGATGTAAGATGGCTCGTCTGTGCAAAATGACGTACGAGTGCGTTTGCTTGTTGTCTGTTTGAGGGTAGATTATCTGTTGTTGTGATTATTGCTGCGTGAGAGCGTGTAGTGTTAGTGTTGGATAGTGTGATGCTGTTGAGTGTTTTGTACAATTTGCTGGTGTTTGTTTTGTGATCAAGTGTATTGATAAAGTTTTGCCAATTTTGTGTTTTTTGTTCATGTATTTTATTGGCAATCACAGTGTTTAGTGTTTGCATTTGGTCTGCTATGTTTTGAGGGATAGGTGTGGGGGTATCGTGTTTAAGTGTGTCACGTTGTCCGATTTTGTTGTTGATTTCAGTGTTTAGTGCTTGTATTTGGTTTTATGTTCTGATGGATAGGTGTAGGGGGTATTGTGTTTAAGTGTGTTGCATTGACAGGGCTTGGATTTCTGGTGTGAAGTTTGAGTTGTGTAATTTTCTGTACCCTTTGAGGATGAATTTCTTGTCTGCATTTTGTATGGTTGTATGGAATATGTCCACAGCATTATATCTATGATTGATGTACTGTTTTGTGTCTCAAATTGTTGTTCTGTCTCTTCAGTGAAAACTTCCTAGTTTGCTCTCTTGTAATTGGTGTATATGTGTGTTGTTGGGTATTGTAGAATGAGGTACTCTGTGTTCTTTTGATGGCTGCATCGAGGACAATTTGATTTTATGTACCGAATATAAGCATGCCATGTTGTTTTTACCCCTCCTGAGAAGGATCCTCCTTGGGGTTCAGGTTCAGCATCTTTATTTCCTTCGTGCAGTTTCACTGTTCCATGATTGTCTTTTAGTTTGTCATTTGCATATCTGTAAAATAGTTTAGGTTGGTCTTTGCATTTGTCTATTATATCTTTTTCGTAGTTTCTTTTTCCTCTCTGTATATCAACATGTTCATTTCTCAGTTTGAGGAATGGGGATGGATCAAGGAGGGAGTTACAAAGTATGCAAAGATGGTGTGTGGAACAAGAAGGACAGGAGGAAATAGAAGGAAGGGTAGTGAATGGTGGGATGAGGAAATGAAGAAGGTTGTAGAAGAGAAGAAGCGAGCTTACACAGATTGGTTACAAAATAGGACGAGGGAGTCATATGAGACGTACAAAGAAAAGAAAAGAGAAGTAAAGAAAAAGGTAAAGGAGGCAAAGAGGAGAGCAGATGTAAAATGGGGTAAGAGTATGACAGAAAATTTTGAAAGTACAGACGCTCCTCTACTTACGTTCATTCGTTTTACGTTTGAAGTGACGGTAAAAAAAAATTTTGAGTGAATTTTTTAGTTTACCGCGCTCTCCGTAGTTCAAACGATACTTGCGCACGATGCTGCGTCCATTGTTTACATTGCGCAGACGACAAACTGAACATGCCTTGCCTCCTCCTCCTCCCCCTCCTCCTCCACCATCTCAATTTATGTTGCTTGAATTTAATCTATTTGAAATTAATGTTATTATTTTACAATGTTATGTGTTTAATTAATGATTTAGGGGTGTTTTATAAGATACGGTAATAGAATTTACCGATGTATAGTACAGTAACAACTTACGTTCGGCCGTTCGGAACGTAACTAAAATGTAAGTTGAGGAGCTTCTGTAATAAAAAGATGTTTTGGAAAGAAATTAAGAGAGGAAGAGGAGGCGAATCAAGTAGAGAAGAAAAGGTAAAAGGTGCAGATGGAGAGATGATAATGGAAAAGAAGGCAGTAAGGGGAAGATGGGCAGAATATTTTAGGGAGTTGCTAAATGTGAAGGAGGATAGGGAGGGAAAGATAGATGCAGTGGGAAATGCTAAGAAAATTACCAGGATGAGTGAGGAAAATGGAGGAGAAATAAGGAAGGATGAAGTGAAGGCAGTTGTTAAGATGATGAAAGCAGGTAAGGCACCTGGTCTGGATGGATGCCAGAAATACAGGCGTATGTCAAAAGCAAAAATCCCGATATGATAGGAATAACTGAGACATGGTTAAATGGTACAGAGTTCGAAGCTGAATTTAATATTGCGGGATTTAAACACTTTCATCAGGATAGAAACCACAAGAAAGGTGGGGGTGTTCTATTGTACGTTAAAAACAATGTTCATGCTTGTGTTTTAGAGAAAGTGAAACAGGATGCATTTGATAGTTTGTGGGATGAGTTAACCCAAACAAATGGACAAAAAATGAATATAGGTGTAATATATAGGCCAAAGACATTATCATTAGCAGACGACAAACTGTTATTTCAAGAACTGTCTAGTTTCTGCAACCGGGATTTATTGATAATGGGTGATTTCAATTTTACTGACATTGATTGGATGACCCTTGAACATGGCCATACAGGTAGTCGCTTGATTGATTTTCTTGGTGACAATTACTTAATTCAGCATGTAAAAGAGCCCCCAAGATATGGAAACTTACTCGATCTTTTGATCACTAGCCGCGAAAGCATGGTAACTGATGTAGAAGTCGGTGAATCTGTTGCAAATAGCGATCACAACTTAGTTAGATTCAAACTCCTAAACAATTTTAGAATAGATACTTGTGTTTCTAAAATACCCGATTTCAGTAAAGCTCAGTTCATAGGACTACGTCAGGAGCTTCAGCTTACAGATTGGGAGGCAAAATTAAACGAAAAACCTGTAGATCAGATGTGGGAAATATTTCAAAATACGCTCACTAAGATGATTCAAACTTACATTCCTTTTAAAGACAGACGTCCCCCAAATCAGGCTCGCCCAAAGTGGCTCGACAAAGAAACTGAAAAAAGTATTGCTAAAAAGAGACAGGCTTATAAGAAATATAAGTGCTCGGGTGCATCTAATGACTATGAAAATTATGTATCAATACAGAGAGATTTAAAAAAGACAATAAGGAAAAGAAAACGACAGTATGAAATGAACATCGCTGATAAATCCAAAGAGAATCCCAAAGAATTCTATAGTTACATTAGAGATAAAAAGGTTGTTAGGAATCACATTGGTCCACTATTATCTGCTGACGGTCAACTTGAATATTCAAATGAAGGAATGTGTAATATCTTAAACAATTATTTTAGCTCGGTATTCGTAAACGAAACACCTCAAAGTGAATTCCAAACTGAAACCTGTGAAAAGTCTGGGGTAAACTTACTCACTACGGTAAATATAACAAAAGAAAAAATTAAAAGGTGTATAGACAAACTCAAAGTTAATAAAACACCAGGCCCTGACGGTTGGCATCCAAGAATCTTAAAGGAAATGAAAAATGAGATTGTTGTTCCATTAGAAATTATTTTCAAGAAATCCATCATATCCGGAGTTGTCCCAAGAGAATGGAAGCTAGCTAACGTTACTCCTATATTCAAAAAAGGTGATAAAAAGAAACCAAATAACTATAGGCCTATAAGTTTGACTTCAATCGTAGGAAAAATAATGGAAACTATCATCAGAGATGCTATCGAACATCATTTAGAAAGTAACCGTTTGATAAATGATAGCCAGCATGGTTTCAGACGGAAACGTTCTTGCGTAACTAACTTACTCGAATTCTACAACACAGTTATCTCGAATTATGACAAAAGAAAAAATATAGATTTAGTATATCTAGACTTTGCAAAAGCTTTTGATACCGTCCCATACGAAAGACTACTTACTAAATTAGCTTTGCATGGAATAAGTGGTAGCCTATTAGGTTGGACTAGTAATTGGTTGAATGGTCGAAAACAGAGAGTTGTTTTAAATGGAAAAACTTCTGGATGGAAAAGTGTTGCAAGTGGAGTTCCTCAGGGTTCCGTTCTTGGGCCACTCCTATTCATAGTATATATAAATGATATAGACCATGGACTAAAATCTACTGTTTCCAAATTTGCTGATGATACAAAACTGTGCGGAGTGGCAAATGATCACTCAAACCAATTAGGTATTCAAGAAGATTTAGATAAATTACAGCAATGGTCTGAAAAGTGGCTAATGAAATTTAACACAAGTAAATGCAAGGTAATGCACATAGGTAAAAATAACAGTAAGTACGATTACAAGTTATTTGGTAATTCGTTAACAAAAGTGGATAGTGAAAAAGATCTCGGCGTAATTATCAGTAACGACCTCAAATCATCCAAGCAGTGTATTTCAGCTTCTGAGAAAGCAAATAAGATTCTGGGACTGATTACGCGATCTTTTGATTGTCCATCACTCATTAACAAGCTATATAAATCGTTAGTTCGTCCACATTTGGAATATGCTGTTTCTGTGTGGTCACCGAATCTCATTAAAGACATTGACAGACTGGAAAAAGTACAACGGCGAGCCACAAAACTGATTCCAAATATCAAAAATAAATCATACGAAAATCGACTAAAACACATGAATCTGTTTTCCCTAAAAAAGCGTAGACTCAGAGGTGACTTGATACAGGTCTTTAAGATTTTAAAGGGAATGGACAACATCAAAAGTGACAAAATTTTCACATTGAATGAGAATCAGACAAGAAACAATGGTCTCAAACTATCCGGAAATAGATTCAATTTGGAAGTAGGTAGAAACAACTTTGCCAACCGTGTAGTAAATGAATGGAATAAACTTCCTGCACAGGTAGTGCTATGTAGTTCAGTTCGAAGCTTTAAGAATCAGTTAGATAAATACCTAAGTAAGATGCTGTAATGATTATAATTTATCTTATATTATTTGTTTTTGTTTTGTTATAATTTGTCTGTCTGATTTTCATTTATTATTAGTTATATGTCAATTTATTATTATTTACTATTTACCTGTTTGTTTATTATTTAACTATACCTATGCAATTATTTATGTATTTTATTTGTTATTTACAGCTTGTTAAGTGTAGTTGGGAAGGCTTATGGGAGGATCTTGATTGAGAGGATTAGGAGAGGAACAGAGGGAGTAATTGGTGAGGAACAGTGTGGATTTAGGACAGGTAGAGGTTGTGTAGATCAGATTTTTGTGGCAAGACAGATATGCGAGAAAGCTATAGGAAAGGGGAAGGATGTTTTTTGGGCCTTTATGGATCTGGAAAAGGCTTACGACAGGGTAGACAGAAAGGCACTGTGGGAGGTTCTGCGGATATACAGGATAGGAGGAAAGCTTCTCAGAGCTGTCAAGAGTTTTTATGAGAGTAGTAGAGCTTGTGTCAGGATTAGAAATGGAGAGAGCGAGTGGTTTGAGGTGAAGGTGGGATTTCGTCAAGGATGCGTTATGTCACCCTGGCTGTTCAACTTATACATGAATGGGGTAGTGCGAGAGGTAAATGCAAGGGTAGTGGGTCAGGGATTGGAGATGGTTAAAGAAAATGGAGAAAAGTGGGAGGTGAACCAGCTGTTGCTTGCGGACGACACTGCGCTTGTGGCAGGATCGGAGGAGGGATTGAGGAAGTTGGTGACAGAGTTTGGGAGAGTGTGTGATAGAAGAAAGCTGAAGATAAATGTGGGTGATGAGATGTACAAGGGGTGAAAGTGGCAGTAGTCTGGAAGTGAGCATTAAGGGAGAGCAACTGGAGGAAGTGGATAGTTTTAGATACTTTGGTGCAAATATGGCAGGAAAAGGTGGAGTAAAGGTGGAGGTAGAATGTAGATTGAGAGAAGCGAGTAAATGCCTTGGTGGATTAAAAAGTGTAATGAGGAATAGACATTTGGGAATGGATGCTAAGAGGAGACTATATGAAGGAGTGATTGTGCCAACATCACTGTATGGAGCAGAAACATGGAACATAAGAGAGGAAGAGAGAAGGAGCTTGAATGTGTTTGAGATGAAGTGTCTGAGAAGTATGATGGGGGTTACTAGGCTAGATAGAGTGAGAAATGAGGAGGTGAGGAGGAGAACAGGGGTGGAAAGGGAGTTGGGAGATAGGGTTGATGAAAGAGTATTAGGATGGTTTGGACACATGGAAAGAATGAGTGAAGAAAGACTAGTAAAGGAGGTATGTAAGGCAGATGTGGAGGAAGTGAACATGAGGGGACGTCCTAGGATGAGATGGATGGATGGGGTGAAGGGGGCTTTGGGGAAGAGGGGAATGTCTGTTGAGGAAGGACGGGAGAGGACAGAAGACGGGTGAATGGAGAATGGTTGTATATGGAAGATGTTGTGATGCATGAGGTGGAATGGACGGGGGAATGGGGGGTGAGGTAGTGTGTGTGAGCAAAATTTTGATGCAGCCCGAAGGGATTTCTCCTTGTCCTCTCCTTAATATGGGGGGGATGGAGAGGGGGGGTCGCCGATTTAATGAAGCGGCCTTGCTGTGGATGTGCTGTGTCTTGCGGCACTGCTTCTGACCCAGGGCAGTGGACAGGGTGCAGGGATGACCCGTCATCTAGGAGGTGCTAAGATGGGAGGGAGGGTGGATGGGAGGGAGGGTGGATGGGAGGGAGGGTGGAGGGGTGTGGAGTGTTTTCAGGGATGAAATGGGTGGGAATGATTTTATGCCTTTTCCTTTTTGGCTACCTCCCTAGTAAGGGGAAAAAAGCCTTGGTATATGTATGTATGTATCTTTTCCAGGCTTTGTCTCTTCTATCTTTAGCATCACTAGAAAGAGGGGGGGTCGCCAACTTATATGTAAATGTGTAACCTGTGCCCAACATTATTGGGTGGTATTGGACCCCTTAATCTAGTCTCCACAATTCCCATTATGTCTGGTTTTTCATCTAACAGGTAATCATCTAGTTCATTCAGTCCTGAAAATAATCTGTCACTATAGGCCACTTTTATTTATTTATTTATTTTTTTTTGCCCATTCTGATGTACCATTTTCTCAGTCTCATGTTGATTACCCTCCAATAGAATTCCTTACTTTTGGTTTCCATTCTCTTCATGTTTTTTTTTCTTAGCTTCATCTTTTAGTGTCTTCTCTTTTTGTAATTCCTGAACACTCATTTCTCTTTTTATCCATATCTTGTTGTAGTGTTCACAAGAGAGGGTTTATGTTAAATGTTAGTTCAACGGAATATGCATACATAAATATACCAAAGGCTTTTTCCCTCCTTACATGGGGTAGGGGGGGGGGGCTTAGCCAAAAAGGCATAGAAATCACTCCCACCCATTCCATCCCCTACATATTCCACTCCCCTTCACCCTCCCTCTCATCTTGGCACCTCCTGGATGATGGGTCATTCCTGCATCCTATCCACTGCCCTGGGTCAAAAGCAGTGTCGCAAGACACAGCACATCCACAGCAAGGCCGCTACATTAATTCGACGACCCCCCTCTGTCCCCTCATGCAGAAAAGGAGAAGACTGGGAGAAATCCCTTTGGGCTGCATCAAATTATTTCTTATACATACTTCCTCACCCCCCCCATCCCCCACCCACTCCCCCTCATGCATCACAGCATCATCCATTCACAACCCTACTCCATTCACCCCTATCTTCTGTCAAAGGATTACAAAGGCGGAGACCTTTTGATCCATATCTAGGTCGGATGAAAAAAAAAAAAAAAAAAAAAAAAAAAAAAAAAAATCATAATAATAAATTAAAACTATAATAATGTAAATAACAAATAAAATACATAAATAAATGCATAGGTATAGTTGAATAACAAACAAACAGGTAAATAGTAAATTATAATAAATTTACATATAACTAATAATAAATGAAAATCAGACAGACAAATGATAACAAAACAAAAACAAATAATATAACATAAAGTATAATCATTACAGCATCTTACTTAGGTATTTATCTAAATGATTCTTAAAGCTTCGAACTGAACTACATAGCACTACCTGTGCAGGAAGTTTATTCCATTCATTAACTACACGGTTGGCAAAGTTGTTTCTACCTACTTCCAAATTGAATCTATTTCCGGATAGTTTGAGACCATTGTTTCTTGTCTGATTCTCATTCAATGTGAAAATTTTGTCACTTTTGATGTTGTCCATTCCCTTTAAAATCTTAAAGACCTGTATCAAGTCTGAGTCTACGCTTTTTTAGGGAAAACAGATTCATGTGTTTTAGTCGATTTTCGTATGATTTATTTTTGATATTTGGAATCAGTTTTGTGGCTCGCCGTTGTACTTTTTCCAGTCTGTCAATGTCTTTAATGAGATTCGGTGACCATATGGAAACAGCATATTCCAAATGTGGATGAACTAACGATTTATATAGCTTGTTAATGAGTGATGGACTTTTGAAATCAAAAGATCGCGCAATCAATCCCAGAATCTTATTTGCTTTCTCAGAGGCTGAAATACACTGCTTGGATGATTTGAGGTCGTTACTGATAATTACGCCGAGATCTTTTTCACTATCCACTTTTGTTAACGAATTTCCAAATAACTTGTAATCGTACTTACTGTTATTTTTACCTATGTGCATTACCTTGCATTTACTTGTGTTAAATTTCATTAGCCACTTTTCAGACCATTGCTGTAATTGATCTAAATCTTCTTGAATATCTAATTGGTTTGAGTGATCATTTGCCACTCCGCACAGTTTTGTATCATCAGCAAATTTGGAAACAGTAGATTTTAGTCCATGGTCTATATCATTTATATATACTATGAATAGAAGTGGCCCAAGAACGGAACCCTGAGGAACTCCGCTTGCAACACTTTTCCATCCAGAAGTTTTTCCATTTAAAACAACTCTCTGTTTTCGACCATTCAACCAATTACTAGTCCAACCTAATAGGCTACCACTTATTCCATGCAAAGCTAATTTAGTAAGTAGTCTTTCGTATGGGACGGTATCAAAAGCTTTTGCAAAGTCTAGATATATTAAATCTATATTGTTTCTTTTGTCATAATTCGAGATAACTGTGTTGTAGAATTCGAGTAAGTTAGTCACGCAAGAACGTTTCCGTCTGAAACCATGCTGGCTATCATTTATCAAACGGTTACTTTCTAAATGATATTCGATAGCATCTCTGATGATAGTTTCCATTATTTTTCCTACGATTGAAGTCAAACTTATAGGCCTATAGTTATTTGGTTTCTTTTTTTCACCTTTTTTGAATATGGGAGTAACGTTAGCTAGCTTCCATTCTCTTGGGACATCTCCGGATATGATGGATTTCTTGAAAATAATTTCTAATGGAACAACAATCTCATTTTTCATTTCCTTTAAGATTCTTGGATGCCAACCGTCAGGCCCTGGTGTTTTATTAACTTTGAGTTTGTCTATACACCTTTTAATTTTTTCTTTTGTTATATTTACCGTAGTCCTCTCCCATCCTTCCTCAACAGACATTCCTCTCTTTTGTAATGCTCCTTTTACCCCATCCAGAAGACGCAGTGAGGCAAAAGATAAAGAGACAAAGCTTGGTAAAGATGGAGAGAGAGAGAGAGAGAGAGAAAAAGCAAATATATATATATTATAGAAATGAATATGTTTAAGTGCAAAGAGAGGACAAAAGGAACTATGAAAAAGATATCATAGAAAAATGTAAAGAGCAACCCAAACTATTCTATAGTTAAACATCAACAGGAAATGGTGAAACTATGCCAAGGAAATACAGAATACATAGAAGATCTAGAAATGGCCCATGTCATGAATAACCATTTCAAGTTGGTTTTCACTAGAAATGGCCCATGTCATGAATAACCATTTCAAATCGGTTTTCACTAGAAAGTACATCAGTGGGATGAAGTGAAGTGTGATCTCCCCCGATGAGCGAAATAATAACACAAAAAGAAATAGTGGATCAATTAACAAACCTTGATATTAGAAAATTGCATGACCCAGACAGAATTGCAAATTAGATACTAAAAGAATGTAAAGAAGAATTAATGGACAAAATATATAACATAAGTTGCTCACTTAAAGAAGGAAAAATACCAGAAGATTGAATGCCAACATTGTACCAATATATAACAGAGGAAACAAGGAAAAACCAACTGTTACAGACCGGTCTCACTAACAAGCATTGTAGCCAAAATCTGTGAGAAAATGATCAAAAATAGATAGGTAAAACACCTGGAAGAAAATAATATAATAAACCCAAGACAATTTGGGCTCAGACAGGGAAGATCATGCACCACAAATTTAATCTGTTTTTACTCAAGACTAATAGATATAATACAAGAAAGGGATGGATGAGCTGATTGTGCTTTCTTGGACTTACAAAAAGCCTTTGACAAAGTACCACAAAAAAAATATTAAAAAAATTGGAAAACATAAGAGGGATACAAGGCAACCTACTAAACTGGATGGAGGATTTCCTGAATGGTAGAAAGGTGAGAGTAGTACTAAGAGAAAAATATTCAGGTTGGGAGGTGATTAGTGGAGTTCTGCAAGGATCTGTATTGGTTCCAATAATGTTCACTATTTATGTGAATGACATGGATGATGTGGAATGTCATGTGAGCTTCTTTGTAGACAATGCTAAATTGTTGAGGAAAATGAAAACCAAAATGGACTGCGAACCACTACAGGGAGACCTGGACAAGGTTTGGAAATGGAGTCAGAAATGGGAAGTTGACTTCAACATTAAGTGTACATAATGGGGTTCGTAAAAAGTAAAAACAGAATATCAGGACAATATACAATTGGAACTAAGCAGGTCAAGAAAGTGGGACCTGAAAAAGATCTGGAAGTAATTATCTCAAACAACTTGTTCTCTGATAAACAAAATTGTCGGAGAATCCTATAACTTGCTAAAATAAATAAAAGTGGCATTTACCTATTTGGATGAAGAAATTATTAAAAAACATTAGTTACACTAACAAGGAATATGTGGCGACATTATGGTTACCTAGTGCCAAAAATAATATAAAGAAAATTGAAAGAATAAAGACAGCAACCACAAAAATGGCTCCTGCACTTTCAAACTTGTCATAAAACTTGCTAAATTGGAGTTACTGACTTTGGAGCAAAGAAGAGAGAGAGGCAACCTACTGACCAGCTATAGAATCATGAAGGGCATGGAAATACTTGATAGAGAGGACTTGTTAAATTGGGACAAGAGAAAAACGAGAGGACATGGAAAAAAAAACTCAAAAAAGAGAGTTATAGAAGAGATTTGAAGAACAGTTTTCCACACTGAGTGATGGACACTTGGAACAAACTGGACAAAAGTGTGTGCAAAAACCATACACAAATTTAAGAGCAAACTTGACACTGCAATATACAAAGGTGGGTCACCATGAGCGTAGCTCCCCTTCATGTAAGATACAACTAGGTAAATATGAAACACATACCATAGTATCTCCTCCTTTGTCTTTGTCATGCCAAAGTCCCCACCGAGAATCAAGATTCTGGATTATTTTGGCTGACAATTTGATGTCAGAACGAACTACAGCTTTATGAGATGTAATACCATTCACAGTTCGAATGCGTCGACTAAGGTCCCGATTAACAATGGCACCTAATTCACAGTCACGCAGCTGTAAGGAAAGGATTGAAAAATTATTAAAATATGCACACTAATATATTTCTATATATAAAATCTAGTTAGCAAGACCTTCATAATCAATTTATACATATATATTACAAATTTATTTAATTTAGGCACTCAGTTAATACTATCCACATAGTTGACTAGTTGACGGCATAATTTTTACAGTCAATATGTTAGGTGAGGAAGAGAACGGGGGTGAAAAGGGAATTGGGAGATAGGGTTGATGAAAGAGTATTGGGATGGTTGGACACATGGAAAGAATGAGTGAAGAGGTGTGGAAGGCAGAGGTGGAAGGAGTGAACATGAGGGGGGTCAACCAAGGATGAGATGGACGAATGGGCTAAAAGGGACATTGGGAAAGAGGGAAATGTCTGTCGAGGAAGGACAGGAGAAGACAGAAGGTAGGGGTGAATAGAGAATGGATGTGTATGGATGATACTGTGATGCATGAAAGGGAGGGTGGGGGATGGGGGGTTGAGGGAATATGTGTGAAAAACAATTTGATGCAGCCCAAAGGGATTTCTGTCTTCTCTTTTTCTGCATGAGGAGATGGAGAGGGGAGGGTCTCCAATTAAATGAAACGGCCTTGCTGTGGATGTGCTGTGTCTTGTGACACTGTTTCTGACCCATGGTAGTGGGTGAGATGCAGGGATGACCCATCATCCAGGGGGAGCCAATATAAGAGGGAGGGGGGGGTGGGGTGAATGGAAGTGGAGTATGTGGGGATGGAATGAGTGGGAGTGGATTTTATACCTTTGTTTTTTGGCTACTTCCCTTGTAAGGGGAAAAAAGCCTTTGATATATGTATGTTAGGAACTTTGGTGACACCTTGTGGATGGAGCAGATTTATATAGTATTTTTTGATGGTTGGAAACTAAAAAAAGAATGTTGATAACCTTTTCCTAATTCTTTTTTCTGATGCCCTCCAAACATCTTGTCCCTAAGGGTAGCACTGGTGATTGTTGACAAAATATAATCGTTTATCATCTTGTGGCAGGTTACAAGAATCCAGCAACCATATTTCCCTAAAGTGTTACAAATGGCAACTAAATAGGGTGGAGAAACAAGACTTGGAACCTGGGAGGCAATGGAGCTGGGCCTGCAATACCACCCATGGGGATTGAGACTGGAGGCTTCAAAAGACCACCTTCTCTTACCCTTACCATTACCCGAGGACTTTTTGGGTAACATGTGGGAAGGCTGATGTTTTTGTTAAGTCTATAATTTTCCCCCTTATGAAGGAGGTAGCCAAGTCAAAGGCACATACCTACTTCCACCCATTCCATTCCCATCCACCACCCTTTCCTCCATCTTATCTTAGCTACTCATGGACAAGTTATCCCTGTATCCTGCCCACTGCTCTGGGTCAGCAGCAATGTAGCAAGACAAAGTACCTCCACAGCATGGCTGCTTCACTTAATTATTGACTCCCTTCTTTGTCCCCTCACACAGAAAAAGAGAAGACAGAGAGAAATCCCTTTGGACTGTGTTAAAACTATCATTCACACATAAGCACCCACCCCCACCACCACCACCCCATCCCCCACCCCTTCCTTGCATAGTACCTATCTCCTGCCTACTCCCTTCCTTGCTCAACAAACATCTCCCTCTTCCTCAATGCCCCATTCACCCCATCCATCCATCTCATCCTTGGTTGTCCCCTCAAGTTCACTCCCCCCACCTCTGCCTTCCACACCTCTTTTACTTATCCTTCATCACTCATTCCTTCCATGTCTCTGAAACCTCCCAATAATCTTTCATCAGCCCTATCTGCCATCTCCTTTTCCACTCCTGCTCTCCTCCTCACCTTGTTTCTTACTTGATCCAACCTAGTAACCCTTACCATATCTCTCAGACATTTCATCTCCACCTCATCTTTGCATCCATTCCTAGATGTCTATTTCTCATATCACTTTTTAATTCCCCAATCAATATACAACTTACCTCCACCTCCACTCCCTTTCCTGACAAAGTGACCACAAATACCTAAAGCTATTCACTTCCTCCAGACTCTCTCCTTTTAGACTCACTGCCATCCTGAACCCTTGTACATCTCACCTTACTTTTACCCACATTTATCTTCAACTTTCTCCTACCCCATACTTTCCCAAATTCCATCACTAACTCCCTTAATCCTTCCTCTGACCCTGCCACAAGTGCAGTGCCATCAACAAACAACTGGCTCACCTCCCACTTCAAATCTGTTCCCTCCCATCCTCCTCATCCACATACCATCTCTGCACACTGTCAATTCCTTTTTTGAAATACACCCTTGCTTCTTCTACTACTTTCCTTTCCTCACCACCTCCCACACTTCTCTCAGCTTCTGGTTCCTTCCCTTTTTTATTCTTATTCAATGGTATATCTCAGCACCTCTCTGCCTCCTACCCTTTACCTACACTCTCACTTTCCCTTTTACCAAAAATTGATCACTCTTTTGCTCTCTTCCCTAAAAATATGAATGTCTAAAACTCTTCCAATCCTTCCTCTGGATATATATAGTCCCTTAATGCCCTTTATAGTACCTTAATTCCCTATCAACCTACCTTCCATCCACCACCCTTTTCCATGAATACTTATGTTTGGCAATCTTTTTAAACACTGATCAATTCCCTTTCTAAACACATCTCCACCATCATCTCTTCACTAAAATTTCTACCTGGCACCCAAAACTTTCCTACTACTCCATCTATTAGCTCATCTTCTACTTAAGCACTGAGACCTTCAACACTACTAGTTACAGTCCTCCTAAAACTCTCTAAGCACTCATTTAAACTGATTCAAAAGGCCTCCCTTTCCTCCTAACTTTTCTATCTACTAAGACCATATACATTCATAAATTTCCTAACTTTTCTCTCTACTAAGACCATATACACTCATAAAAACCAACATCTCCCATCCCAGTTTCACCTTTGACCACAAAATCCTTGAAGACTGTTACCTTCACTCTACCACACACTTTCCTATCCCATCAATTACCAACAGAGCCACTCCTTCCTCCCCTTGCATATTTATCACTCCTGACACTTTCCACCACACTCCCAAACCCAAATCTATCTTTCAACTTTGTTTCATTTACAAGGGAGGTAGCTAAAAAACAAAGGCATAAAATCCACTCCTACAAAGTAGACAGAAAAGGATGAGAAAGGAAAAAATTAAAGACAGCTTATACCAACATAGAATGATTTCAGGACTGAAGTGGTTTAGCCTTGTCTTTCGGCTACCTCCTGTGTAAGGGGGAAAAAAGCCTTTGGTATATGTATGTATATGTATGATTTGGGGTTGTCTGTCCTTAACCACTTCCATACGGTGACGCCTACGTAGGCGGCATGAGGAGCAAGTGGGTACTCGATGTTGCCGACGTCGCCATCTTGATTATATTTATTGTAGTCGTACCTACGTAATTTTCATTCTCTCTAAACTGGCTTCAGCAGTTTTCTATGGTTATCAAAATACACGGGTGAAAGAGAATGAACGATTGAGCACTGACTTTATTTTTTATAATGCGATTATTATGACGCAACATCGCACATCGGGCAGCTAATGCTGCCAGACGTGCAATGTGCCCCGTAGTGAAGAGGTTAAACAGGATGTAAGTATGAATCATCTTTGTAAGCGCATTTTGAAATATTTCCCATATCTGATCTACAGGCCTTTCGCTTAATTTTGCCTCCCAATCTAAAGGCTGAAGTTCCTGACAGTCCTAAGAACTGAGCTTTACTGTAATCAGGTATTTTAGATACACAAGTATCTATTCTTAATTTTTTTTAAGCATAAGTTGTGATCACTACATGCAATAGTTTCATAAACTTCTACATCGGCTATCATGCTTTTGTGGCTGGTGATCAATAGATCAAGTAAATTTCCATGTCTTGTGGGCTCTTTTACATGCTGAACTAATTGTCACTGAGAAAATCTATCAATGTCAGTAAAATCTGAATCATCCATTATTAAGTCTTGGTTGCAGAAACTAGACAGCTCTTGAAACGTTTTGTCGCCTGATAATGATGTCTTTGGCCTATATATTACACGTACATTAATTTTTTGTCCATTTGTTTGGATTAATTCATGTGGGGACGACCATGGTTGAGAGAGATGGATGAGGGTAAAAGGGGCATTGGGAAAGAGGGGAATGTTTGTTGACGAAGGATGAGAGAAAACAGAAGATGGGGTAATTGGAGAATGGGTGTATATGGATGATGCTGTGATGCATGACAGGAAGTGGGTGGGGGATGAGGAGTGAGGGGGTACATGTAAAAAAAAAAAATTTGCAGCCTGAAAGGATTTCTCCCTGTCTTCTCTTTTTCTGCATGAAGGAATGGAGGGGGGGGGGTCACCGATTTAATGAAGCAGCCTTGCTGTGGATGTGCTGTCTTGCGACACTGCTTCTGACCCAGGTCAGTGGGCGAGATGTAGGAATGACCCATCATCCAGGAGCCAAGATAAGAGGGAGGGAGGTGAATGGGAGTGGAGTGTGTATTTACCTAGTTGTATTATACGGGAAGGGAGCTATGCTCATGGTGACCCATCTTTGTATCTTTCAGCATGAAGTTTTTTTTTAAAACCTTGAATAGTGTTTGCACACAGTTTCCACATCTAATTTATTCAAGGTATCCACCACTCTTATATGGGAAGCCCCCCCGATCTCTTCTATAGTTATCCTTTTTGAGTTTCTTTTCATGTCCTCTTGTATTTCCATTGTTGCATTTTAATAAAACACCTCTATCTAGGATTTCCATTCTTTTCATGATTCTATAAACAGTCTCTTCTTTGTTCCAGAGTTGGTAGTTCTAGTTTGGATAATCTTTGTTCGTATGCTAATTTGGAGAGAGTTGGTGCCAACTTTATTGTTGCTTTTTGTATTCTTTCTAATTTCTTTATACAGTAGGACCTCTCATTAATGGACGTTAATTAGCTGTGTTTTCGGTGTTTTTGGTGCTGTTGTTTAGTCCATGCAATCACTATGCCACCCAAAAACCACTCCAAAACACCGAAAATACAGCGAAAACACTGCAAACACAGCTAATTAATGTCCGTTAATGAGAGGTCTCACTGTATTCTTTTTAGTACTGGGTGTCCATAGTGTTGCTGCATACTCCAGTTTTGGTCTTATTAGAGTAACTAATATTTTTTTTTATCATTTCCTCATCCAAGTAATCAAATGCCATTTCCATTTACCTTAATAGGTTGAAGGTTTCTCCAACTATTTTATTGATACGTTTGTTCGGTGTCATGTCTTTGCTGATTATTACTCTAAGGTCTCTTTCCGAGTTCACTTTTTTTTTACTTCACCAAATTTATAATTTCTTGATATTCTATTTTTACTTTTTCCAAACTCCATTATACTACACTTCTTGTTGATACTGAAGTTTACTTCCCACTTTTGAGTCCATTTCCAGATTTGTCTAGGTCTAACTAAAGATTCACAATCTTCCTCTGTTCTTACTTTCTTTAGTATTTTTGCATCATCTGTGAAGAAATTCATATAACACTCCACTACTTCATCCATGCCATTTATATATATGGCAAACATGATTGGAGCCAATACTGAACCTTGTGGGGCACCACTTATCATTTCTTCCCAATTCAAGTATTTGTCTCTAATTACTACCCTCATTTTTCTCCCAGTCAGGAAGTCTTCCATCCATTCCAATAATTTTCCTTTGATGCCACCTTTTGATTCTATTTTTCTAATTAGTTTTTTGTGTGGTACTTTATCAAATGCTTTTTGTAGGTCTAGAGAGGCACAGTCTACCCATCCATCCCTTTCTTGTATTATTTCTATTAGTCTTGAATAGAAGCAGATCAGGTTTGTTGTGCATGATCTTCCTTGTCTGGGTTATTAGCTGCATGCTGTTATGGCAAAGTAGCATGCAGTTGGTACTTTAGGGTCTATATGGGGTGCCCCTACGGACCAGAACCACACATCATTTTGTCTGTGATAGAGGAGGACTCTGATCATATGAAATGATGAAACTTTTATTATACTGCTACTGTCCCTCAGTTATGCTGTCCCCCAACCCCTTATTGCTGTCCTGTACCATTTCTCTGTATTTCATTTCCTTGTTCCACCTACCCTGTGGTGGGGGAAAAGAATGCTGCCACCAAGTATTTCCACTTGGATTGTAAGAGGCGAGAAAAACAGGACAGGGATTGGAACCAGGCATCTTTCTCCCTGTAGCCACAAAGGGGACATTCCTAAAAAAAGTAAAGGCATAAGAGGGTCTAGGAGTTTTCCAACCAACACCCTAAGGTTTGGGTCTTTTAATGTGCGTGCATGTGGTACAAATGTGAGTGAATGGGAAGAGATAGGTAGTATGTTTGTGAGAAGAAAGATGGATGTGTTGGCTTTGATTGAAACTAAGTTGAGAGGGAAGGGCAAGTGTGAGTTTGGGAGTGTTAGTGGGAGGTTCTCAGGAGAGAAGAGAAGATGCTCAAGAGAAAGGGTGGCTATACTAGTACGTGAAGACATAGGTAAACGTGTAGTGGAGTGGAAGGAGGTTTCAAGGTTAATGTGGATGAAGATGAAACTGGGAAAGGAGATATTGGTTTCTGTAAGTGCATATGGGTCTGGTAGCAAGAAGACTGTAGAAGAAAGGGAGGCTTTTTGGATAGATTTAAATGAGTGCATAGAGAGATTAGGGAGGAATGTCAATATAGTAGTATTGGAAGACCTTAATGCTAGGGTAGGAAATGAACCAACTGACGGAGTGGTTGGGAAATGTGGAGTTCCAGGAAAGAATCGTAGTGGAGAGTTGATGGTGGAGATGTGTCTTGAGAGTTGATGATAGCAAATACAGTGTTTCTGAAGAAAGTCAAGCATAAGTACACATGGGAGAGGGTGGTGAATGGAAGGGTGGTATAGCATTACTGGACAATGTAGTGGTAGTTAGGAGTATAATATGAAGAGTTAAGGATGTACATGTTCTAAGGGGAGAGAGTGGGGGAATATCAGATCATTTTTTGGTGGAAGGTAAGTTGAGAATGGAGGATAGATGGAGAAAGTGGAAAAGGACAAAAGGTAGGGAGGTGCTTAGAGTGAACTCTTTAAATGAGAAGGAAAAGGAGGAGTACAAAAGAAGCTATGAGAGGAATGGGAGGGAGTGAAGGATAGAGTAGAACTAGGAGTGGAGGAGGAATGGGGATGGTTCAAGGGAGTCACTAAGTGTGCAAAGATGGTGTATGGAACAAGAGGGATGGGAGGAAATAGAAGGAAAGGTAGTGAGTGGTGTGATGAGGAAACGAAGAAGGTTGTAGAAGAGAAGCGAGCTTTCACAGATTGGTTACAAAATAGGACAAGGGAGTCTTATGAGAGGTACAAAGAAAAGAGAAGTAAAGCACAAGGTAGAGGAGGCAAAGAGAAGAGCAGTTGTGAAATGGGGTAGGAGTATGACAGGAAATTTTGAAAGTAAAAAAAAAAAAAAGGATGTTTTGGAAAGAGATTAAGGGGGGACTGAACACCTTAACAAAAAAATTCATAAAAAAAAAAAAAAAAGTTTATAGTCTTTGAACTTGAAACTGTCAGGTTTTGTTTAAAATATAGGTAGAAATATATTACGAACCCGAGAGCTTGCTAAATCTTGACGTCATAAAGTTATGACGTAACTTTTTTCTGACGTAACTGAATACATACATTGTATTTTTTGTACTACAGACTTCTGCTTTTTCATGGTAATACTTAAAGGAAAGGGGAAGGATGTTTTTTGGGCCTTTATGGAACTGGAAAAGGCTTACGATAGGGTAGACAGAAAGGCACTGTGGGAGTTTTTGCGGATATACAGGATAGGAGGAAAGCTTTTAGGAGCTGTCAAGAGTTTTTATGAGAGTAGTACAGTTTGTGTCAGGATTAGAAATGGAGAGTGTGAATGGTTTGAGGTAAAGGTGGGATTTCGTCAAGGATGCGTTATGTCGCCCTGGCTGTTCAACTTATACATGGATGGGGTAGTGCGAGAGGTAAATGTAAGGGTAGTGGGTCAAGGATTGGAGATGGTTAAAGAAAATGGAGAAAAGTGGGAGGTAAGCCAGCTGTTGTTTGCAGACGACACTGCACTTGTGGCAGGATCGGAGGAGGGATTGAGGAAGT
The DNA here is from genome assembly GCF_046742065.1 of Oratosquilla oratoria. Taxonomy (NCBI): domain Eukaryota; kingdom Metazoa; phylum Arthropoda; class Malacostraca; order Stomatopoda; family Squillidae; genus Oratosquilla; species Oratosquilla oratoria. The sequence continues at coordinate 38,201,008 of NC_134781.1, read as the reverse complement.
TGGTGACATAGTTTGGGAGAGTGTGTGATAGAAGAAAGCTAAAGATAAATGTGGGTAAAAGTAAGGTGATGAGATGTACAAGGGGTGAAAGTGGCAGTAGTTTGGAAGTGAGCATTAAGGGAGAGCGACTGGAGGAAGTGGATAGTTTTAGATACTTGGGTGCAAATGTGGCAGGAAAAGGTGGAGTGAAGGTGGAGGTAGAATGTAGATTGAGAGAAGCGAGTAAATGCCTTGGTGGATTAAAAAGTGTAATGAGGAATAGACATTTGGGAATGGATGCGAAGAGGAGACTATATGAAGGAGTGATTGTGCCAACAGCACTATATGGGGCAGAAACATGGAATATAAGAAAGGAAGAGAGGAGTTTGAATGTGTTTGAGATGAGATGTCTGAGAAGTATGATGGGGGTTACTAGGATAGAGTGAGAAATGAGGAGGTGAGGAGAACAGGGGTGGAAAGGGGGTTGGGAGATAGGGTTGATGAAAGAGTATTAGGATGGTTTGGACACATGGAAAGAATGAGTGAAGAAAGACTAGTAAAAGAGGTATGGAAGGCAGATGTGGAGGGAGTAAACATGAAGGGACGTCCTAGGATGAGGTGGATGGATGGGGTGAAGGGGGCTTTGGGGAAGAGGGGAATTCCTAGGATGAGGTGGATGGATGGGGTGATGGGGGCTTTGGGGAAGAGGGGAATGTCTGTTGAGGAAGGACGGGAGAGGACAGAAGACAGGGGTGAATGGAGAATGGTTGTATATGGATGATGTTGTGATGCATGAGGTGGAATGGGCAGGGGAATGGGGGATGAGGTAGTATGTGTGAGCTATTTTTGACACAGCCTGAAGGGATTTCTCCCCGTCTTCTCCTTTATGCATGGGGGGACGGAGAGGTGGGGTCGCCGATTTAATGAAGCGGCCTTGCTGTGGATGTGCTGTGTCTTGTGACACTGCTTCTGACCCAGGGCAGTGGACAAGGTGGAGGGATGACCCATCATCCAGGAGGTGCTAAGATGAGAGGGAGGGTGGAGGGGTGTGGAGTGTATTCAGGGATGGAATGGGTGGGAATGATTTTATGTCTTTTCCTTTTTGGCTACCTCCCTTGTAAGGGGGAAAAAGCCTTGGTATATGTATGTACCTATAAACACTTTCACGCCTGCCTTTTTAAAAATTCGCTATATGTGAGATATAGGTGTCATATGGTCACTTACGTCACCCCTTTTTTCTGCGTTTTTTCCCACTTACATGGAGCCCATCGCTCTATTTTTCAAGATATCGAGAAAAAAAAAAAAGGCGTGGGAATACAGATATACCTATTATACACTACCAGAAGCATTTTCAGGCTGCTACAATTGATGAATTGTTTTTGGCATATCTTTAATTGCAAATATATGTGGTTTTGAGATACGAGCATTTAAAGTTTTCAGCATTGTATATCTCTGTTATTTATTGTGTGATTTTTATTATATTCACACACATTATTATATAATGTATACTGAATAAATTGACAGTAAATATTTTCATATATATATATATATATATACATATCTACTATATTACATTAAAATGTATTTGTTACTCGCCAAGCGGTTCTTTTCATAATTAAAGATTTTGCACTTCTACCGGTTTAAAATCTCACTGCTGGGGTGTCATCACTTTGTCAAATCATTGAAGAGTGGTTTATTTTTACCAGCAATGAGTGCCTTTCCTCTGCTCAATGACAAAGCTTACCAAAAAAGTGTTTGATCCTACACAGGCATGATCCCAGCCCTTTATGTTTCTCCTTCGCCAGCAATTTTCTCTTCCTCCTCATGAATTTCCCTCACCTTCTTCTCTTCATTTGGAAGAAAGCACTTTGTCAGCTGCATTGTTAGGTGTGGTGGTATTTGGTGGTGGAGATGGTGTTGGCAGTGGAGTTGGTGGTGGTGGTGACGCGCGAGGTGGTGGCGTTCCTCCTCCAATTCTTCTCACACCTTGCCTCCTTCTAGCAAACTTTCATTCCACTTTTGTCTCAATTTTTTCATCTTTTCCTTGGTTTTCCTCTTCATCATGATGCAGTTGATGATTCGACATCTAGTAAGTGTAGTAATGTCCAGGAAATAAGGCAAACAGCGACACAGGAACACAATATTGCCACAGTCAGTTAGGTGTTTATGCATCAATACACTCTGATTTTTGATGGGTAACTTAGGCTTGAAGTGTGCTGTGCACACCACATAAAAGAGGAAGACATGCTGATGCCAGACATACAAAAAAAATAGCCATTTCATGGAATTAGAAAAGCAAAAACAAAACATATTTATATATACAGATGCTCCTCAACTTACATTTTAGTTACGTTCCGAACAGCCGAACGTAATGTGAAAATGAACAAAAGTTGTTACTGTACGTTCCAGTAATGTACGACTGTTCATACTGTACTATACATCCATAATTCTATTACCGTATCTTATAAAATACCCCTAAATCATTAATTATAAACATAACATTGTAAAATAATAACATTAATTTCAAATAAATTAAATTCAAGCAACATAATTTCAATTAAATGAGTTTTATTCAAATTTACTTACCTTTGGCAGTGGTGCTTAAAGTGAGATGGTGGAGGAGAAGGAGGAGGGGGAGGAGAAGGAGGAGGGGGAGGAGGAGGAGGCAAGGTACGTTCAGTCTGTCGTTTGTGCCATGTAAACAATGGACGCAGCATCATGCGTAAGTATCGTTTGAACGTCTTGTACTACGGAGAGCGTGCTAAATTCAAAAAATTCTTTTTACAAAACTTTTTTTTTACAGTCAGTTCAAACGTAAAATCTAAAAAACATAAAACGAATGAACATAAGTAGAGGAGCGTCTGTATTCTGGGGCTATTCATGCGTGATCCATTCAAATTGACATGCCTCACGGGCCCTTTAAACTCCCTCCATTACGCTGGGGAGGAAAAAGTCATTCATATTTTGCTTTTAGAATGTTTATATTATTCAAATATGCCCATATCTAAAATTCAATTTTTGGATAAAAATGTCATGATTCAAGGCGAATCAAGTAGAGAAGAAAGGGTAAAAGGTGCAGATAGTTAGATGATAATGAAAGAGAAGGCAGCAAGAGGAAGATGGGCAGAGTATTTTAGGGAGTTACTAAATGTGAAGGAGGATAGGGGGGGAAAGATAGTTGCTGTGGGAAGTGTTAAGAAAATGACAGTGATGAGTGAGCAAACATGAAGGAGAAATAAAGTAGAATGAAGTGAAGGCAGTTGTTAAGATGATGAGAGCAAGTATGGCACCTGGTCTGGATGGATGCCATGCAGAATGTCAAAAAAAAAAAAAGAGGAGGTACAGTGATGGTGGACTGGCTGGTGAGGTTATTTAATGTTTGTTGGAGAGAGGGTTGAGTGCCTGTATAGTTCCACTCTACAAGGGAAAAGGGGACAAGTGTGAGTGTAGTAGTTTCAAAGGGATTAGCTTGTTAAGTGTAGTTGGGAAGGCTTATGGGAGGATCTTGATTGAGAGAATTTGGAGAGGAACAGTGTGGATTTAGGAGAGGTAGAGGTTGCATAGATCAGAGTTTTGTGGTAAGACAAATATGTGAGAAAGCTATAGGAAAAGGTAAGGATGTTTTTTGGGCTTTTATGGATCTGGAAAAGGCTTATGACAGGGTAGACAGGAAGGCACTATGGGAGGTTTTGCAGATATACGGGTCAGGAGGAAAACTTTTAGGAGCTGTCAGGAGTTTTTATGAGAGTAGTAGAGCTTGTGTCAAGATTAGAAATGGAGAGAGAGAGTGGTTTGAGGTAAAGGTGGGGCTTTGTCAGGGATGTGTTATGTCGCCCTGGATGTTCAACTTATACATGGATGGGGTGGTGTGAGAGGTAAATGCAAGGGTGGTGGGTCAGGGATTGGATATGATCTAAGAAAATGGAGAAAAGTGGGAGGTGAGCCAGTTGTTGTTTGCAAATGACACTGCACTTGTAGTAGGATCAGAGGTAGTTGAAGATAAATGTGGTAAAAGTAAGGTGATGAGATGTACAAGGAGTGAAAGTGGCAGCAGACTGGAAGTGAGCATTAAGGGAGAGCAACTGGAAGTGGATAGTTTTAGATACTTGGATGCGAATGTGGCAGGAAAGGGAGGGGTGGAGGTAGAATGTAGATTGTGAGAAGCAAGTAAATGCCTTGGTGGATTAAAAAGTGTAATAAGGAATAGACATTTGGGAATGAATACCAAGAGGAGATTGTGTGAAGGAGTGATTGTGCCAACATCACTGTATGTGGCAGAAACATGGAACATAAGAGAGGAAGAGAGGAGTTTGAATGTATTTACCTAGTTGTATTTTACGGGACGAGAGCAATGCTCAGTGTCCCGTTTTCGTATCTTTCCGCATCCAGTTTATTCTTAAAATTGTGTATAAATTTGGCACTCACTATTTCTCCATTTAGTTTGTTCCAGACATCAATCACTCTACGTGGGAAGTTATTCTTTTCCAGGTCTCCTTTGTATCAGTACTTCTTTAGTTTCTTTTCATGTCCTCTTGTTTCTCTTCTGTCTCATTTTAAGTCGTCTATATTGAGAATTTCCATCCTTTTCATAATTCTGTAAATGGTCAACAAATCACCTCTTTCTCTTCTCTGTTCCAGTGTTGACAGATGTAATTTCTCCAATATTTGTTTGTACGTCAGATTTGACAGTGTTGGTGCCATTTTTGTCGCTGCTCTTTGGATTCTTTCTAATTTTCTTATGTTTTTCTTTGTGCGAGGTGCTCATAGTGTTGCAGCATATTCTAGTTTAGGTCTTATCAGTGTAACCATTCCCTCCGTTATACTGTCCCCCAACCCCTTGTTGCTGTCCTGTACCATTTCTCTGAATTTCATTTCACTGTTTCGTATACCCTGTGGTGGGGGGAAAAGAATACTGCCATCAAGTGTTTCCACTTGGATCGTAAGAGGTGAGAAAAACGGGACGGGGATTGGGAGCAGGCACCCTTCTCCCTGTACCGCAAAGGGGACATTCCTAAAACAAAAGTAAAGGCATAAGAGGGTCTAGGAGTTTTCCAACCAGCACCCTAAGGTTTGGGTCATTTAATGTGTGTGCATGTGGTACAAATGAGAGTAAAAGGGAAGAGATAGGTAGTATGTTTGTGAGAAGAAAGATGGATGTGTTGGCTTTGAGTGAAACTAAGTTGAGAGGGAAGGGCAAGTGTGAGTTTGGAAGTGTAAGTGGGAGGTTATCAAGAGTGAAGAGAGGGCACGGGAGAGAAGGGGTGGCTATACTAGTAACTGAAGAGATAGGTAAACGTGTAGTGGAGTGGAAGAAGGTTTCCTCAAGGATAATGTGGATGGTGAAATTGGGAAAGGAGATGTGGATTTTTGTGAGTGCATATGGGCCTGGTAGTGAGAAGAGTGTAGAAGAAAGGGAGGCTTTTTGGATAGATTTAAATGAAAGCATGGAGGGATTAGGGGGAACATCAATGTAGTTGTATTGGGAGACCTTAATGCTAGGGTAGGAAATGAACCAATTGATGGAGTGGTTGGGAAATGTGGAGTTCCAGGAAAGTATTGTGGAGAGTTGATGGTGGAGATGTGTCTAGAGAGTTGATGATAGCAAATACAGTGTTTCTGAAGAAAGTCAAGCATAAGTACACATGGGAGAGGGTGGTGGATGGAAAGGTGGTACACAGTGTGTTAATGGACCAAGTGGTGGTAGATAAGAATATAATGGGAAGAGTTAAGGATATACATATGATAAGGGGAGAGAGTGGGGGAATATCAGATCATTTTTTGGTGGAAGGTAAGTTGAGAGTGGAGGATAGATGGAGAAAGAGGAAAAGGACAAATGGTAGGGAGGTGCTTAGAGTGAACTCTTTAAATGAAAAGGAAAAGGAGTACAAGAAGCTGAGGGAGGAGTGGGAGGGAGTGAAGGAGGAATGGGGATGGTTCAAGGGAGTATTCACAAAATGTGCAAAGATGGTGTGTGGAACAAAGACAGGAGGAAATATAAGGGTAGTGAGTGGTGGGATGAGGAAACAAAGAAGGTAGAAGAAGCGAGCTTTCACAGATTGGCTACAAAAAAGGACGAGGGAGTCATATAAGAGGTACAAAGAAAAGAGAAGTAAAGCACAAGGTACAGGAGGCAAAGAGGAGAGCAGATGTGAAATGGGGTATGACAAAATTTTGAAAGTAATAAAAAGATGTTTTGGAAAAATTAAGAGAGGAAGAGGAGGCGAATCAAGTAGAGAAGAAAAGGTAAAAGGTGCAGATGGAGAGATGATAATGGAAGAGAGGCAGTAAGGGGAAGATGGGGAGAGTATTTTAGGGAGTTGCTAAATGTGAAGGAGGATAAGGAGGGATAGTTGCAGTGGGAAGTGCTAAGAAAGTGACAGTGATGAGTGAGGAAGAGGAGAAATAAGGAAGAATTAAGTGAAGGCAGTTAAGATAATGAGTCTGGATGGATGCCATGCAGTGATGGTGGATTGGCTGGTGAGGTTATTTTATGTTTGCTGGAGAGAGGGTAGAGTGCTGGAGGACTGGAGGAATGCCTGTATAGTTCCACTATACAAGGGAAAAGGGGACAAGTGTGAGTAGTAGTTTCAGAGGGATTAGCTTGTTAAGTGTAGTTGGGAAGGCTTATGGGAGGATCTTGATTGAGAGGATTAGGAGAGGAACAGAGGGAGTAATTGGTGAGAAACAGTGTGGATTTAGGACAGTTAGAGGTTGCAAAGATCAGATTTTTGTGGTAAAACAGATATGTGAGAAAGCTATAGGAAAAGGTAAGGTTGTTTTTTGGGCTTTTATGGATCTGGAAAAGGCTTATGGCAGGGTAGGTCAGGAGGGCACTGTGGGAGGTCTTGCAGATATACGGGATAGGAGGAAAGCTTTTAGCTGTCAAGAGTTTTTACTATAGTAGAATTGTGTCAAGATTAGAAATAGAAAGAGTGAGTGGTTTGAGGTAAAGGTGGGACTTCGTCAGGGATGTGTTATGTTGCCCTGGCTGTTCAACTTATACATGGATGGGGTGGTGTGAGAGAGCAAAGGTGGTGGGTCAGGGATTGGAGATTGTTGAAGAAAATGGAGAAGTGTTGTTTGCAGACAACACTATGCTTGGAGCAGGATCAGAGGAGGGATTGAGTAAGTTGGTGACAGAGATTGGGAGAGTATGTGAAAGAAGGAAGTTGAAGATAAATGTGGGTAAAAGTAGGTGAATAGATGTACAAGGGGTGAAAGTGGCAGCAGACTGGAAGTGAGGATTAATGGAGAGCAACTGGAGGAAGTGGATAGTTTTAGATACTTGAGTGCAAATGTGGCAGGAAAGGGTGGAATGGAGGTGGAGGTAGAATGTAGATTGAGAGAAGCGAGTAAATGCCTTGGTGGATTAAAAAGTGTAATAAGAAATAGACATTTGGGAATAGATGCTAAGACGAGATTGTATGAAGGAGTGATTGTACCATCAGCACTTTATGGGGCAAAAACATGGAACATAAGAGAGGAAGAGAGGAGTTTGAATGTGTTTGAGATGAGGTGTCTGAGAAGTATGATAGGGGTTACTAGGCTGGATTGAGTGACAAATGAGGAGGTGAGGAGGAGAACGGGTGGTAAGGGAGTTGGGAGATAAGGTGAATGAAAAAGTATTGGGATGGTTTGGACACATGGAAAGAATGACTAGTAAAAGAGGTATGGAAGGCAGATGTGGAGGGAGTGAACATGAAGGGGCAACCTAGGATGAAATTGGTGGATGGGGTGAAGGGGGCTTTGGGGAAAAGGGGAATGTCTGTTGAGGAAGGATGGGAGAGGACAGAAGACAGGGGTGAATGGAGAATGGTTGTATATGGATGATGTTGCGATGTAAGAGGTGGAATGGGTGGGGGGATGGGGGGTGAGGTGGAATGGGTGGGGGGATGGGGGGTGAGGTGGAATGGGTGGGGGGATGGGGGGTGAGGTAGTATGAGAAAAATTTGATGCAGCCCAAAGGGATTTCTCCCCGTCTTCTCCTTTTCTGCATGAGGGAATAGAGAGGGGGGGTTCGCCCATTTAATGAATCTGCCTTGCTGTGGATGTGCTGTGTCTTGCGACAGTGCCTTTGACCCAGGGCAGTGGACAAGATGCAAGGATGACCCATCATCTAGGAGGTACCAAGATAAGAGGTAGGGTAGAGGGTGAAGGGGAGTGGAGTGTATTAGGGATGGAATGGGTAGGAATGGTTTTTATGCCTTTTTCTTTTTGGCTACCTCCCTTGTAAGGGGGAAAAAGCCTTAGTATATGTATGTTGTGTAACCATTATTTTTTTAACCATCTCATCTATGCAGTCGAAGGCCACTTTCATTGATCTTAACCCCTTCCATACGGTGCCGCATACGTAGGCGGCATGAGGAGCAAGTGGATACGTGAGGCTGCCATATCGGCGTCTTGATTATATTTATTGTCGTTGCCCCTGCGTAATGACATACTCTCTAAACTGTCTTCATCACATTTTCTATGGTTATCAAAATCACGGGTGAGAGAACGATCGATACAAGCGGTGACTATATTTTATGATGTGAGTATTATTACGACACCTCGTACGTCTGGCAGCTAATGCTGCCCGCGAGATTTTGAACCGTACTGAAGAGGTTAATAAGTTAAACGTTTCTCCAAATAACTTATTGACATGTTTATCAGGTGTCAAGTCACTTGAATTTGAGATGAGGCATCTGAGAAGTATGGTGGGGGTTACTAGGCTAGATAGAGAAATGAGGAGGTGAGAAGGAGAACAGGGGTGGTAAGGGAGTTGGGAGATAGGGTGGATGAAAGAGTATTGGGATGGTTTGGACACATGAAAAGAATGAGTGAAGAAAGACTAGTAAAAGAGGTATGGAAGGCAGATGGGGAGGGAGTGAACATGAGGGGGCGACCTAGGATGAGATGGATGGATGGAGTGAAAAAGGTTTTGGGGAAGAGGGGAATGTCTGTTGAGGAAGGATGGGAGAGGACAGAAGACGAATGAATGGAGAATGGTTGTATATGGATGATGTGATGCATGAGGTGGAATGGGTGGGGGGATGGGGGGAGAGGTAGTATGTGTGAGCAAAATTTGACACAGCCCGAAGGGATTTCTCCCTGTCTTCTCCTTTTCTGCATGAGGGGACAGAGAGGGGGGGTCGCCGATTTAATGAAGAAGCCTTGCTGTGGATGTGCTGTGTCTTGCAACACTGCTTCTGACCCAGGGCAGTGGACAAGATGCAGGGATGACCCGTCATCCAAGAGGTGCCAAGATAAGAGTGAGGGTAGAGGGTGGAGAGGAGTGGAGTGTATTAGGGATGGAATGGGTGAGAATGGTTTTTATGCCTTTTTCTTTTTGGCTACCTCCCTTGTAAGGGGGGGGGGGAAAGCCTTTGGTATATGTATGTATTTATGTAGATGTATTACATGAGAAGTGGAGCTATGCTCGTGGTGACCCGTTTTTGTATCTCACAAGATCAAGTTTGTTCTTAACTTCTTGTTTTGCGTTTCCACACACTATTTCTTCATCCAATTTGTTCCATATATCTATCACTCTGTGTGGGAAGCTGTTCTTTTTCAGGTTTCTTCTGTAGTTATCCTTTTCGAGTTTCATTGCATGTCCTCTTGTTTTTCCTGTCCTACTTTAATAAGTCCTCTCTATTAAGGCATTCTTTTCCTTTTATAATTCTGTAAATGGTTAGTAGGTCCCCTCGTTCTCTTCTTTGTTCAGGGTTGGCAATTCCAATTTGGCCAGTCTTTGTTCATATGTCAGTCTTGAAAGTGTATGTACGTACAGATGTTTAACCCATCTACTTTTGATAACTTTTTCATATATTTTTACTATTGAGCTGGAAAGGGAGACCAGTCTGTAGTTGGTTGAATTTTTCTTGTCCCCTCCTTTATATATTCATTCTACCCACAAATTATCATATACATCCTGTTTCACTTTCTCTAAAACACAGGCATGGTCATTGCTTTTAATGTACAACAAAACACCCACCTTTCTTGTGGTTTCTCTCTTGATGAAAGTGTTTAACCTCTTCACTCCAGGGTACATTGCACGTCTGGCAGCATTAGCTGCCCGACGTGCGATGTTGCGTCATAATAATTGCATTACAAAAAAATAAAGTCAGTGCTCAATCGTTCGTTCTCTTTCACCTATGTATTTTGATAACCATAGAAAATATGATGAAGCCAGTTTAGAGAGAATGGAGGTTACGTAGGTACAACTACATCCTGCAATATCAAATTCAGCTTCAAACTCTCCACCATTTAACCATGTCTCTGTTATTCCTATCATATCGATATTTTCAATTTTGACACGCACCTGGATTGATTTGGAATTTGTTTCTAATACATGAGCATTAAAGGACACGGTTCTAAGAAACTTGTGATTATTTATTTTTGACTAATTTTTTGTTTGAACATCATGCCTTACATTATAATGTTGTTGTTATTGTTGTTGTTGTCGTTCCCTAGACTGTCTGTCCGAGCAGTCCCGTCTCCCCAAGGAATGCCATAGCCGAAACTGGGTTTTCCCACAAATCCTTTATAGAGCGTATGTTGTGTTGTTTGCGTGCATGATTGTGTATAATGCAGTCTTCCATTATGTGTTGTATGGTATGGGGTGAAGTGTTACATCCTGGGCAGCTGTTCACAACGCGGTCATCCAGCCTCTTCTGGTAGCTTAGAAGTGCTGGGTGGTGACCGCACCGCAGTCTGGCCAAGTGGGCTCTGTCCTTTCGTGGGAGAGAGGATTCAGAAGGGTGGATATCAGGGGGTCTGGCATGCAGCAGTGTGTTGTCTTTCAGTGTGTTAATGGAGCGGTGAGTGATATGATTATGAATATGTTTCCGGAGGCTGGTATTTGTTGTTCTTTATTGATACCTTGCTCTATACTGATATTTGGTCCTTCAATGACATTCAGTGCCTCATGGACATTTGTCCCATCACTGACATCTGGTCCCTCACAGTCATCTGATCTCTCATGTACACCTTGCCCCCCTCCATCACCGCATCCCACACCAACCACTCATTGTTCATTGACATTCTGTCTGGCATCACCTAAAATGATATTCTGTCCTCCACTGACATTATATTCTACCATGATACCATAATATTTTGTCCTCCACTATCATTACATCCAATCACGATATTTTGTCCTTCATTGACATTACATTCTCATATAATATTTTGTCCTCTACTGACATTATATCCTAGAATTATATTTTGTCCTCAACTGACATTATATCCTAAAATGATATTATTTTGTCCTACACTGACATATTGCTCTACATTATGGCTACACCCTACTCCGTTATCTCAAGTAAATTCTATTTCCTCTTCCCTTTGGGTTTCTACCCCCAAAAAAGGAACTATTTCATTACAAACTCCCACAATAGTGTTGGTAAGAACATCTTTGTCTTTGTGAGTAAGGTGGATCCCATCAGAAGCATAAAGGTCATGATGCCTGGAAAAGAGATTGAGTAAGTCCTCATTATACGGTACATAACCGTTACTGAAAACCTTACCACAAATTGAAATTACCATATACCGAATGCAGGAAGAGACTGATTGTTGTGGTGGCTGCACAGCGTGGTGGCACTATGGTATGGTGTAAACAAAACATGAACGGATATCGTATCTGAATTTTTCTTACCGTAAATAGAATCGAGGGTAGTACTGTAATCCCTCCCGTATCCAGATCAATTGAGCAACAGCCGTGACAGATATGCGGATTTTTTGAACCATTATTATCAAAGAAAACAAGGGTTAAAAAAAAAAGAAAAAAAAAAAAGTGCCCAATACACTGTTATTTTATTGTAAATAAATGTATAAACACACGTGTACATTAATGTGTATATAAAAAACCCACACACAGTACATACTGTACAGTACTACATGATTACATCATGGTGTGGGCAGTGGTGGCAGTGGCGGTGATGGAGTTGACTGAGGTGTTGCTGGAGGAGAGTGAGTTGGTGGTGGTGGTGAGTCCTCACGAGTTGATGGTGGTGGTGATGATGACTCGTGAAGAGTTGATGGCCCTGGGTGTGGCGAGTCCTCACGAGTTGATTTTGGTGGTGGTGATGACGAGTCGCTATGAGTCGATGGCCCTGGGTGTGGTGCGTCTTTACGAGATTATGATGTTGTTACCCTGAAGAAGTTGTCCAGCTTGATCTGCCTCGTTGGCCACTTGCTGTGTTTTCTGATCAGCATTTCTCGAATTATCCGTAATGATGAGGTGTAGCTGCGCATTTCTTCGTCAGCAGCAGGATGTTCAATAAAATCCACGAGCACTTCAAAGCTTGCCCTGGCCTCAGAAAACTTAGGCCTTGCCTCAACAACAGCCTCATTATTATCATCATCATCACTATCAGAGTGAGGCTCATCCGGGTGCATGACCTCTTTAGCAATTTCTCCTTCAGTTTGCAAGTGCATCCCAGGGTCTCCTTCATCACACTCTAGCCAGTCTTGCATGTCCTCTTCTGTGGCCGCTTCACCTGGGATGGGGCATGGGAGAAGAAGGGGGTGGGATGCATGGGCTGTGGTGACATGTGGGCTATAGTGACACGCGGGCTGTTTGAATCACTCCAAATATGTTCGCCAGATCCCGGTCACCATTCGGATACTGGAGGGAACTCCGGTAGTTACAGGGCATCTGGATAGTGGCGAGTTCTGAATAATGGCGAACCGGATACAGGAGGGCTCACTGTAATTAGCAAATACCGTAACTGTGAATTTACCGGATAAAGAATTACTATACAAGGAGGACTCACTGTACCAAGGATCAAGAAAATGGTATTCCAGTTACATGCATATTTGTGATATCTTCTCATTGATCCCTATGGCTCTACTGTTCTAACACGAGCCAGCATAGATCCTCAGAAGGATCCCACAGACTACATGATGGCTCCCATGTCCTTTATATCCTGAATGAGAACTTGTAATTCTGAACAAATTCCTCTGATCTCACCCTACCCATATCGTTACTTCCCATGAGAACAATCGTAACCATGTTTGTCTGTCTTTGCTCCCTGATGGTCTGGGTAGAGTCAGCAATCCCATGGCCCAGTTGACATACAAGTTTGCAACGTTGTTTAGTCTTCCGCTGAAGGATGTCGTCATAGCCTCGCACCATGGAGTCCCCCACCACCAAGAACTGATTTCCAGCCACCTCATCTTCCAGCAGAGCAAAATGATTGGCTAGAGCTAGTGGTTGTTCTGCAGGGCACCCACCTACCAAACGTAGGCTTGACAAACAGGACCCCACGGAGTGCCACTCACTTACAGCAGTAGCAGAAGTGGAAGAGGTGGAAAACTCTATGGGTTGTGGGGAGGATTCACTCATATCAGAGAACACACTCTTGATGAGAAGACGAATTTCCTCCACACATCCTGAGATGGTCCTTCAAATTCACACAACCTTCACAAGCCATTTTGCTCCTTTGGCAATACAAACAGCAAAGAGAAAATACAAATCAACAAAAGAAATAAAAGCGGTCACTAAATAAACTAAATATTCAAGGTTTACTCTGCTAATCTTATACGATTACTCCTACCTTAGGAGTACAGTAACAGACTACGGCTCTTATTCTAAATTAATAGGACACTACACTTCAGCTTATACCTGTAACTGTATAATGCTATATGTATACAATTACAAAAACACAACACCATCAGTTGTCACTATTCGAAGATATACTGTAAACTTCACAGGAATCAATAAACACCAAGAGGTATTCGCTAGCTAGTGTCTCAGCAGCAAACGAGTTCACTAGCTGTGGTCTCTGAGGAGACTGAGATTATATCTATTTATGTGGGGGAGACTAGGCTGGATAGAGTGAGAAATGAGGAGGTGAGGAGAACAGGGGTGGTAAGGGAGCTGGGAGATAGGGTGGATGAAAGAGTATTGGAATGGTTTGGACACATGGAAAGAATGAGTGAAGAAAGACTAGTAAAAGAGGTATGGAAGGCAGATGTGGAGGGAGTGAACGTGAGGGGGCAACCTAGGATGAGATTGATGGATGGGGTGAAAGGGGTTTTAGGGAAGAGGGGAATGTCTGATGAGGAAGGACGGGAGAGGACAGAAGACGGGTGAATGGAGAATAGCTGATTATGGATGATGTTGTGATGCATGAGGTGGATTGGATGGGGGTGAGGTAGTATGTGTGAGCAAAATTTGATGCAGCCCGAAGGGATTTCTCCCCATCTTCTCCTTTTCTGCACGAGGGGACGGAGAGGGGGGGTTGCTGATTTAATGAAGCAGCCTTGCTGTGGATGTGCTGTGTCTTGCAACAATGCCTCTGATCCAGGGCAGTGGACAAGATGCAGGGATGACCCGTCATCCAGGAGGTGCCATGATAAGAGGGAGGGTAGAGGGTGGAGGGGAGTGGAATGTATTAGGGATGGAATGGGTGGGAATGATTTTTATGCCTTTTTCTTTTTGGCTACCCCTCTTGTAAGGGGGAAAAGGCCTTTGGTATATGTATGTATGTATGTGGCTATAGCTGAGTGACCACCATATTCTGTCAACTGGTCTGATCATATTTTCTATGGTTGTAGAAGAGAAGAAGCGAGCATTCACAGATTGGTTACAAAAGAGGACGAGGGAGTCATATGAGAGGTACAAAGAAAAGAAAAGAGAAGTAAAGCAAAAGGTAAAGGTTGCAAAGAGGAGAGTAGATGTGAAATGGGGTAAGAGTATGACAGAAAATTTTGAAAGTAATAAAAAGATGTTTTGGAAAGAAATTAAGAGAGGAAGAGGAGGCGAATCAAGTAGGGAAGAAAAGGTAAAAGGTGCAGATGGAGAGATGATAATGGAAGAGAAGGCAGTAAGGGGAAGATGGGCAGAATATTTTAGGGAGTTGCTAAATGTGAAGGAGGATAGGGAAGGAAAGATAGCTGCAGTGGGAAATGCGAAGAAAATGAGAGTGATGAGTGAGGAGAATGGAGGAGAAATAAGGAAGGATGAGGTGAAGGCAGTGTTAAGATGATGAAAGCAGGTAAGGCACCTGGTCTGGATGGATGCCATGCAGAATGTCTGAAAAAGGGAGGTCAAGTGATGGTGGACTGGTTGGTGAGGTTATTCAATGTTTGCTGAAGAGAGGGTAGAGTACCGGAGGACTGGAGGAGTGCCTGTATAGTTCCTCTTTACAAAGGAAAAGGGGACAAGTGTGAGTGTAGTAGTTTCAGAGGGATTAGCTTGTTAAGTGTAGTTGGGAAGGCTTATGGGAGGATCTTGATTGAGAGGATTAGGAGAGGAACAGAGGGAGTAATTGGTGAGGAACAGTGTGGATTTAGGACAGGTAGAGGTTGTGTAGATCAGATTTTTGTGGCGAGACAGATATGTGAGAAAGCTATAGGAAAGGGGAAGGATGTTTTTTGGGCTTTTATGGATCTGGAAAAGGCTTATGATAGGGTAGACAGAAAGGCACTGTGGGAGGTTATGCAGATTTATGGGATAGGAGGAAAGCTTTTGGGAGCTGTCAAGAGTTTTTATGAGAGTAGTAGAGCTTGTGTTAGGATTGGAAATGGAGAGAGTGAGGTAAAGGTGGGACTTCGTCAAGGATGCGTTATATCGCCCTGGCTGTTCAACTTATACATGGATGGGGTGGTGCGAGAGGTGAATGCAAGGGTAGTGGGTCAGGGATTGGAGATGGTTAAAGAAAATGGAGAAAAGTGGGAGGTGAGCCAGCTGTTGTTTGCGGACGACACTGCGCTTGTGGCAGCATCGGAGGAGGGATTGAGGAAGCTGGTGGCAGAGTTTGGGAGAGTATGTGATAGAAGAAAGCTAAAGATAAATGTGGGTAAAAGTAAGGTGATGAGATGTACAAGGGGTGAAAGTGGCAGTAGACTGGAAGTGACCATTAAGGGAGAGCGACTGGAGGAAGTGGATAGTTTTAGATACTTGGGTGCAAGTGTAGCAGGAAAAGGTGGAGTGAAGGTGGAGGTAGAATGTAGATTGAAAGAAGCGAGTAAATGCCTTGGTGGATTAAAGAGTGTAATGAGGAATAGACATTTAGGAATGGATGTGAAGAGGAGACTGTATGGAGTGATTGTGCCAACAGCACTGTATGGGGCAGAAACGTGGAACATAAGAGAAGAAGAGAGAAGGAGTTTGAATGTGTTTGAGATGAGGTGTCTGAGAAGTATGGTGGGGGTTACTAGGCTAGATAGAGTGAGAAATGAGGAGGTGAGGAGGAGAACAGGGGTGAAAAAGGAGCTGGGAGATAGGGTTGATGAAAGAATATTGGGATGGTTTGGACACATGGAAAGAATGAGTGAAGAAAGACTAGTAAAAGAGGTATGGAAGGCAGATGTGGAGGGAATGAACATGAGGGGACGTCCGAGGATGAGGTGGATGGATGGGGTGAAGGGGGCTTTGGGGAAGAGGGGAATGTCTGTTGAGGAAGGAAGGGAGAGGACGGAAGACAGAGGTGAGTGGAGAATGGTTGTATATGGATGATGTTGTGATTGCATGAGGAGGAATGGGCAGGGGGGTGGGGGGTGAGGTAGTATGTGTGAGCAAATTTTGACGCAGCCCGAAGGGATTTCTCCACGTCCTCTCCTTATATGCAAGGGGGGACGGAGAGGGGGGGTCGCCGATTAAATGAAGCGGCCTTGCTGTGGATGTGCTGTGTCTTGCGGCACTGCTTCTGACCCGGGGCGGTGGGCAAGGTGCAGGGATGACCCGTCATCCAGGAGGTGCTCAGATGAGAGGGAGGGTGGGAGGGGTGTGGAGTGTATTTGGGGATGAAATGGGTGGGGGTGTTTTTGTGCCTTTCCCTTTTTGGCTACCTCCCTTGAAAGGGGGGAAAAGCCTTGGTATATGTATGTATTAATATTCAGAGTGAAAGAGAAAAAGTTATAAAGCTTTAACTTTATCTTTTATAATGCAAGTATTGCGATGCATCATCATATGTCAGACAGCTGATGGATGCTGCCCATGAGAATTTGACTCATACTGAAGAGAATACAGAAGTCTGAAATAAAGTATATTTTGGCATCTTCTGTTTTTCCTTTAGTGTACTAGTGTACTAATGTACTTTAGTGTGCAAAGATATTGTGTGGAACAAGGAGGGCAGGAGGAAATAGAAGGAAGGGTAGTGAGTGGTGGGATGAGGAAGCTAAGAAGGGTGTAGAAGAGAAGAAACAGGCATTCATAGATTGGCTACACATTAGGACGAGGGAACCATATGTGAGGTACAAAGTAAAGAGAAAGGAAGTTAAGCATAAGATAAAGGAAGCAAAGAGGAGAGCAGATGTGAAATGGGGAGAGTATGACAGAAAAATTTGAAATAAAAAGATGTTTTGGAAGGAAATTAAAAGAGAAAGAGGAGGCAAATCAAGTAGAGGAGGCAAATCAAGTAGAGAAGAAAAGGTAAAAGGTGCAGATGGAGAGATGATAATGGAAGAGAAGGCAGTGAGAGGAAGGTGGGCAGAGTATTTTAGGGAGTTGCTAAATATGAAGGAGGATAGGGAGGGAAAGGTAGTTGCAGTGGGAAGCACAAAGAAAATGAGAGTGATGAGTGAGGAAAATGGAGGAGAAATAGGGAAGGATGAAGTGAAAGCAGCTGTTAACCTCTTCCATATGGTGCCGCCTACATAGGCGGCATGAGGAGCAAGTGGATACGAGAGGCTGCCATATCGGAGTCTTGATTATATTTATTGTAGTTGTCCCTGCGTAACTGACATACTCTCTAAACTGGCTTCATCACATTTTCTATGGTTATCAAAATTCACGGGTGAAAGAGAGAATGATCGATATAAGCGGTGACTATTTTTTATGGTGCGAGTATTATGACACAACATCGTACGTCTGGCAGCTACTGCTGCCCGCGAGATTTTGGCCCGGAGTGAAGTGGTTAAGATGATGAGAGCAGGTAAGGCACCTGGGTTGGATGGATGCCATGCAGAATGTCTGAAGAAAGGAGGTATAGTTATGGTGGACTGGCTGGTGAGGTTATTTAATGTTTAAGAGAGGGTAGAGTGTCGGAGGACTGGAGGAGTGCCTGTAAGAGGCCGGTAGTTGTACAAATGGAAATGAGCCAGCCTGCTCGCCTGTTGTTTTGATAACATTGAGGTGACAACATTGAGGTGACGCTATGTCTATGTAAACACACCGACGGTGGTGACTGTTTTATAATCGATGATGTAATCAAAACTCTGTAAGCGCAGGTTAGCTTCGTTTGACTAATGCTGAGGTAAACGATTTTGCTAGTGGCATTGTAATGGCTTTCCGGATTGGTGCAAGGTGGAGAAGGAGGAAAAAACTATTGGTGCATGAATTCAAAGTCACGCCCATAAGGAGTGACATTTATTTGAAAAGTCACCGGAGATTGGATTAGAAAAATTAGTGACGTCAGACGAAGGTAGCTTAGCGTAGGATACGGGATCTCGTCAGAGGATCAAGAGACGATCTAGAGAGACGATCTAGGGAGACGATCGAGAGAGACGATGTAGAGACGAGAGAAAGAGATCCTGAGTGTAACAAGAAGGTGAAATTACAGTGAAAGAAGAAAGAAAATTCACCACCCTTTTATTAACCCAAAGGACGAGAGAACTAGGCACGGGGCCTAGAAAATAGTGAGACTACAGGAAATACAAGGCATTGGGCCTACTGCTTAAGAGGAACTTGAATATTTAGTGAAACTCACGTAAAGAAGGCAAGGGGCCTTGAGACGAGTGGTATTACAAGTCAAATATACGTGTATGGTCGACGACCGACAGCGGTGGTGACAGTGGTGACAAGGGGGTGGTGAAAGTGCCTCTATAGTTCCACTTTACAAAGGAAAGGGGGACAAGTGTAGTTGTTGTTGTTGTTGTCGTTCCCTAGACTGTCTGTCCGAGCAGTCCCGTCTCCCCAAGGAATGCTACAGCCGAAACTGGGTTTTCCCACAAATCCTTTATAGAGTGTATGTTGTGTTGTTTGCATGCATGATTGTGTATAATGCATTCTTCCATTATGTGTTGTATGGTATGGGGTGAAGTGTTACATCCTGGGCAGCTGTTCACAATGCGGTCATCTGGATGACCGCTGGATGTGAGTGTAGTAGTTACAGAGGGATCAGCTTGTTGAATGTAGTTGGGAAGGCTTATGAGAGGGTCTTGATTGAGAGGATTAGGAGAGGAACAGAGGGAATAATTGGTGAGGAGCAGTGTGGTTTTAGGACAGGTAGGGGATGTGTAGATCAGATTTTTGTGATAAGACAGATATGTGAGAAAGCTATAGGAAAAGGTAAGGATGTTTTTTGGGCTTTTATGGATCTGGAAAAGGCTTATGATAGGGTAGACAGAAAGACACTGTGGGAGGTACTGCAGATATATGGGATAGGAGGAAAGCTGTTAAGAGCAGTCAAGAGTTTTTATGAGAATAGTAGAATTTGCATTAGGATTAGAAATGGAGAGAGTGAATGGTATGAGGTAAAGGTGGGACTCCGTCAGGGGTGTGTTATGTCGCCCTGGCTGTTCAATCTTTACACGGATGGGGTGGTGCGAGAGGGGAATGCAAGGGTGGTGGGTCAGGGGTTGGAGATGATTAAAGAAAATGGAGAAAAGTGGGAGGTGAGCCAGCTGTTGTTTGCTGATGACACTGCCCTTGTAGCAGGATCAGAGGAGGGATTGAGGAAATTAGTGACAGAGTTTGAGAAGGTGTGTGAAAGAAGGAAACTGAAGATAAATGTGGGTAAAAGTAAGGTGATGAGATGTACAAGGGGAGAGTGTGCCAGTAGGCTGGAAGTGAGCATTAAGGGTGAGAAACTAGAGGAAGTGGATAGTTTCAGATACTTGGGTGCGAATGTGACAGGAAAGGTAGGAGTGGGGGTAGATGTAGAATGTAGATTGAGAGAAGTGAGTAAATGCCTTAGTGGATTGAAAAGTGTGATGAGAAATAGACATCTGGGAATGGATGCTAAGAGGAGGTTATATGAAGTAGTGATTGTGCCACCAGCAATGTACGGGGAGGAAGAGAGAGGAAGAGAGAAGGAGTTTGAATGTGTTTGAGATGAAATGTCTGAGAAGTATGATAGGGATTACTAGGCTGGATAGAGTGAGAAATGAGGTGAGGAGAACAGGAGTGGAAAGGGAGTTGGGAGATAGGGTTGATGAAAGAGTATTGGGATGGTTTGGACACATGGAAAGAATGAGTGAAGAAAGATTAGTAAAAGAAGTGTGGAAGGTGGAGGTGGAAGGAGTGAATATGAGGGGGCATCCTAGGATGAGATGGATGGATGGGGTGAAAGGGGCATTACAAAAAAGAGGAATGTCTGTAGAGGAAGCACGGGAGAGGACAGAAGATAGGGGTGAATGGGGGAAGGGTTGTGTATAGATGATGCTGTGATGCATGAGGAGGAGTGGGATGGGGGGTGAGGAAGTATGTATGAGAAAAAATGTGACTCATCCCGAAGGGATTTCTCTCAGTCTTCTCCTTTTCTGCATGAGGGGATGGAGATGGGGGGGTCGCCGAATTTATGAAGCGGCCTTGCTGTGGATGTGCTGTGTCTTGCGACACTGCTTCTGACCCAGGGCAGTGGACAGGATGCAGGGATGACCCATCATCCAGGAGGTGCTAAGATAGGAGGGAGGGAGGAGGGTGGAGGGGAGTGGAATATATGGGAAATGAAATGGGTGGGAGTGATTTCTATGTTTTTTTTCTTTTTGGCTACCCCCCCATGTAAGGGAGAAAAAGCCTATGGTATATGTACTACATCTTAAACAATGTTATAATAATAATGTTAATAGCAATATAATAATAATAATATTAATAAGGAGCAAAACAAAATGGAGCAAATATCAGAGTATTTGCGGATATCTATAGAAGAGTATCCGTGGATTTGGCCATTCATGGGGATATCAGAAATGTAACCCCTGCAAATAACAAAGGGTTGCTGTATTTTGATGCAGCCTGAAGGGATTTCTCTCAGTCTTCAATGTTTCTACATAAGGGGATGGAGATGGGGGGTTGCCTTGCTATGGATGTGCTGTGTCTAGCTGTATTGCTTCTGACCAAGGGTGATGGGTGAGATGCTGGGATGACCTGTCCTCCATGAGGAACCAAGGTGAAAGGGAGGGAGGGGTGGTGGATGGGAGTGGAATTATGCCTTTGATTTTGGCTACCTCCCTGGTAAGGGGGGGATAAAACCCTTGGTGTGTATATTACAATACAGTCAAACCACTCCACTCACATTTCTCCCAAACTCAAATAAATCAATGCTTCAAATTTTATTAAGTGGAGAACCTGCAACTCTATACACACACATTTAAATAAATCCAAATTACTTCTCTCCTTTCACAGACTGGTTACAAAATAGGATGAGGGAGTCATATGAGAGGTACAAAGAAAAGAAAAGAGAAGTAAAGCAAAAGGTAAAGGAGGCAAAGAGGAGAGTAGATGTGAAATGGGGGTAGGAGTATGACAGAAAATTTTGAAAGTAATAAAAAGATGTTTTGGAAAGAAATTAAGAGAGGAAGAGGATGCGAATCAAGTAGAGAAGAAAAGGTAAAAGTTGTAGATGGAGATATGATAATGGAAGAGAAGGCAGTAAGGGGAAGATGGGTAGAGTATTTTAGGGAGTTGCTAAATATGAAGGAGGATAGGGAGGGAAACATAGTTGCAGTGGGAAGTGCTAAGAAAATGACTGTGATGAGTGAGGAAAATGGAGGAGAAAAAAGGAAGGATGAAGTCAAGGCAGTTGTTAAGATGATGAGAGCAGGTAAGGCACCTGGTCTGGATGGATGCCGTGCAGAATGTCTAAAAAAAGGAGGTACAGTGATGGTGGACTGGCTGGTGAGGTTATTTGATGTTTGCTGGAGAGAGGGTAGAATGCCGGAGGACTGGAGGAGTGCCTGTATAGTTCCACTTTACAAGGGAAATGGGGACAAGTGTGAGTGTAGTAGTTTCAGAGGGATTAGCTTGTTAAGTGTAGTTGGGAAGGCTTATGGGAGGATCTTGATTGAGAGGATTAGGAGAGGAACAGAGGGAGTGATTGGTGAGGAACAGCGTGGATTTAGGATGGGTAGAGGTTGCAAAGATCAGATTTTTGTGGCGAGACAGATATGTGAGAAAGCTATATGAAAAGTTAAGGATGTTTTTTGGGCTTTTATGGATCTGGAAAAGGGTTATGACAGGGTAGACAGGAAGGCACTGTGGGAGGTCTTGCAGATATACGGGATAGGAGGAAAGCTTTTAGGAGCTGTCAAGAGTTTTTACAATAGTAGAGCATATGTCAGGATTAGAAATGGATAGAGTGAGTGGTTCAAGGTAAAGGTGGGACTTTGTCAGGTATGTGTTATGTTGCCCTGGCTGTTCAACTTATACATGGATGGGGTGGTGCGAGAGGTAAATGCAAGGGTAGTGGGTCAGGGATTGGAGATGTTTAAAGAAAAGGGAGAAAAGTGGGAGGTGAGCCAGTTGTTGTTTGCAGAGAACACTGCGCTTGTAGCAAAATCAGAGGAGGGAATGAGGAAGTTGGTGACAGAGTTTGGGAGAGTATGTGAAAGAAGAAAGTAGAAGATAAATGTGGGTAAAAGTAAGGTGAGATGTACAAGGGGTGAAAGTGGCAGAAGACTGGAAGTGAGCATTAACCACTTCACTCCGGACTTAAATCTCGCGGGCAGCAGCCAATGCCAGCCATACGACGTGTCGTAATAATACTCGCATCATAAAATATAGTCACCACTTATATCGATCGTTCTCTCTTTCACCCGCGAATTTAGAAAACCACAGAGAATGGGATTCAGGGCACATTTGGGAGAATGTAAAAACACAGGGGCAACTACAATAAATATAATCAAGATGCCGATATGGCAGCGTCGCGAATCCACTTGCTCCTCATGACGCCTACGTAGGCGGCACCATATGGAAGGGGTTAAGGGAGAGCGACTGGAGGAAGCGGATAGTTTAAAATACTTGGGTGCGAATGTGGCAGGAAAGGAAGGAGTGGAGGTGGTAGAATTTAGATTGAGAGAAACGAGTAAATGCCTTGGTGGATTAAAAAGTGTAATAACGAACAGACATTTGGGAATGGATGCTAAGAGGAGATTGTATAAAGGAGTAATTGTGCCAACAGCACTGTTTGGGGCAGAAACATGAAACATAAGAGAAGAAGAGAGAAGGAGTTTGAATGTGTTTGAGATGAGGTGTCTGAGAAGTATGATAGGGGTTACTAGGCTGGATAGGGTGAGAAATGAGGGGGTGAGGAGGAGAACGGATGGTAAGGGAGTTCGGAGATAGGGTGGTTGAAAGAGTATTGGGATGGTCTGGACACATGGAAAGAATGAGTGAAGACTAGTAAAAGAGGTATGGAAGGCAGATGTGGAGGGAGTGAACATGTGGGGGTGACCTAGGATGAGATGGATGGATGGGGTGAAAGGGGCTTTGGGGAAGAGGGGAATATCTGTTGAGGAAGGATGGGAGAGGACAGAAGGCAGGGGTGAATGGAGAATGGTTGTATGTGGATGATGTTGTGATGATGAGGTGGAATTTGTGGGGGGGGGGGAGGTGAGGTAGAATGTGTGAGAAAAATGAGAACGGATGGTAAGGGAGTTCGGAGATAGGGTGGTTGAAAGAGTATTGGGATGGTCTGGACACATGGAAAGAATGAGTGAAGACTAGTAAAAGAGGTATGGAAGGTAGATGTGGAGGGAGTGAACATGAGGGGGTGACCTAGGATGAGATGGATGGATGGGGTGAAAGGGGCTTTGGGGAAGAGGGGAATATCTGTTGAGGAAGGATAGGAGAGGACAGAAGGCAGGGGTGAATGGAGAATGGTTGTATGTGGATGATGTTGTGATGATGAGGTGGAATTTGTGGGGGGGGGGGATGGGAGGTGAGGTAGAATGTGTGAGAAAAATTTGGCACCGCCTGAAGGGATTTCTCCCCGTCTTCTTTTCTGCATGAAGGGAGGGAGATGGGGGGGTCACCTATTTAATGAAGTGGCCTTGCTGCGGATGTGCTGTGTCTTGTGACACTGCCTCTGATCCAGGGCAGTGGACAAGATGCAGGGATAACCTGTCATTCAGGAGGTGCCATGATAAGAGGGAGGGTGGAGGGTGGAGGGGAGTGGGGTGTATTAGGGATGGAATGGGTGGGAATGTTTTTTGTGCCTTTCTTTTTGGCTATCTCCCTTGTAAGGGGGAAAACGCCTTTGGTATATGATGTACTTCTCTCACAAACTGGGCCACAAGCACTGAAAAATTCATCTTCCATCTTAATTTTGTCTTTTCCCAAGTTATACTAAACGAGATTTCTCTCCACTTCACCATGCACTTAATTATCACCACTCCTTCCTCTCACACTCTCACCACTCCTGATGCCCTACCCACTATATTCCCTTATTCTAACTTCCCTTCCTTTTTCTGTTGTGTTTCACTCAACACTCACAGATCCGTCTTTACTTTTACACACTACAAATCACTTCCCTTTCATCCATTCTACATCCATGCACATTAAATGACCCAAGGAAGTAGGGTTCTGGTTGAAGACCTCCTATGCTTTAACATTTTGTAGGAAGAAAAATAAAAAATAGATAATCTCTTTTCCCCTCACTCTGTCTAGTTTAGTTGTCTTCTGACATGCATGGGAATATATTGGTGACAATCTTTTCCACATGAGAGGCAGACAGACAGAGAGAGAGAGAGAGAGAAAAGGGGGGGCATTGATTAATCTGCCAAGAAGCCAATCCTAATTAATCAGCTAAATGGCAATGGCCAACTACTGAATTAGCTACTGATTAATCAGGGCAATCCTAGTTCTCATTATCACTTCACTCTTTAATAAATCATATATTTCCTTCTACTGTAGCAGTAAAAAAAAAAAAATATATATATATATATATACTGTATATATATATATATATTATATATATATATTAGCTACTGATTAATCAGGGCAATCCTAGTTCTCATTATCACTTCACTCTTTAATAAATCATATATTTCCTTCTACTGTAGCAGTAAAAAAATATATATATATATATATATATTATATATATATATTAGCTACTGATTAATCAAGGCAATCCTAGTTCTCATTATCACTTCACTCTTTAATAAATCATATATTTCCTTCTACTGTAGCAGTAAAAAAAAAAAAAAAAAAAAAAAAAAAAAAAAAAAAAAAAAAAAAAAAAAAAAAAAAAAATATATATATATATATATATATATATAAATAAATATGAATACATATACCAAGGTTTTTTCCCCCTTACAAAGGAGGTAGCCAAAAAGGAAAAGGCATAAAATCATTCCATCCCTGAATACACTCCACACCCCTCCACCCTCCCTCTCATCTTAGCACCTCCTGGATGACGGGTCATCTCTGCACCTTGTCTACTGCCCTGGGTCAGAAGCAGTGTCGCAAGACACAGCACATCCACAGCAAGGCCTCTTCATTAAATCAGCGACCCCCCCCTCTCTGTCCCCATGCATAAAGGAGAAGACGGGGAGAAATCCCTTCGGGCTGCCTCAAAAATTGCTCACACATACTACCTCACCCCCCATCCCCCACCCATTCCACCTCATGCATCCATATACAACCATTCTCCATTCACCCCTGTCTTCTGTCCTCTCTCGTCCTTCCTCAACAGACATTCCCCTCTTCCCCAAAGCCCCCTTCACCCCATCCATCCACCTCATCCTAGGACGTCCCTTCATGTTCACTCCCTCCACATCTGCCTTCTATACCTCTTTTACTAGTCTTTCTTCACTCATTCTTTCCATGTGTCCAAACCATCCTAATACTCTTTCATCAACCCTATCTCCCAACCCCTTTTCCACCTGTTCTCCTCCTCACCTCCTCATTTCTCACTCTATGTAGCCTAGTAACCCCCATCATACTTCTCAGACACCTTATCTCAAACACATTCAAACTCCTCCTCTCTTATGTTCCATGTTTCTGTCCCATACAGTGCTGTTGGCACAATCACTCCTTCATATAGTCTCCTCTTAGCATCCATTCCCAAATGTCTATTCCTCATTACACTTTTTAATACACCAAGGCATTTACTTGCTTCTCTCAATCTACATTCTACCTCCACCTTCACTCCACCTTTCCCTGCCACATTTGCACCCAAGTATCTAAAACTATCCACTTCCTCCAGTCGCTCTCCCTTAATGCTCACTTCCAGACTACTGCCACTTTCACCCCTTGTACATCTCATCACCTTACTTTTACCCACATTTATCTTCAGCTTTCTTTATGCAAATAAAAAAAATAAATATATATGATAGAAAATTACCCTTATGTTATTGAGATTCCAACATATGTCCTTGATGTTGACATGCCTTTTGAAAGTGACCCAACCTCTGCGAAACCATCTACGCTCTGGCTGTGGATCTGCTATAGCAGCCCTCAAGAAGCCATCATATCTGCGACACATCTGTTGAACATAACCATTAAATCAAATTACTGCATTTATTATTAAGTGAAACAAAATAATAGAAAAACTATGAAATAACTTTTATCAAAGTTGGACTATGAAGACAGAGGAATATGCATCCATTACAAATAAATTAACAATAAACTCATAGAACTTATGTTTGAATACTTTTTGT
Organism: Oratosquilla oratoria; assembly: GCF_046742065.1. Classification (NCBI taxonomy): domain Eukaryota; kingdom Metazoa; phylum Arthropoda; class Malacostraca; order Stomatopoda; family Squillidae; genus Oratosquilla; species Oratosquilla oratoria. The sequence continues at coordinate 38,174,503 of NC_134781.1, read as the reverse complement.
TAAGATTTGAATGATAAAGAAACACTTACAGCTTCTACTTCTTGCTTTGTAATTGTTGGTGCCAAGTTCCGCAGGAATATGGAAGCTGTCTTATGGAGAGCTCTTGGTCTCATTTCTCCTTCTTCCTCTTCCTTTTCCTCCTCACCATCCCTCTTTTTCTCATCTTCATCCTCTCCATTTTTCTCTTTAGCTTCACTACTATCTTTTCTAATTTGCAAGTCTTCTGCTGGAAGATTTTAATAAAATAATCAAAACATCTTTAAAATAAATCCTACTATGTGCATACATATCAAAGAACCTTCTCCCCCTAATACAAGCAGGTTGCCAAGGATGAGCATACATGCACCCCATGCATATCAAAATACATTAAACGCCCCTTCCATCTTAGCATACATACATACATATACCAAGGTTTTTTCCCCCTTACACAGGAGGTAGCCAATTAGGAAAAGGCACTTTATGGATTAAGGGTTATCACTGTCCCCTGCCACACTGCTTGGACCAAAGGCAAAGCAGTAAGACAAAGTGTCTCCACAATAAAACTAGACAGTTAACCACTTCACTCCGGGCCAAAATCTCTCGGGCAGCATTAGCTGCCAGATGTACGATGTTGCGTCATAATACTCGCATCATAAAAAATAGTCACCGCTTATATCGATCGTTCTCTCTTTCACCCGTGAATTTTGATAACCATAGAAAATGTGAAGCCAGTTTAGAGAGTATGTCAGTTACGCAGGGACAACTACAATAAATATAATCAAGACACCGATATGGCAGCCTCGCTTATCCACTTGCTCCTCATGCCGCCTACGTAGGCGGCACGGTATGGAAGAGGTTAAAGTTAGTTTATCCCCACTGTTTCATTATAAGGCAACTCCCCACCTCATCCACTCATAAATTCATGGAATATTGGCTCCCTTAATGTTTGCCATATATATAAATGATATGGGAGGGAGGAGTTACATGAACTTCTTAGCTGACAATGCCAAATTACTCAAGAGAGTAAGCACAGAAGAAAATTGCAGATCTCTACAAGAAAACCCAGACAAAATATGGGAATGGAGTCAGAGGTGTGAAATGAACTTTAACATTAAGAAATGTAGTATAATGGAATTTGGAAAAAGCAAAAATAAAATATTGGGTCAATATAAAATTGGTAACAAGGAAGTCAAAAAAGCCAATTGAGAAAGGGACCTGGGAATGATTATCTCAAGTGACTTGACACCTGATAAACATGTCAATAAATTATTTGGAGAACCTATTAATGTGGATGAAGGTGAAACTGGGACAGGAGATGTGGGTTTTTGTAAGTACATATGGGCCTGGTAGTGAAAAGAGTCTAGAAGAAAGGGAGGCTTTTGGATAGATTTAAATAAGTGCATAGTGGGATTAGGGAGCAACATCAATGTTTTAGTATTAGAAGACCTTAATGCTAGGGTAGGAAATGAACCTTTGCTTTTTCAGGGATGGAATGGGTGGGAATGATTTTATGCCTTTTCCTTTTTGGCTACCTCCCTTGTAAGGGGAAAAAAAAGCCTTGGTATATGTATGTATGTAGGAAATGAACCAATTGACGGAGTGGTTGGAAAATGTGGAGTTCCAGGAAAGAATCGTAGTGGAGAGTTGATGGTGGAGATGTGTCTAGAGAGTTGATGATAGCAAATACAGTGTTTCGGAAGAAAGTCAGGCATAAATATACATGGGAGAGGGTGGTGGATGGAAGGGTGGTACACAGAGCATTAATGGACTATGTAGTGGTAGATAGAAGTATAATAGGAAGAATTAAGGATGTACATGTTCTAAGGGGAGAGAGTGGGGGAATATCAGATCATTTTTTGGTGGAAGGTAGGTTGAGAGTGGAGGATAGATGGAGAAAGAGGAAAAGGACAAAAGGTAGGGAGGTGCTTAGAGTGAACTCTTTAAATGAGAAGGAAAAGGAGAAGGAGTACAAGAAGAAGCTGAGGGAGGAGTGGGAGGGAGTGAAGGATAGAGTAGAGCTAGGAGTGGAGGAGGATTGGGGATGGTTCAAGGAGGGAGTCACAAAGTGTGCAAAGATGGTGTGTGGAACAAGAAGGATGGGAGGAAATAGAAGGAAGGGTACAGAGTGGTGGGATGAGGAAATGAAGAAGGCTGTAAAAGAAAAGGAGCAAGCTTTCACAGATTGGTTACAAAATAGGATGAGGGAGTCATATGAGAGGTACAAAGAAAAGAGAAGATAAGTAAAGCAAAAGGTAAAGGATGTAAAGAGGAGAGATGTGAAATGGGGTAGGAGTATGACAGAAAATTTTGAAAGTAATAAAAAGATGTTTTGGAAAGAAATTAAGAGAGGAAGAAGAGGTGAATGAAGTACAGAAAAAAAAAGGTAAAGGGTGCAGATGGTGAGATGATAATGGAAGAGAAGGCAGTAAGGCGAAGATGGGTAGAGTATTTTAGGGAGTTGCTAAATGTGAAGGAGGATAGGGAGGGAAAGATAGTTGCAGTGGGAAGTGCTAAGAAAATGACCATGATGAGTGAGGAAAATGGAGGAGAAATAAGGAAAGATAAAGTGAAGGCAGTTGTTAAGATGATGAGAGCAGGTAAGGCACCTGGTCTGGATGGATGCCATGCAGAATGTCTAAAAAAAAGGAGGTACAGTGATGGTGGATTGGCTGGTGAGGTTATTTAATGTTTGTTGGAGAGAGGGTAGTGCTGGAGGACTGGAGAAGTGCATGTATAGTTCCACACTACAAGGGAAAAGGGGATAATTGTGAGTGTAGTAGTTTCAGAGGGATTAGCTTGTTGATTGTAGTTGGGAAGGCTTATGAGAGGATCTTGATTGAGAGAATTAGAAGAGGAACAGAGAGAGTAATTGGTGAGGAACATTGTGAATTTAGGACAGGTAGAGGTTGCATAGATGAGATCTTTGTGGTAAAACAGATATGTGAGAAAGCTATAGGAAAGGGTAAGGATGTTTTTTGGGCTTTTATGGATCTAGAAAAGGCTTATGACAGGGTAGACAGGAAGGAATTGTGGGAGGTTTTGCAGATATACGGGATTGGAGGAAAGCTTTTAGGAGCTGTCAAGAGTTTTTATGAAAGTAGTGGAGCATGAGTCAGAATTAGAAATGGAGCGAGTGAGTGGTTCGAGGTAAAGGTGGGACTTTGTCAGGGATGTGTTATGTCACCCTGGCTGTTCAACTTATACATGGATGGGGTGGTGCAAGAGGTAAATGCAAGGGTGGTGGGTCAAGGATTGGAGATGGTGAAACAAAATGGAGAAAAGTGGGAAGTGAGCCAGTTGTTGTTTACCTACATATATACATATACCAAAGGCTTTTTCCCCCTATATGGGAGGTAGCCAAAAGAGAAAAAGGCATTGAAACCACTCCCACCCATTCCATTTCCTATATATTCCACTTCCCTCCACCCTCCTTCCCATCTCGGCACCTCCCATATGATGGGTCATCCCTGCATCCTGTCCACTGCCCTGGGTCAGAAGCAGTGTCGCAAGACACAGCACATCCACAGCAAGGCCGCTTCATTAATTCGGCGACCCCCCCCCCCCCCATGCAGAAAAGGAGAAAGACAGGGAGAAATCCCTTTGGGTTGCGTCATATTTTTTTCATACATACTTCTTCACTCCCCATCCCCCACCCACTCCCCCTCATGCATCACAGCATCATCTATACACAACCCCTCTCAATTCATCCCCATCTTCTGTCCTCTCCCGTCCTTCCTCAACTGACATTCCTTTCTTTTGTAATGCCCCTTTCACCCCATCCATCCATCTCATCCTAGGATGCCCCCTCATATTCACTCCTTCCACCTCTGCCTTCCACACTTCTTTTACTAATCTTTCTTCACTCATTCTTTCCATGTGTCCAAACCATCCTAATACTCTTTCATCAACCCTATCTCTCAGTTCCTTTTCCACCCGTTCTCCTCAACTCCTCATTTCTCACTCTATCTAGCCTAGTAACCCCTATCATACTTAGATATTTCATCTCAAACACATACAAACTCCTCTCTTCCTCTCTCATGTTCCATGTTTCTGCCCCGTACAATGCTGTTGGCACAATCACTCCTTCACATAACCTCCTCTTAGCATCCATTCACAGATGTCTATTTCTCATTACACTTTTCAAACCACCAAGGCATTTACTCGCTTCTTTCAATCTACATTCTACATCTACCACCACTCCTCCCTTTCCTGCCACATTCGCACCCAAGTATCTAAAACTATCCACTTCCTCCAGTCTTTCACTCTTAATGCTCACTTCCAGCCTGCTGTCACTCTCTCCCCTTGTACATCTCATCACCTTACTTTTACCCACATTTATCTTCAGTTTCCTTCTTTCACACACCTTCTCAAACTGTCACCAACTTCCTCAACCCCTCCTCTGATCCTGCTACAAGCACAGTGTCATTAGCAAACAACAACTGGCTCACCTCCAACTTTTCTCCATTTTCTTTAACCACTTCCATACGGTGCCGCATATGTAGGCGGCATGAGGAGCAAGTGGATATGCGGGGCTGCCATATCGGCGTCTTGATTATATTTATTGTAGTTGCCCCTGCATAATGACATACTCTCTAAACTGTCTTCATCACATTTTCTATGGTTATCAAAATTCACGGGTGAAAGAGAGAACGATTGATATAAGCGGTGACTATATTTTATGATGCGAGTATTATTACGACACATCGTACGTCTGGCAGATAATGCTGCCTGCGAGGTTTTGGCCCGGAGTGAAGAGGTTAATCATCTCCAACCCCTGACCCACTAACCTTCACCCCATCCATCCAACTCATCCTAGGACGTCCCCTCATATTCACTCCCTCCACATCTGCCTTCCATACCTCTTTTACTAATCTTTCTTCACTCATTCTTTCCATGTGTCCAAACCATCCTAATACTCTTTCATCAACCCTATCTCCCAACTCCCTTTCCACCCCTGTTCTCCTCCTCACCTCCTCATTTCTCACTCTATCTAGTCTAGTAACCCCCATCATACTTCTCAGACACCTCATCTCAAACACATTCAAACTCCTCTCTTCCTCTATTATGTTCCATGTTTCTGCCCCATACAGTGCTGTTGGGACAATCACTCCTTCATACAGTCTCTTCTTACCATCCATTCCCAAATGCCTATTCCTCATCACACTTTTTAATCCACCAAGGCATTTACTTGCTTCTCTCAATCTACATTCTACCACCACCTCCATTCCACCTTTTCCTGCCACATTTGCACCTAAGTATCTAAAACTATCCACTTCCTCCAGTTGCTCTCCCTTAATGCTCACTTCCAGTCTACTGCCACTTTCACCCCTTGTACATCTCATGACCTTACTTTTAACCACATTTATCTGAAGCTTTCTTCTTTCACACACTCTTCCAAACTCAGTCACCAACTTCCTCAATCCCTCCTCCGATCCTGCCACAAGCACAGTGTTGTCTGCAAACAACAGCTGGCTCACCTCCCACTTTTCTCCATTTTCTTTAATGATCTCCAATCCCTGACCCACCACCCTTGCATTTACCTCTTGCACCACCCCATCCATGTACAATTTGAACAGCCAGGGTGACACAACGCATCCCTGACAAAGTCCCACCTTTACCTCCAACCACTCGCTCTCTCCATTTCTAATCCTGATACATGCTCTACTACTCTCGTAAAAACTCTTGACAGCTCCTAGAAGCTTTCCTCCTATCCTGTATATCCACAAAACCTCCCACAGAAGTAAATAAAGTAAATTCTGAAAGGGACCTAGGAGTAATCATCACCAAAGACATGTAGCCAGATGAACATATAAATAAAAAAGTCGGAAAAATATACACTTTGTTGAGATCAATAAAGGTGGCCTTTAAATACCTGGATATGGAAATGATTAAGAAAATATTACAAACACCGATAAGGCCAAAACTGGAATATGCAACGCTGATATGGTCACCCAGTACACAAAAAGAATATAAGAAAATTAGAAAGAATACAAAGAGCAACAACAAATGTGGCCCCAACACTTTCAAACCTGACATATGAATGAAGACTGGCCGAAACAGAATTGCCGACCCTGAAACAAAGAAGAGAACGGGGGGACCTGCAAACCATCTACAGAATTATGAAAGGAAAAGAACGCCTTGATAGAGAGGACTTATTAAAGTGGGACAGCGGAAAAACACGAGGACATGCAATGAAACTCAAAACCTGAAAAAGAACAGCTTCCCACACAGTGATAGATATATGGAACAAATTGGAAGAAAAAATGGTGTGTGCAACCACAATACAAGAATTTAAGAACAAACTTGATCTTGCAAGATACAAAAACGGGTCACCACAAGAATAGCTCCCCTTCCCGTGTAATACAACTACAATAAAACCCCGATTATCCGAAAAACGGGATTATCCGAAATTGATTTGGATAATGCAATTAATTTTTTTTCTATACTAAAACGTTATAAAACATAAAAAATACGAAAATAAATAAAAGTAACTACATATGTACTATATTAACACATTTAAAATTTATAAGAACAGTAAAAATGAATACGTATTAAGCGTACTACTTTGTTTATGTGTGTGTATGTGCACTTGTGTGTATGTGTGTGTGTTTGTGTATGTATACACCCGCGCGCGCAAGTGTGTATTTGTGTGTGAGCGTTTGTGTGTGTGTGTGCGTTTAAGTGTGTGTGTGTGTGCGTTTAAGTGTGTGTGTGTGTGTGCGTTTAAGTGTGTGTGTGTGTGTGTGTGTGTAAGTGTGTCTGTGTGCGTTTGTGTGTGTGTGTGTGCGCTTGTGTACATGTATGTGTGTGTGTTTGTGTATGTATACGCACGCGCGCAATTTTGTGTATTTGTGTGTGCGTTTAAGTATGTGGGGAGTGGAAGGGTTGTGGAGTGATGGTGACGGAGGCGGGGAGTGGCGGAGTTGCTTTATTGTGTTCATCAGGATAATGGAAAATATATGTATGGAATAATTCTTGTTCTCTGTTACGTATAAAGTATGTACGTCAACACGAAAAAAAATTTGTGTTCCATCCACAACTTGAGACTGATGGAGAGAGAGAGGGGGGGGGGAAGGCATAGGACACACACAAAGTATGTCAACACGAAATATATTTCTGATAAATCTGGATTATCCGAAAGAGGCTTCCCCCCTTTCGTTTCGGATAATCGGGGTTTTACTGTAGTTAAATACATTCAACATTCAAACTCCTCCTCTCTTATGTTCCATGTTTCTGCCCTGTACAGTCAGCACAACCACTCCATACAATCTTCTCTTAGCATCCATTCCCAAATGTCTATTTCTCATTACACTTATTAATCCCCCATAAAACACAACTTGGTATATACAGTCCTTTTAATCCAATCAGCTATTGCCCAAAAAGCAAGGAGGCTAAGCATTGGAGAGGAACATACTCACCCTTCCTTTCCTTCCCATTATATTTAAAACCCCTTGAAAACACCACATGACAACATGCATGTCTTGCAATGGGCACTAATGAATTATAGAGTCAATCTTGGCCCATAACATCTTTTCTTCAAGTTCATATGCCTTTGCATATACTGCAAAGAGAGATGAAACCAAAGATGTGTTTCAACCTCACAGCATCCTACACTCATCAACCTCTATAACTGTACATTGTAGTTCACTAGACATGTCAGCAACTACTTCCATAAACAGTAGATTGATTAGTAAAAGAAAAATGTGGTAGAAAAAATTCTATCAAAACATATACATACCATTTGATTCGTCACATTGTGGTTTTAAACCATTTTCTTCTTTCCCAGTTTCTCCTTCTTCTTCTCCTTCTTCTTCTTCTTCCTCCCCCTCTTCTACCTTCTCAGCATTTTCCTTTATATCCTTATCTTCATCATCTTCTTCCTCAATACCAGGTGGTGGTGGTTCCTTCCTTGGCCTAGTCTCTTCGGTACCTGGAGCTGCTGGTTCATCCTCTGAGTCACTGCTACTTGAACTTGATGATGAACTTTCCGAGTGTTTTCGCTTTCTTGATTCATCTGATGTAAAAATAAATCTCTTAAAATAAACTGAATGACCAAGCAAAAATGTACAAGTTAGAAGGGGGTTGGTCAAGTCAAAGAATTCACCCACTTTTCATCAATCCCCAATCCACACAAAATCCTATAGTTGTTGCTCCTATTGTATCCATATACTAACCCTATAACCATATATATATGTCACATGCCTGACACGATCCAAGTAGTCAATAGCATCCACTACAGCTCTGTATGCTACTGACTTAAGGCAAAAATTCTCAATAGTGCAAGGAGAGCAGGAGGCCTGGGTTGTATTGAGTGGAAGGGGGAGCACTTGTGCCCAAAGTGATCTAGTGCAGTGCTAGTAATGTCTATCAAGAGAAAATGCAACAAATTCAAGAGGGATCAAGTGAAAATGGCAATGATTTTGAGTCGAACATCGGCATGAATGCAGGTCTTCAAACACCAAGGGGAATGCTTAAGCTAAGTACTGATGATCCTTTTTCTGGATCTCATAAGTACGAAAGAAGATATTTGAGTTGAATCACAGACCTGGGACAGGGAATTCATGGAACTAAAGAGATTATGAATTTAAGAAAAAACTACTTTGAAGTAAACAAAGAGGTGTGTGATTTAAAGAAAAAGAATGCCAAAATAAATAATGAACCAAGTGGGAAAAAAAAAAAAAAAAAAGAGGTTAAATGCAAAAATGAAAGGATGAAAAACAAAGATACCACCAATAGTGAGGAGAGAAGGTGAGAGAGAAAAAAAGGTAATTGAGGTTCAATGTAAAAATGACAGGATGAAAAACAAAGATAGTGATAGAAGAGAAAAGAAAGAAAAACAAAAACAAAAACATTCCCACCCATTCCATCCCTAATACATTCCCCTCCCCTCTACACTCCCTCTTATCTTGGCACCTCCTGGATGACAGGTCATCCCTGCATCTTGTCTACTGCCCTGGGTCAGAGGCAGTGTCGCAAGACACAGCACATCCACAGCAAGGCTGCTTCATTAAATCGGCGACCCCCTCTCTCTGTCCCCTCATGCAGAAAAGCAGACGGGGAGAAATCCCTTCGGGCTGCATCAAATTTTGCTCACACATACTACTTCACCCCCATCCCACCTCATGCATCACAACATCATCCATATACAACCATTCTCCATTCATCCCTGTCTTCTGTCCAAACCATCCCAATACTCTTTCATCCACCTTATCTCCCAACTCCCTTTCCACCCCTGTTCTCTTCCTCACCTCCTCATTTCTCACCCTATCCAGCCTAGTAGCTCTCATCATTCTTCTCAGACACCACATCTCAAACACATTCAAATTCCTTCCCCCATGTTTCTGCCCCATACAGTGCTGTTGGCACAATCCTTCATACAATCTCCTCTTAGCCTCCATTCTCAAGTCTATTCCTCATGACACTTTTTAATCCACCAAGGCATTTACTCGCTTCTCTCAATCTACATTCTACCTCCACCTCCACTCCTCCCTTTCCTGCCACATTTGCACCCAAGTATCTAAAACTATCCACTTCCTCCAGTTGCTCGCCCTTAATGCTCACTTCCAGACTACTGCCACATTCACCCCTTGTATATCTTATCACCTTACTTTTAACCCACATTTATCTTCAACTTTCTTCTTTCACACACTCTCCCAAACTCTGTCACCAACTTCCTCATTCCCTCCTCTGATCCTGCTACAAGCGCATTGTTGTTTGCAAACAACAGCTGGCTCACCTCCCACTTTTCTCCATTTTCTTTAACTATCTTCAATCCCTGACCCACTGCCCTTGCATTTACCTTTCGCACTACCCCATCCATGTATAAGTTGAACAGCCAGGGTGACATAACACATCCCTGACGAAGTCCCACCTTTACCTCGAACCACTCACTCTCTCCATTTCTAATCCTAACACATGCTCTACTACTCTTGTAAAAACTCTTGACAGCTCCTAGAGGCTTTCCTCCTGTCCCGTAATCTGCAAAATCTCCCACAGTGCCTTTCTGTATACCTGTCATAAGCCTTTTCCAGATCCATAAAAGCCCAATAAACATCCTTACCTTTTCATATAGCTTTCTCACATATTTGTCTTACCACAAAAATCTGATCTTCGCAACCTCTACCTGTCCTAAATCCACACTGTTCCTCACCAATTACTCCCTCTGCTCCTCTCCTAATCCTCTCAATCAAGATCCTTCCATAAGCCTTCCCAACTACAATCAACAAGCTAATCCCTCTGAAACTACTACACTCACACTTGTCCCCTTTCCCCTTGTAAAGTGGCACTATACAGGCATTCCTCCAGTCCTCCAGCACTCTACCCTCTCTCCAACAAACATTAAATAACCTCACCAACCAGTCCACCATCACTGTACCTCCTTTTTTTAGACATTCTGCATGGCATCCATCTAGACCAGGTGCCTTACCTGCTCTCATCATCTTAACAACTGCCTTCACTTCATCATTTCCTTATTTCTCCTCCATTTTCCTTACTCATCACGGTCATTTTCTTAGCACTTCCCACTACTATTATCTTTCCTGCCCTATCCTCCTTTACATTTAGCAACTCCCTAAAATACTCTACCCATCTTCCCCTTACTGCCTTCTCTTCCATTATCATCTCTCCGTCTGCACCTTTTACCTTTTCTTCTCTACTTGATTCGCCTCCTCTATTTTTTTTCCAAAACATCTTTTTATTACTTTCAAAATTTTCTGTCATACTCTTACCCCATTTCACATCTGCTCTCCTCTATGCCTCCTTTACCTTGTGCTTTACTTCTCTTTTCTTTTCTTTGTACCTCTCATATGACTCCCCCGTCCTATTTTGTAACCAATCTGTGAAAGCTCGCTTCTTCTCTTCTACAACTTTCTTTGTTTCCTCATCCCACCATTCACTACCCTTCCTTCTATTTCCTCCCATCCTTCTTGTTCCACACACCATCTTTGCACACTTTGTGACTCCCTCCTTGAGCCATCCCCATTCCTCCACTCCTAGCTCTACTCTATCCATCACTCCCTCCCACTCCTCTCTCAGCTTCTTCTTGTACTCCTCCTTTTCCTTTTCATTTAAAGAGTTCATTCTAAGCACCTCCCTACCTTTTGTCCCTTTCCTCTTTCTCCATCTATCCACTCAGCTTACCTTCCACCAAAAAATTATCTGATATTCCCCCACTCTCTCCCCTTAGCATATGTACATCCTTAACTCTTCCTACTATACTCATATCTACCACCCTTCCATCCACCACGCTCTCCCATGTGTACTTATGCTTGACTTTCTTCCAAAACACTGTATTTGCTATCAACTCTCTAGACACATCTCCACCATCAACTACGATTCTTTCCTGGAACTCCACATTTCCCAACCACTCCGTCAATTGGTTCATTTCCTACCCTAGCATTAAGGTCTCCCAGTAATACTACATTGACATTCCTCCCTAATCCCTCTATGCACTCATTTAAATCTATTCAAAAATCCTCCCTTTCTTCTACACTCTTCTCACTATCAGGCCCATATGTACTTACAAAGACCCACATCTCCTTTCCCAGTTTCACCTTCATCCACATTATCCTAAAGGATAACCTCCTTCTACTCCACTATACATTTACCTATCTCTTCACTTACTAGTATAGCCACCCTTTCTCTCTCTCGCCCTCTCTTCACTCCTGAGAACCTCCCAATTACAATTCCAATCTTACACTCGTCCTTCCCTCTCAACTTAGATTCACTCAAAGCCAACACATCCATCTTTCTTCTCACAAACATACTACCTATCTCTTCCCTTTCACTCTCATTTGTACCACATCCACGCACATTAAAAGACCCAAACCTTAGGGTACTGGTTGGAATGTCCCCTATGGGGCTACAGGGAGAAGGATACCTGGTCCCAATCCCAGTCCCATTTTTCTTGCCTCTTATGATCCAAGTGGAAATACTTGGTGGCAGTATTCTTGCCCCCCCCCCCCACAGGGTAGATTAAGAAACAGAATAAAAACAGAAAACAAAGAGGTAGCATTTAAAGAAATAATATAACAAATGCTGGAGAATGCAAAGGACACAATTATTCAGGTAATCATAAAGAAAACAAATTGGGTTGAAGATACAGTGGATATAAAAAGTGTATTGTTTTTTATTGACTAAAGGAAAAACATGGGATGGTTAGGTATTTGAGGAGAAAAAAAAAAAAAAAAAAAAAAAAAAAAAGTACAAGACAGAGACCAAGAAGTAGAAAAGGAAATAGAAGTATATAGAATAGGAAAATATTCAAAAGAAATTGACCTCTAAAGATAAAATTAAGGTTACAAATAGTAGTAGAAGGCGTACTAGCAAAATCAGGAAAGTTAGCAAAGAGCTACAACAATATATGAATAAAATAAGAAATGAATATTGAGGAAAGAGAAAGAGAGAAGATGCTATGAGATGAAGCTAAAGAAAAAAATGTGAAGAGAATGGAAGCTGAAAGGAGTTCTATATCTTAGACATGAAGCTAAGAAAATGGTATGCTCGCATAAGCGAAATGAAAGAAACAGAAAAGGAGATGGGGGAAAAATTAAAAGTGGCTTATACTAACATACAGCTTGATCTCAGGATTAAGGGGGGCCTGAACACCTAGAATCGTGAAATTTTCATCCAAAAAACGAATTTTAGATATGGGCATATTTGAATAATATAAGCATCCTAAAAGCAAAATATGAATGACTATTTCCTCCACAGTGTAATGGAGGGAGTTTAAAGGGCCCGGAAGGCGTGTCAATTCAAATGGATCATGCAAGAACAGGCCCTAAATATCTATAAATGTCTTGTTTTTGTTTGTCTTATTCCATGAAACAGCTATAATTTTGTACGTCTGGCATCAGTGTGACTTCCTCTTCTGTGTGGTGTGCACAGCATGCTTCAAGCCTAAGTTACCCATCAAACATCAGAGTAGATTGATGCATAACACCTCACTAACTGTGGCGATACTGTGTTCCTGTGTCACAGTTTGCCTTATTTCCTGGACATTACTACACTTACTAGATGTCCAATCATCAACTGCATCACAATGAAGAGGAAAACCAAAGAAAAGATGAAAAAATTCAGCCAAAAGTGGAATGAAAGTTGTGCTAGAAGGAAGGCAAGGTATGAGAGGCTTGGAGGAGGGACATTACCGCCTCGCACATCACCACCACCACCTCCACTGTCAACACCATCTCCACCACCAAATACCACCACACCTGAAAACACAGCTGACAAAGTGCTTTCTTCCAGATGAAGAGAAGAAGATGAGGAAAATTCAGGAGGAAGAAGAGAAAATAGCAGGTGAAGGAGAAACATACGGGGCTGGGATTGTGCCTATGTAGGATAGTAAAACATGTTTGGTCAGCTTTGTCGAGCATAGAGAAGGTGCTCATTGCTGGTAAAAATAAACCATTCTACAATGATTTGACAAAGTGATGACACCCCAGCAGTGAGGTTTTAAACTTTAAGCACAAAATCTTCAATTATGAAAAGAACCGTTTGGCGAGTAACAAATACATTTTAATGTTATATAGTAGATATGAAGGAGGGAGGTGCAGTTGTGGTGGACTGGCTGGTGAGGTTGTTTAATGTTTGTTTAAGAGAGGGTAGAGTGCCAGAGGGCTGGAGGAGTGCCTGTGTGGTTCCGCTTTGCAAGGGAGGGGGGGACGGGTATGGGTGTGGTGGTTGCAGAGGGATTGGCTTGTTGAGTGTGGTTGGGGAGGCTTGTGGGTGGGTCTTGGTTGAGAGGATTGGGAGGGGAGCAGAGGGGGTGGTTGGTGGGGGGCAGTGTGGTTTTGGGACGGGTGGGGGATGTGTAGATTGGATTTTTGTGGTGGGGCAGATGTGTGAGAGGGCTGTGGGAGGGGGTAAGGATGTTTTATGGGCTTTTGTGGATCTGGAAGGGGCTTGCGACGGGGTGGAGGGGAGGGCACTGTGGGAGGTACTGCAGATGTATGGGATAGGAGGAATGCTGTTAGGAGCAGTCAAGAGTTTTTATGAGAGTAGTAGAGCTTGCATTAGGATTAGAAGTGGAGAGAGTGAGTGGTTTGAGGCAGGGATGGGACTTCTTCAGGGATGTGTTATGTCACCCTGGCTGTTCAATCTTTACATGGATGGGATGGTGCGAGAGGTGAATGCAGGGGTGGTGGGTCGGGGGTTGGAGATGGTTGGGGAGAGTGGAGAAGGGTGGGAGGTGGGCCACCTGTTGTTTGCTGACAACGCTGCGCTTGTGGCGGGGTCGGGGGAGGGATTGGGGAGGTTGGTGACGGAATTTGGGTGTGTGTGTGAGGGAAGGAAGCTGAAGATGGGTGTGGGCGGGGTAGGGTGATGAAATGTGCAAGGGGAGAGAGTGGCAGTGGGCTGGGGGTGGGCATTGGGGGGTGATAAGCTGTGGGAAGTGGATAGTTTTGGATACTTGGGTGCAAATGTGACAGGAAGGGGAGGGGTGGGGGTGGAGTGTGGATTGAGAGAGGCGAGTGGGTGCCTCGGTGGATTGAGGAGTGTAATGAGAAATAGACATCTGGGAGTGGATGCTAAGAGGAGGTTGTATGAAGGAGTGATTGTGGCAACAGTAGTGTGTGGGGTGGAAGCATGGAACGTGGGAGGGGGGGAGAGAGGGAGTTTGGGTGTGTTTGGGGTGAGGTGTCTGAGAGGTGTGATGGGGGTTGCTGGGCTGGATGGAGTGAGAGGTGAGGGGGTGAGGGGGGAATGGAGGCTGGAAGGGGAGCTGGGGGGTGGGGTTGGTGGGGGAGTGTTGGGATGGTTTGGGAGTGAGTGAGTGAGGAAAGATTAGTAAAAGAAGTGTGGAGGGCAGAGGTGGAAGGAGTGAATATGAGGGGGTGTCCTGGGACGAGATGGATGGATGGGGTGAAAGGGGCTTTACAAAAGAGAGGAAAGTCTGTGGAGGAAGGACGGGAGAGGACAGGAGATAGGGGTGAATGGAGAAGGGTTGTGTATAGATGAGGCTGTGATGCATGAGGGGGAGTGGGTGGGGGATGGGGGGTGAGGAAGTATGTACATACATACATACATATACCAAGGCTTTTTCCCCCTTACAAGGGAGGTAACCAAAAAGGAAAAGGCATAAAATCATTTCCACCCATTCCATCCCTGAATATGCTCCACACCCCTCCACCCTCCCTCTTATCTGAGCACCTCCTGGATGACGGGTCATCCCTGCACCTTGTCCAAAGCCCTGGGTCAGAAGCAGTGTCGCAAGACACAGCACATCCACAGCAAGGCCGCTTCATTAAATCGGCGACCCCCCCTCTCCGTCCCCCCATTGCATAAAAGGAGAGGACGGGGAGAAGTCCCTTCAGGCTGCGTCAAATTTTGCTCACACATACTACCTCACCCTCCATGCAATCACAACATCATCCATATACAACCATTCTCCATTCACCCGTGTCTCTCCTGTATGAGGAGAGAAAAAAAAAAAAAAAAAAAAAAAAAAAAAAAAAAAAAAAGACGCAGTCCGAAGGGATTTCTCCCCGTCTTCTTTTCTGCAGGAGGGGACGGAGAGGGGGAGGTCGCCAAATTTATGAAGCGGCCTTGCTGTGGAATGTGCTGTGTCTTGCGACACTGCTTCTGACCCAGGGCAGTGGACAGGATGCAGGGATGACCCGTCATCCAGGAGGTGCCAAGATAGGAGGGAAGGAGGAGGGAGGAGGGTGGAGGGGAGTGGAATATATGGGAAATGAAATGGGTTGGAGTGATTTCTATGCCTTTTTCTTTTTGGCTACCCCCCGTGTAAGGGGGAAAAAGCCTTTGGTATATGTATGTATATATATAAAAATATTTACTGTCAACTTATTCAATATACATTATATAATAATGTGTGTGTATATAAAAATCGAACAATAAATAACAGATGTACAATGCTGAAAAATTTAATCGTTCGTATCTCAAAACCACAAATATTTGCAATTAAAATATGCCAAAAAAATATAATCTACTGCAGTAGCCGATATCTTGAAAAACAGAGCAACGGGCTCTAAGTGGAGGGGAAAAAAAAAAAAAAAGAGGTGACATAAGTGACCATACTTACGACACCTATATCTCATGTCATATAGCGAATTTTTAAAAAAGCAGGCATGAAAGTGTTTAAACGATCTATAAATATTACCATGAAAAAGCAGTCTAGTACAAAAAATATGACATACATATTCGATTACGTAAAAAAAAATGTTATGACGTCAAGACATAGCAAGTTCTTGGATTAACAATATATTTCTATGTTTTAAACAATACCTGAAAGTTTCAAGTTGAAAGATCATAAACTTTTTTTATATGAATTTTTTCTGTTAAGGTGTTCAGTCCCCCCTTAACCCCTTCCATACGGTGCCGCACACGTAGGCGTCATGAGGAGCAAGTGGATTCGCGACGCTGCCATATCGGCGTCTTGATTATATTTATTGTAGTCGCCCCTGTGTTTTTACATTCTCCCAAATGCGCCCTGAATCCCATTCTCTGTGGTTTTCAAAATTCGCGGGTGAAAGAGAGAACGATCGATATAAGCGGCGACTATATTTTATGATGTGAATATTATTACGTTACGTCATACGGCTGGCATTGGCTGCTGCCCGCGAGATTTAAGTCCCGTACTGAAGTGGTTAAGTGAACTAAATGATTACCTGTCAGAAGAAAAACCAGTCATAATGGGAATTGCAGAGATGAAATTAAGGGGTCCACTACCACCAAATTGTGTTGGACATGGATTATATAACCATTGGATTAAAAATAGAGATGAGAAACTGGGTGGAGGAGTCATGATTCTGGCCAATAAAAACTTAAGTGTAATGACGGTTATACATACATACATATACCAAGGCTTTTTCCCCCTTCCAAGGGAGGTAGCCAAAAAGGGAAAGGCATAAAAACACTCCCACCCATTTCATCCCTAAATACACTCCACACCCCTCCCACCCTCCCTCTCATCTGAGCACCTCCTGGATGACGGGTCATCCCTGCACCCTGCCCACCGCCCTGGGTCAGAAGCAGTGTCGCAAGACACAGTACATCCACAGCAAGGCCGCTTCATTTAATCGGCGACCCCCCCTCTCCGTCCCCCTTTGCATATAAGGCGAGGACGGGGAGAAATCCCTTCGGGCTGCGTCAAAATTTACTCACACATACTACCCCACCCCCCACCCCCCCGCCCATTCCTCCTCATGCAGTCACATCATCATCCATATACAACCATTCTCCACTCACCTCTGTCTTCCGTCCTCTCCCTTCCTTCCTCAACAGACATTCCCCTCTTCCCCAAAGCCCCCTTCACCCCATCCATCCACCTCATCCTAGGACGTCCCCTCATGTTCACTCCCTCCACATCTGCCTTCCATACCTCTTTTACTAGTCTTTCTTCACTCATTCTTTCCATGTGTCCAAACCATCCTAATATTCTTTCATCAACCCTATCTCCCAAATCCTTTTTCACCCCTGTTCTCCTCCTCACCTCCTCATTTCTCACTCTATCCAGCCTAGTAACCCCCACCATACTTCTCAGACACCTCATCTCAAACACATTCAAACTCCTTCTCTCTCCTTCTCTTATATTCCACGTTTCTGCCCCATACAGTGCTGTTGGCACAATCACTCCTTCATACAGTCTCCTCTTCGCATCCATTCCCAAATGTCTATTCCTCATTACACTCTTTAAACCACCAAGGCATTTACTCGCTTCTCTCAATCTACATTCTACCTCCACCTTCACTCCACCTTTTCCTGCTACACTTGCACCCAAGTATCTAAAACTATCCACTTCCTCCAGTCGCTCTCCCTTAATGTTCACTTCCAGTCTACTGCCACTTTCACCCCTTGTACATCTCATCACCTTACTTTTACCCACATTTATCTTTAGCTTTCTTCTATCACATACTCTCCCAAACTCTGCCACCAGCTTCCTCAATCCCTCCTCTGATCCTGCCACAAGCGCAGTGTCGTCCTCAAACAACAGCTGGCTCACCTCCCACTTTTCTCCATTTTCTTTAACCATCTCCAATCCCTGACCCACTACCCTAGCATTCACCTCTCGCACCACCCCATCCATGTATAAGTTGAACAGCCAGGGCGACATAACGCATCCTTGACGAAGTCCCACCTTTACTTCAAACCACTCACTCTCTCCATTTCTAATCCTGACACATGCTCTACTACTCTCATAAAAACTCTTGACAGCTCCCAAAAGCTTTCCTCCTATCCCATAAATCTGCATAACCTCCCACAGTGCCTTTCTGTCTACCCTATCATAAGCCTTTTCCAGATCCATAAAAGCCCAAAAAACATCCTTCCCCTTTCCTATAGCTTTCTCACATATCTGTCTTACCACAAAGATCTGATCTACACAACCTCTACCTGTCCTAAATCCACACTGTTCCTCACCAATTACTCCTTCTGTTCCTCTCCTAATCCTCTCAATTAAGATCCTCCCATAAGCCTTCCCTACTACACTTAACAGGCTAATCCCTCTGAAACTACTACATTCACACTTGTCCCCTTTTCCCTTGTAAAGAGGAACTATACAGGCACTTCTCCAGTCCTCCGGTACTCTACCCTCTCTCCAGCAAACATTAAATAACCTCACCAACCAGTCCACCATCACTGAACCTCCCTTTTTCAGACATTCTGCATGGCATCCATCCAGACCAGGTGCCTTACCTACTTTCATCATCTTTACAACTGCCTTCACCTCATCCTTCCCTATTTCTCCTCCATTCTCCTCACTCATCACTCATTTTCTTCGCATTTCCCACTGCAACTATCTTTCCTTCCCTATCCTCCTTCACATTTAGCAACTCCCTAAAATATTCTGCCCATCTTCCCCTTACTGCCATCTTTTCCATTATCATCTCTCTATCTGTACCTTTTACCTTTTCTTCCCTACTTGATTCGCCTCCTCTTCCTCTCTTAATTTCTTTCCAAAACATCTTTTTATTACTTTCAAAATTTTCTGTCATACTCCTACCCCATTTCACATTATAGAGGACATAAACAGTATTTAACTAGTTGTATTTTATTTTACGGGACAAGAGCTATGCTCATAGTGACCCGTTTTTACATCTCTCCACATCCAGTTTGTTCTTAAAATCGTGCATAGTTCTGGCATTCACCGTTTCTCTGTTCAGTTTGTTCCAGACATCGATCCCTTTATGTGTGTAGCTATTTTTTTTTCAGGTCTCTTTTGTAACTGTCTTTCTTTAGTTTCTTTTCGTGTCCTCTTGTTTCTCTTCTGTCCCACTTTAATAGATTATCTCTATCGAGAACTTTCATCCCTTTCATAGTGTTGACAACTGTAATTTCTCCAATCTTTGTTCATATGTCAGATTTGACAGTGTGGGTGCCATTTTTGTAGCTGCTCTTTGGATTCTTTC
This sequence comes from Oratosquilla oratoria, assembly GCF_046742065.1. NCBI lineage: Eukaryota > Metazoa > Arthropoda > Malacostraca > Stomatopoda > Squillidae > Oratosquilla > Oratosquilla oratoria. The sequence goes on along the minus strand of NC_134781.1, from coordinate 38,155,157 downwards.
TAATTTTCTTATGTTATTTTTTGTGCTAGGTGCCCACATTGATACAGCACATTCTAATTTCGGTCTTATCAGTGTAACAATTATTTTTATAACCATCTCCTCATCTATGTAGTCAAAGGCCACTTTCATTGATCTTAAGTTGTCTCTCCAAATAATTTATTAACATGTTTGTCAGGTGTCAAGTCACTTGAGATGATTACTCTTAGGTCCCTCTCTGAGTTTACTTTTTTGACTTCATTGTTTCAAATTTTATATTGTCCCGAAACTCTATTTTTACCTTTTCCAAATTACATTATGCTACATCTAGTTTATGTTGAAGTTCATCTCATATTTCCGACTCCATTCCCATATTTTATCCAGGTCATCTTGCAGCAATCTGCAATCTTCTTCTGTTCTTACTCTCTTGAGTAATTTGGCATTGTCAGATGTAACAATTTACTCCTTCACCCATATCATTTATATGAGGAGAGATTGTCAAAACTGAATTTAAAAACTCTGGAACAAATAAGAGAAAGAGGTGACCTGCTGACCATCTACAGAATCATGAAAAGCATAAGTCCTTGATAGTGCGGATTTACTAAATTGGGATAAGAGAATACAAGGGGACACGAAAAGAAAAGAAAAAAGGACAGCTATAGAAGAGACCTGGAAGAGAGAGAAAAAAAATCCATATAGAGCAGTGGATGTCGAGAACAAACTGGATGAAACAATAGTGTGTGTAAAAACTATACATGAATTTAAGAGCAAACTAGACAATGCGAGATACTGAGACAGGTCACCACGAGCATAGCTCCCCTTCCCTTAAGATACAACTAGGTAAATACATACATGCAAGGTGTCGACAAGCACTGGCAACTTCCAATACCTCCAATCTTGCTGATCTCCATATTCTCAAATTGTAAACACCTGACTCAAGCACAACACACATCATGCCACCGCCCAATGGAAAATTACCGAAACAAGTACATAATGTCGTGAGACACATACAAACCATTTCATTATACCTACCAAACTACATAATTATAACTATAAACCATATACCAAGTCAAGGCATATCTACTTATACTAACTAGACACATAATGCCTACAATCCACAAATATTATTGTACATATACTAAAGGCATAAAAAACACTCCCACCCATTCCATCCCTATCACACTCCACTCTCCTCTACTCTCTTCCCTCCCTCTTATCTTGGCACCTCCTGGATGATGGGTAATCCCTGCATCTTGCCCACTGCCCTGGGTCAGAAGCAGTGTCACAAGATACACCACATTCACAGCAAGGCCACTTCATTAAATCGGCAACCCCCCCCCCTCTCCATCCCCTCATGCAGAAAAGGAGATGGGGAGAAATCCCTTTGGGCTGTGGGCTGTGTCAAATTATTTCTCACACATACTCCTTCACCCCCGATCCCCCACCCATTCCCCCTCATGCATCACATCATCATCCATATACAACCATTCTCCATTCACCTGTCTTCTGTCCTTTCCCACCCTTCCTTAACAGACATCCCCCTTTTTCCCAAAGCCCCTTTTACCCCATCCATCCATCTCATCCCAGGTTGACCCCTCATGTTCATTCCTTCCACACCTATTACTAGTCTTTCTTCACTCATAATATTTTAAGTAAATATTATTATAGAAAGACAAAATGATTAGAGAATAGGTAACTTCACACAGAAACACTGATGCAGCTATTTCTGTGTATTTCACCTGTGACTGTAGCATCAAGAGGGGACTCCCTTACAAGAAGCATCTGAGGACTCTTCCCATACAGGATTACATCCTCATTCTGTAAATACTTCACTTCAATAAATCAAGAAACCCGAAGATGCTTTATTTTTCCCTGCACCACCCTAATGTGTAGCTATCAAAGACTACATCTAGTGGCAGCTGTGGCGGCAGATGCTATTCCTCCCTATGCCTCCGAAGAAAGACCATCCTCAACTACCCACACCCACCTGTGTAGCATTCAAAGTCTACATCTGGTGCCAGGCGATGGTCCTCAACACCTCTGAGGAGATACTGACCATCCACGACTATCACACCCACCCATGAAGCATTAACAGACTACACCATCTCAGCTCCCTATGGACAAAAGGTTATCCTAGTCCCTCCTCCCATGCTCAGGTCCAAGGAAAAGCAACAAGATAGCAACACCACACAAAGGCCTAATAGCTGAAGCTGGTTTATCCCCATTCACTACACTGTGGGAGGTTTTGTAGATATACGGGATAGGAGGAAAGCTTCTAGGAGCTGTCAAGAGTTTTTATGAGAGTAGTGGAGCATGTGTCAGGATTAGAAATGGAGAGAGTGAGTGGTTTGAGGTAAAGGTGGGATTTCGTCAAGGATGTGTTATGTCGCCCTGGCTGTTCAACTTATACATGGATGGGGTGGTGTGAGAGGTAAATGCAAGGGTGGTGGGTCAAGGATTGGAGTTGTTTAAAGAAAATGGAGAAAAGCGGGAGGTGAACCAGCTGTTGTTTGCGGACAACAGTGCACTTGTAGCAGGATCAGAGAAAGGATTGAGGAAGTTAGTGAAAGAGTTTGGGAGAGTGTGTGATAGAAGAAAGTTGAAGATAAATGTGGGTAAAAGTAAGGTGATGAGATATAAAAGAGGTGAAAGTGGCAGCAGACTGGAAGTGAGGATTAAGGGAGAGAGACTGGAGGAAGTGGATAGTTTTAGATACTTGGGTGCGAATGTGGCAGGAAAGGGTGGAATGGAGGTGGAGGTAGAATGTAGATTGAGAGAAGTGAGTAAATGCCTTGGTGGATTAAAAAGTAATGAGGAATAGACATTTGGGAATGGATGCTAAGAAGAGATTGTATGAAGGAGTGATTATGTTAACAGCACTGTATGGGGCAGAAACATGGAACATAAGAGAGGAAGAGAGGAGTTTGAATGTGTTTGAGATGAGGTGTCTGAGAAGTATGATGGGGGTTACTAGGCTGGATAGAGTGAGAGATGGGGAGGTGAGGAGGAGAACAGGGTTGGAAAGGGAGTTGGGAGATAGAGTGGATGAAAGGATATTGGGATGGTTTGGACACATGGAAAAAATGAGAGAAGACTAGTAAAAGAGATATGGAAGGCATATGTGGAAGGAGTGAACATGAGGGGATGACCTAAGATGTGATGGATGGATGGGGTGATAAGGGCTTTGGGGAAGAGGGGAATGTCTGTTGAGGAAGGATGGGAGAGGACAGAAGACAGGGGTGAATGGAGAATGGTTGTATATGGATGATGTGATGTATGAGGTGGAAAGGGTAGGGGGATGGGGGTGAGGTAGTGTGAGAAAAATTTGACGCAGCCTGAAGGGATTTCTCCTTGTATTTTTTTATGCATGAGAGGACGGAGAGGGGGGGGGGGTCGCTAATTTAATGAAGCAGCCTTGCTGTGGGTGTGCTGTGTCTTGCGACACTGCCTCTGACCCAGGGCAGTGGACAAGATGCAGGGATGACCCATCATCCAGGAGGTGCCAAGATAAGAGGGAGGGTAGAGGGCGGAGGGGAGTGGAGTGTATTAGGGATGGAATGGGTGGGAATGGTTTTTATGCCTTTTTCTTTTTGGCTACCTACCTTGTACATACATACATATACCAAGGCTTTTTCCCCCTTACAAGGGAGGTAGTCAAAAAGGAAAAGGCATAAAATCATTCCCACCCATTCCATCCCTGAATACACTCCACACCCCTCCACCCTCCCTCTTGTCTTAGCACCTCCTGGATGACGGGTCATCCCTGCACCTTGTCCACTGCCCTGGGTCAGAAGCAGTGTCTCCCTTGTAAGGGAGAAAAAGCCTTTGGTATATGTATGTATATACTACATGGTAACCGTCCCCCTTTACCCACTCAACAAATTTGTGACAAGATGAAATCACCTTCAGGCCATGTCATTTCCCCATCTATTCACACCTCTTTAACTCTCAATATCTTGCTCAGACATTTTTCTTGCATCCATCACCATTTTCACGATGTCCATCCACTTTATTCTTGATTTCACCCCCCATCCCCTGTCCAGGATACTCCCTTCACCTCCAGCTTCCATTTTTTTTTGCAAGTCTTCCTTCATTTTATTTATTTTTTCTTTCCTCAATGCGCTCCTTGTCAATTTCCTATCTGATAAATATGCACTCTTGAAACCATATACCTATATTTCCCTTTCATCTTAGCTCCTCATGGGTGAAGGATCATCCTTGTCTGTTGCCCACTGCCTAAGTCAGAAGTAATGCAGCAAGATGTAGTACATCCAGAGCAGGGCCACTTAACTTACATGGCAACCCTCCCTCCTCATCCCCTCATGTGGAAAATAAAAAAGACAAGCTAAAATCCCTTTGGGCCATGTCAATATGTCATCCATAGACAACCATCCTCCACTCATACCTATCCCATGCCTTCTCCTTTCCCTGCTGAATATACACTCTTGCTCAAAGCCCCTTTTACCCCATCCATCTCATCCCATCAAATTTACTCCATCCATCTCTACTTTCCACACTTTTTGCTAATCTTTCTTCACTCATTCTTTCCATGTACCTAAACCATCCCAATTATTCAAAGCCCTATCTGCCAGCTCCTTGTCCACCCCCACTCTCTTATTCACCTCATTTCTCACTCTATCCAACCTTGTAAACCCTACCATACTTCTGACACTTCTCCAACACATTTAAACTTTTTTCTCTCTTATATTCCAATTCTCCAACCCCATAAAGTATCATAGGCACAATTGCCCTTCTCTTTGCATCCATTCCCATCATGCACCTATCTCACTATTTATCAGCAATGTAACTCCTTTCCTCCCTTGCCCCCTCACCATCCTACCCACCATGCTCCTCAACTCTAACCCACCCACCCACCTAGAGTTGGGGGCCAAACAGCAGCAACCAGCCCTGGCCACCGGCTCTACGCAGGTGGCACCGATCCCCAAGAGGAGTTATGACTGCCTTGGGGAGTACCACAATCCCTTTTCTCAACATGCAATGTTACGTTTTTTCTGCACCAAGGGGTGATTTTCCGGCGATCACCCCTCTTCTACTTTTAGCTGGAGATGTAGAGAGCAATCCTGGGCCCACCACAAAATACACATACCCAACATGCTCTAAACCCATTACCTTGAGCAGACAGACAAAGGGCTCAATTCAGTGCAATATGTGCAAAAACTGGGCCCACCTCATTTGTACAACACTTGCTGACACAAACCAATACACAAACACTTGGACATGTTCTACCTGCCCTCCAGTAACCCCACTCTCACCTCCCCAACCACAACCAGCACCCTTACCCACTCCCAATTTCCCTTTGCCCTTATCCCCAATCAGTACTCCCCTTCCTTTGTCCCCAATCTCTCCTTTCCCCCCCTCTAACCCAGATCCTATACCTTCCCCATTAACACCCCAACCTCAACCCCAAACGGCAACATACAACACATACAGAACACACAACATTGACGGTATTAACACGAAAAAACATGAACTCGAACACTTTCTTAAACAACACAACATACACATTGCAATTATACAAGAAACAAAACTAAGACACTCACACAAAACACCATCATTTCATAATTACACCACCATCAGACAAGACTGGACTGACGGCAATGGCGGTGGACTCATCACCCTGATCCACCACTCCATCTATTTTGTGGACACAAGTGACACAACCAAAATTCTCCTCCCTACCACAGATAACACTACAGAAATCCAATCCATTCGAATCCGCACAGGCAACAAATCAACACTGACAATAGTTAACATGTACATTCCCCCCCAATCATCCCCCACAGTTCCAGACACCTTCAGGCCTCAATTTAGCCAACTACCCTCAATCCCCAACCTGATCATGGGTGGTGACTTCAACGCCAAGTCGTCTGCCTGGTATGTCGACAACCCTGACACAGACAGAGGGCTTGATATACAGACTCAGTTTGACTCAATGACTATCATGAACAACACACATAATCATACACATATCCCACACCAAGCCCTATACACTCCCTCCTCTCCTGATATCACCTTCTGCTCCCCCTGCCTAACCCCAACATCATGGACAGTGGTCAGAACCCTTGGTTCTGACCACCTTCCAATCATCATCACCACCAAAACAAGATGCACCCCAGTTGGCCACAGACACACATACACCAATTACAAGAGCTAACTGGGAAGCTTTTACTGAAGAGACAGAACAACATTTTGAAACACTTAACAGTACACCAATCACAAACATAAACAATGCTGTGCACACTTTTAATACAATCATACAAAACGCAGACTAGAGATACATCCCTAGAGGCAACAGAAAATCACACAACCCCAACTTCACACCAGAAATCCAAGGCCTCATCAGACAACAAGACACACTTAAACACAATACCCCCACACCTATCCCTCAAAACATAGCAGACCAAATACAAACACTAAACACTGGGATTGCCAATAAAATACATTAACAAAAAACACAAAATTGGCAAAACTTTATCAATACACTTGATCACAAAACAAACACCAGCAAATTGTACAAAACACTCAACAGCATTACACTATCCAACAGTAACACAACACGCTCTCACGCAGCAATAATCACAACAGACAATCTACCCTCAAACAGACAACAAGCAAACACACTCATAAATCATTTTGCACAGACAAGCCATCTCACTTCTCACCTTGACGACCGACGCACTATTCAACGTAAGAAAGACTTTCCCACAGACTCGGACTATACACCCTTCATAGACAGTCAGACAAAACACATAATACATAATCTCAAGCACTCATCCGCCTGTGGCCCTGATAACATAAGTAACATCCACCTAAAACACATTGGACCACAAGGTATACACGCACTCACAAACATTGCAAACTACAGCTATTCACATAACACTATACCCGACATCTGGAAGCATAGTAAAATAATCACCATTCCAAAAACGAACAAAGACCCAACAATCCCAACATCGCACCACCCAATCACACTTCTCTGCACCCCCTCTAGTCATTGAATGCCTAATACTTAAACTTGTCACACCACATATTCCCCTTGCTGACTCACAACATGGTTTTAGGCCACTACACTCCACAAACACTCTTCTGATAAACCTCACACAAAGAATTTTAGATGGGATCAATTCAGATAGGCCCCACTACAGAACACTTCTTATAACATTAGACATTAGTAAAGCTTTTGATGCTATCCCCCGCCACAACCTAACAAATAAAATGTATAACACAGATATCAACAATAACACCAAAAGATGGCTGGCCAATTATCTGGCAGGTAGGAATGCTTATGTGTCATATAATGGCCAATCATCGCACATCAGAAACATTAAGAATAGAGTACCACAGGGCTCTGTTCTATCCCCCATCGCACCGCCCAATCACACTTCTCTGCACCCCCTCTAAAGTCATTGAACGCCTAATACTTCAACTTGTCACACCACATATTCCCCTTGCTGACTCACAACGTGGTTTTAGGCCACTACACTCCACAAACACTCTTCTGACAAACCTCACACAAAGAATTTTAGATGGCATCAATTCAGATAGGCCCCACCAAAGAACACTTCTTATAACATTAGACATTAGTAAAGCTTTTGATGCTATCCCACGCCACAACCTAACAAATAAAATATATATAACAGACATGCACAATAACACCAAAAGATGGCTGGCCAATTATTTGGCAGGTAGGAATGCTTACGTGTCATATAATGGCCAATCATCGCACATCAGAAACATTAAGAACGGAGTACCACAGGGCTCAGTTCTATCCCCCACACTATTTAATCTATACATGCATGACTTACCCACACCAGACACCTCAGAAATACAAATCTCTTCCTATGCAGACAACATAATAATCACATGCACACACTGTAACACAGACAAAGCTGCAGAAATAATCCAGCCATACCTTGATACACTCAACACATGGTTCATCACAAACAGACTCAAAATAGCTCCAACCAAATCTACAGCAACACTTCTCACCAACTGGACAAAAGTACACAAATACATACCTCATCTCTACATCAACAACACTCTAATACCACACACAAACGCACCGAAAATTCTTGGTGTAACATATGATACATCCATGTCTTTCAAACAACACATCACAAACATAAAAAACAAATGCACACCTAGACCCAACGCACTTAAGTCAATCGCTGGAACAACACTTGGACAAAACAAAGAAACTAATACAACAATATACAAACAATGCATACGCTCAATGATGAGTTATGCGAGTCCTACATGGGCTCCTAATCTCAGTGAGACACACCACAACACCCTTCAAATCATACAAAACAAAGCCCTAAAAACAATTACAGGCTGCACAAATACAACACCTACAGACCATTTACACCATGAAACAAAAGTCCTCAAAGTCAAGGACCACCTCAACATGAGAGGCACACAAACACTTGCCGCAGCCACCACAAACACATCACACCCGCTACACTACATAGCAGAACACCCACACACACCAAGAAACATTAAAACAACACCCAAAGACCTTTATCACGCACAGATACTCTCCTCTTCCTCCACAACCACCAAATACCAGCCTCCGGAAACATATTCATAATCATATCACTCACCGCTCCATTAACACACTGCTGCATGCCAGAACCCCTGTTATCCACCCTTCTGAATCCTCTCTCCCACGAAAGAACAGAGTCCACTTGGCCAGACTGCGGTGCGGTCACCACCCAGCACTTCTAAGCTACCAGAAGAGGCTGGATGACCGCATTGTGAACAGCTGCCCAGGATGTAACACTTCACCCCATACCATACAACACATAATGGAAGACTGCATTATACACAATCATGCACGCAAACAACACAACATACACTCTATAAAGGATTTGTGGGAAAACCCAGTTTCAGCTATGGCATTCCTTGGGGAGACGGGACTGCTTGGACAGACAGTCTAGGGAACGACAACAACAACAACAACTCCCTTTCCACCCCTATTCTCCTTCTCACCTCCTCATTTCTCACTCTGTCCAGCCTAGTACCCCCTATCATACTTCTCAGGAATTTCATCTCAAACACATCTATACATGCATGACTTACCCACACCAGACACCTCAGAAATACAAATCTCTTCCTACGCAGACGACATAACAATCACATGCACACATCGTAACACAGACAAAGCTGCAGAAATAATCCAGCCATACCTTGATACACTCAACACATGGTTCATCACAAACAGACTCAAAATAGCTCCAACCAAATCTACAGCAACACTTCTCACCAACTGGACAAAAGAACACAAATACATACCTCATCTCTACATCAACAACACTCTAATACCACACACAAACACACCGAAAATTCTTGGTGTAACATATGATACATCCATATCTTTCAAACAACACATCACAAACATAAAAACCAAATGCACACCTAGACCCAACGCACTTAAGTCAATCGCTGGAACAACATTTGGACAAAACAAAGTAACTAATACAACAATATACAAACAATTATGCGAGTCCTGCATGGGCTCCTAATCTCAGTGAGACACACCACAACACCCTTCAAATCATACAAAACAAAGCCCTAAAAACAATTACAGGCTGCACAAATACAACACCTACAGACCATTTACACCATGAAACAAAAGTCCTCAAAGTCAAGGACCACCTCGACATGAGAGGCACACAAACACATCACACCCGCTACACTACATAGCAGAACACCCACACACACCAAGAAACATTAAAACAACACCCAAAGACCTGTATCACACACAGATACTCTCTTCTCTTCCTCCACAACCACCAAAAACATATTCATAATCATATCACTCACCGCTCCATTAACACACTGAAAGACAACACACTGCTGCATGCCAGACCCCCTGATATCCACCCTTCTGAATCCTCTCTCCCACGAAAGGACAGAGTCCACTTGGCCAGACTGCGGTGTGGTCACCACCCAGCACTTCTAAGCTACCAGAAGAGGCTGGATGACCGCATTGTGAACAGCTGCCCAGGATGTAACACTTCACCCCATACCATACAACACATAATGGAAGACTGCATTATACACAATCATGCACACAAACAACACAACATACACTCTATAAAGGATTTGTGGGAAAACCCAGTTTTGACTGTGGCATTCCTTAGGGAGACGGGACTGCTTGGACAGACAGTCTAGGGAACAACAACAACTCTAACCTTTTCCTTTCAATCTAGTTTTCCTCAATGCTAACACATCTTAAAAACACCTCACCAATGTGTTCTTTTTTATTCTCATCTAGCTGATGAAGGACCATCTCTGTCCCCGGTCTAATGCCCAGGTCAGAAACAGTGCAACAAGACATCACATGCAGAGCAGGGCCCAACAACCCAAAGTGATTTACCCCTAACACTTTATTTATATGGTGACCCACCCTCCTCATATCCTCATAAATAAAGACATGGAAAAATCCCTTCAGGCCATGTCAGTTACCATCCATTCAAAAAAAAATTTCCCTCACACCTATCTCCTGCCCTCTCACTTCCCTGCTCAACATTTTTCCTTTTACCCAAGGCTTCCTTCACCCCATTCTTATTCTTTCCCCATAAGTACACTCCGTCCACCTCTGCTTTCCACATTCTTTTTAGTCTTTCTTCAATTGTTCTTTCCACATGCCATAACATCCCAGTCATCTTTCATCAACTAACTGCCAGCAGTTTCCATCCCAGCTTTCTGCCTTATCTCATCCCACCATACATCTCAAATGCTTAATCTCACACATTAAAATTTATTTTTTTCTGCTTCCCTTACATTCCATGTCACTGACCCTTAGAGTGCTGAAGGCATCACTCCTTCATATAGTCTTCTTGTCACTCATCCCAACATATATATTTCTCCTTATACATGGATGGGGTGGTGTGAGAGGTAAATGCAAGGGTAGTGGGTCAGGGATTGGAGATGGTTAAAGAAAATGAAGAAAAGTGGGAGATGAGCCAGCTGTTGTTTGCGGACGACACTGCGCTTGTGGCAGGATCGGAGGAAGGATTGAGGAAGTTGGTGGCAGAGTTTGGGAGAGTATGTGATAGAAAAAAGCTAAAGATAAATGTGGGTAAAAGTAAGGTGATGAGATGTACAAGGGGTGAAAGTGGCAGTAGACTGGAAGTGAGCATTAACCACTTCACTACGGGACTTAAATCTCGCAGGCAGCAGCCAATGCCAGCCGTACGACGTGTCCTAATAATACTCGCATCATAAAATATAGTCACGGCTTATATCGATCATTCTCCCTTTCACCCGTGAATTTTGAAAACCACAGAGAATGGGATTAAGAGCAGATTAGGGAGAATGTAAAAACACAGGGGCGACTACAATAAATATAATCAAGACGCCGATATGGCAGCGTCGCGAATCCACTTGCTCCTCATGACGCCTACGTGTGCGGCAACATATGGAAGGGGTTAAGGGAGAGTGACTGGAGGAAGTGGATAGTTTTAGATACTTGGGTGCAAATGTGGCAGGAAAAGGTGGAGTGAAGGTGGAGGTAGAATGTAGATTGAGAGAAGCGAGTAAATACCTTGGTGGATTAAAGAGTGTAATGAGGAATAGACATTTGGGAATGGATGCAAAGAGGAGAATATATGAAGGAGTGATTGTGCCAACAGCACTGTATGGGGCAGAAACATGAAACATAAGAGAAGAAGAGAGAAGGAGTTTGAATGTATTTGAGATGAGGTGTCTGAGAAGTATGATGAGGGTTACTAGGCTAGATAGAGTGAGAAATGAGGAGGTGAGGAGGAGAACAGAGGTGGAAAGGGAGTTGGGAGATAGGGTTGATGAAAGAATATTAGGATGGTTTGGACACATGGAAAAAACGAGTGAAGAAAGACTAGTAAAAAAGGTATGGAAGGTAGATATGGAGGGAGTGAACATGAGGGGACGTCCTAGGATGAGGTGGATGGATGGGGTGAAGGGGGCTTTGGGGAAGAGGGGAATGTCTGTTGAGGAAGGACGGGAGAGGACAGAAGACAGGGGTGAATGGAGAATGGTTGTATATGGATGATGTCGTGATGCAGGTGGTGGAATGGGCGGGGGGGGGGGATGGGGGGTGAGGTAGTATGTGTGAGTAAAATTTGACGCAGCCCGAAGGGATTTCTCCCCGTCTTCTCCTTTTATGCAATTGGGGGATGGAGAGGGGGGGTCGCCGATTTAATGAAGCGCCCTTGCTGTGGATGTGCTGTGTCTTGCAACACTGCTTCTGACCCAGGGCAGTGGACAAGGTGCAGGGATGACTCGTCATCCAGGAGGTGCTAAGATAAGAGGGAGGGTGGAGGGGTGTGGAGTGTATTCAGGGATGGAATGGGTGGAAAAGATTTTATGCCTTTTCCTTTTTGGCTACCTCCCTTGTAAGGGGGAAAAAGCCTTGGTATATGTATGTATGTATGTATGTATTACATACATACATACATATACCAAGGCATTTTTGAGGTAGACAAAAAGAAGAAGGCATAAAATCATTCCCACCCATTCCATCCCTAAATACACTCCACTCCACCCTCGCACTTATCTTATCACCTCCTGGATGACGGGTCATCCCTGCACCCTGTCCACTGCCCTGGGTCAGAGGCAGTGTCACAAGACACAGCACATCCACAGCAAGGCCGCTTCATTAAACTGGCGACCCCCCCCCCTCTCTCCGTCCCCCCATGCAGGAAAGGAGATGGGGGAAAATCCCTTCGGGCTGCGTCAAATTTTGCTCACACATACTACCTTACCCCCCATCCCCCCACCCATTCCACCTCATGCATCACATCATCATCCATATGCAACCATTCTCCATCCACCCCTGTCTTCTGTCCTCTCCCATCCTTCCTCAACAGACATTAGCCTCTTCCCCAAAGCCCCTTTCACCCCATCCATCCATCTCATCCTAGGACGTCCCCTCATGTTCATTCCCTCCACATCTGCCTTCCATACCTCTTTTACTAATTTTTCTTCATTCATTCTTTCCATGTGTCCAAACCATTCTAATACTCTTTCATCAACCCTATCTCCCAACTCCCTTTCCACCCCTGATCTCCTCCTCACCTCCTCATTTCTCACTCTATCCAGCCTAGTAACACCCATCATACTTCTCAGACACCTCATCTCAAACACATTCAAACTCCTCTTTTCCTCTCTTATGTACCATGTTTCTGCCCCATACAGTGCTGTTGGCACAATCACTCCTTCATACAGTCTCCTCTTAGCATCCATTCCCAAATGTCTATTACTCATTACACTTTTTAAGGGGGCCGTCGCGATGAATTTCCGAAAAAATCGAAATATTCGAAAAAAAAATTCCCTGTCATCTAGTGGCCTTTGGCAAGCCAGTCCTGAAATATTTCAGCGAAATACCAAAAAATAAAGGAGTTAAGGCTATTTTTCTGACCCCCTCCCACTTCCCAGTACACCTTCGCTGCACATATGTTCGACTAAGTTATTTCATCGCAATAAAAATGGCACAAATGCGATATATTTTGTTATTCACTAATAAAGACTAGCTGGAAACTTGTCCTACACATGGGGAAAGCACTTCACACTCGTGAGTAAATTGAGAGAATTATTGTGAGTAGGTGGAAAAAGCAAATTGTCGCTCCTTGGAGAACTTTTATTTGAAGCTATAATCATTTCAAAAATGCCTAAACATTCGAAGAAGAAACGTGCATTTCATGAAAGCTAAGAAACTGAATCAAATTATTGAGAAAGAGTGTACTTCTGCCTTGGTTATTACTGGAGATGACTCATAGCAGTGTTGCTGCGCGCACACGGGCTCGCTAAAGCTGACCGCGCGTTATCACACTCCTATACCCCTCCACATCCTCGTTTCTCAAATGACATCACCGCAAACATCGAGCATGCGTGATGTACCATCACGTGCCTCTTCAAATGAAACGTTCCGAGTGCTTTTTGTCACAAGAGCGACTATCATTGATCATAACTTTGGAAGGACACATAATCTTCTTTCTCACTTGGTTGGAGTCAATCCCATCATTACAAAAGCACTTGAGGAACAAGACAGACACAGAATGGAAATGGACACCAAAGACCAGAAAGATGAAGAAAAAACTATTGTTCAGCTCCGATTTTCAGCTGGGAGCTTTCTAGTAAGTGAACCTAGCGACAATGAGGGAGGTGGTGCCTCCTGAAACCCTCACCTTCTAAGTGACTAATACCTCGTAAAAGGGGGGACCAGGTACCAGCTACACTTTATAATAACATGTGAATGACATAGAATGCAAGAAGATTGGCGCAGAGAGAGAGAGAGAGAGAGAGAGAGAAAAAAAAAAATCTAAATGAAATATATAAAAAATGCAGGGAAATGTATTTTGAACTTCAAAGCTCAATATCTCAAAACTACACTTTTCTCTACATTTTTCTATCTCCTCCGTAACTACTTGGCCGATTTTAATGGGGTTTGGATCATTTGAAAGCTGAATAAATTTGCAAACTTTTTGTCGTGGGGTTTTTCATTTTTTGTGATAGAAGTCGATATATTGTATATATATATAAAAAAAAAAGAAAAAAAGACACTATTCAAAATTCTTTCTCCTAAACTAAATTCCAAAAACTGTGCGATAATTTTTTAGGTACTGCTATAGAGCATTTGTGGTATTTTGTTCAGCATGCTCAGTCAATGGATAAATGAGATAGAAAGTTTGTAATTGTTCATTTTTTTTTTTTTTAATAACTTCATTGTTTTTCAACCAAATGATATGAAAATTGGTGGTGAACATCTCAGTATATGTATATATAACATATAAAAAATTCACGAAATTCCGATCATAATTGACTAAGTTCATTTTCGAGCACGACGGCCCCCTTAATCCACCAAGGCATTTACTCGCTTCTCTCAATCTACATTCTACCCCCACTCCACCTTTTCCTGCCACATTTGCACCCAAGTATCTAAAACTATCCACTTCCTCCAGGCGCTCTCCCTTAACCCCTTCCATACGGTGCCGCATACATAGGCGGCATGAGGAGCAAGTGGATACGTGAGGATGCCATATCGGCGTCTTGATTATATTTATTGTAGTTGCCCCTGCGTAATGACATACTCTCTAAACTGTCTTCATCACATTTTCTATGGTTATCAAAATTCATGGGTGAAAGAGAGAACGATCGATCTAAGCGGTGACTATATTTTATGATGTGAGTATTATTACGACACATCGTACATCTGGCAGCTAATGCTGCCCGCAAGATTTTGGCCCGTACTGAAGAGGTTAATGCTCACTTCCAGTCTACTGCCACTTTCACCCCTTGTACATCTCATCACCTTACTTTTACCCACATTTATCTTCAGCTTTCTTCTTTCACACACTCTCCTCAACTCTGTCACCAACTTCCTCAATCCCTTCTCCGATCCTGCTACATGCGCAGTGTTGTCCACAAACAACAGCTGGCTCATCTCCCACTTTTCTCCATTTTCTTTAACCATCTCCAATCCCTGACCCACTACCCTTGCATTTACCTCTCACACCACCCCATCCATGTATAAGTTGAACAGCCAGGGAGACATAATGCATCCTTGACGAAGTCCCACCTTTACCTCGAACCACTCACTCTCTCCATTTCTAATCCTGACACATGCTCTACTACTATCGTAAAAACTCGACAGCTTTCCTCCTATCCCGTACATCCACAAAACCTCCCACAGTGCCTTCCTGTCTACCCTGTCATAAGCCTTTCCCAGATCCATAAAAGCCCAAAAAACATCCTTCCCCTTTCCTATAGCTTTCTCACATATCTGTCTTACCACAAAAATCTGATCTACACAACCTCTACCCGTCCTAAATCCACACTGTTCACCACCAACAATTATTCCCTCTGTTCCTCTCTTAATCCTCTCAATCAAGATCCTCCCACAAGCATTCCCAACTACACTTAACAAGCTAATCCCTCTGCTAATCTCCTATTACTTTTCATTTTCAAGACATTTGTTAGCTTCACTCTACAGTTTACCTCCACCCTAACTCCTCTATTCCCTCTTAAATGTAACTCTGAATAGATAAAACTATCCACTTCCTCTTGCCTCTCTCCTTTAAGACTTGGCTCCAACCCACTGCCACCCTCACCCACTTGTACATCTCATCTTACTTTTACCCTCTGTATATAAATGGTAGAATTATACAGAGAATACATCTCCATATGTATCTTTAACCACTTCCATACGGTGCCGCACACGTAGGCGTTATGAGGAGCAAGTGGGTACGTGATGATGCCGACGTCGCCCTTTTGATTATATTTATTGTAGTCATACCTACGTAAGATTCATTCTCTCTAAACTGGTTGCATCATATTTTCTATGGTTATCAAAATTCACGGGTGAAAGAGAACGAACAATTAAGCACTGACTTTATTTTTTTATAATGCGATTATTATGACGCAACATCGCACATCGGGCATCTAATGCTGCCAGACGTGCGATGTGCCCCGTATTGAAGGGGTTAACCTCCCTGGCACACAAAACCCATTTGTTTGGATTTCATGGAGATTACAGCTCAATCTGACTTGATCAATCAACAAACATGTCTTTTTGCTATTATACATACATATACCAAAGGCTTTTTCCTCCTTACATGGGGGGTAGCCAAAAAGAAAAAGGTATAGAAATCACTCCCACCCATTTCATTTCCCATATATTCCATTCCCCTCCACCCTCCTATCTTAGCACCTCCTGGATGATGGGACATTCCTGCATCCTGTCCACTGCCCTGGGTCAGAAGAAGTGTCGCAAGACAGCACATCCACAGCAAGGCCGCTTCATAAATTCGGCGACCCCCCCCTCTCCGTCCCCTCATGCAGGAAAGGAGAAGACAGGGAGAAATCCCTTCAGGCTGCGTCAATTTTTTTTTTCTCGTACATACTTCCTCACCCCCCATCCCCCACCCACTTCCCCTCATGCATCACAGCCTCATCTATACACAACCCTTCTCCATTCACCCCTATCTTCTGTCCTCTCCCATCGTTCCTCTACAGACATTCCTTTCTTTTGTAAAGCCCCTTTCACCCCATCCATCCATCTCATCCTAGGACGCCCCCTCATATTCACTCCTCCCAACTCCACCTTCCAAACTTCTTTTACTAATCTTTCTTCACTCATTCTTTCGCTATTATACTACCAACAATTCAAGAACTAAAACATTCAGCAATTTTTCATCTAAACAAAATAAAACTTACTGTCTGAGCCTTTCTTTTGTAAATATTCTTTTGCTTTCTTCTGTAATTCTATCTGTTCTTCTGACATGTCCATCTTGAGGGGTTCATCATGAGATTTCGAGTCTGAATGTTCTTTCTCACCTTCATCAGAGCTGTAAAAATTGTTCTCATATAATCATTCTTCCAATACAAATGCTATTGCACAATCAGTTCAAAATATTGGCATGTGCCATACAGTATTTTAGACACAAACACACACAAGCAATAGACATGAGTAAACGAACCAGATACTGTACTCTAAAAAACAAGAGTGATACATGAAGTGAAAAATAGGGAAGTTATTCTGTTGCTTATGGTATATGAAACAAAAGATAATTGAAAAAGATGTGCAGTGAGAAGTGATATGCTTCACCAGATCTGAAACACTTTGAAAATATACACAAACAAATGTGTGCAACCAAGGCCTCTGTGGGGCAAGAAAATGTTTTGATGGGTTCCCAATAGTTAGAGTTTCTATATCTATGTACTGGGGTATTCACTTCATGTTATCATGTATTATTAATTGCATAGGAAATATGGAGGGTGGCTGTGTAAATGAAGCAGCCCTCCTAGATATGCTTTGTCTTGCTGCATTGCTTCGGACCTTGACAGTGGGCAGGAGACCAGGATGACCCTTCATCTGTGAGAAGCTATGATGTGAGGGAAATGAGTAACAGAAAGGAGTGGAAAGGGTGGGAGTGGGTCATACCTTCGCTGGCTATCTCCCTATATTACAAGGGGGAAGAGGCCCTTGGTATATAGATAGATGGTATACAGTCAATGGTTTAGGGACTACTTCGGGGTGCTCCTTTGGACTAGAACTACATTTGTCTATGTTAAAGTGGAATCTCTACTAGAAGAATGATACTTTTGTACTATGGCAATTCCTCCTTTATGCTGTTCACTTGAAACTATCATTACTACTTCTTTGAGTATACCCTTTTCTTATCCTGTGTCCCTGTGACAATGGGATTTTATATATATATATATATATATATATATATATATATATACACGTCGACCATCACTCATCTGGGAATCATTAATCCGGAACAATCAGTTATCCGGGATTATTTTCGCTACTGGCCGCTAGCATTTGGTGGCACTGTTCTACAAAAACAAATTTGAGCAGGAATTATAAACACCAGCATCCGGCAATCTTTTCCTCTCGTGATTTTTACACTTTGGTAAAAAAAAAAAAAAAAAAAAAAGAGTTCTATCCCCTACCATGGCTCCAGTGAATAAAGGAACTGACAAGCGAACACATAAATCATTGTCAATATCAGAAAAGGTTGAACTTTTGAAAAAACTTGATAAAGGTGTGTCTGTGAGAAGCGTGTGTGAATTCTATGGCATTGGATCATCAACAGTGTATGATATAAAGAAACAGAAAGAAAAGTTACTCGGCTTTTTTGCTAACAGTGAGTCGAAGAAACAGATGTTTAAAAGGAAATCAATGAAACCAGGTAAAAGTGCAGAACTAGATCAAGTAATGATGAGGTGGTTTAAGTTGCGTGAAAGTGAAGGTGTTGAACTGTCAGGTGATCTTGTGAAGGCACAAGCAAAATTATTTCACGAAGAACTTGGATTGGAACATCAGTGTGATTACACTGAAGGATGGTTGCAGCATTTTAAGGATGGACATGGCTTAAAGTTTCGTGCAATGTGCGGTGAAAAAAGATCAGCTGACAAGGATGCAGCTGAACAATTTGTTGACGAGTTTGCCAAGTTGGTCATTGATGAAAATTTAACTCCTGACCAAGTCTATAATGCAGATGAAACTGCACTCTTTTGGAAATGTACTCCCAAAAGAACACTGAAATCGGAGGATGCAGAATCACCTACAGGCTATAAAGCATCAAAAGTTCGCGTAACTATACTGGGATGTAGCAACGCTGCAGGAACACACAGATGTAAGTTGCTGGTTATAGGGAAAAGTTTACATCTTCGAGCGCTCAAAGGTATAACAAATCTTCCTGTAAATTATCATGCAAACAAAAAAGGTTGGGTAACAACTGAACCTTTTCTGGATTGGTTCATTAAAGACTTTATCCCAGAAGCAAGAGCTCTCTGTAACTCTATTGGGTTGGATCCTAACTGTAAGATAATGTTAATTTTAGCTAACTGTTCTGTGCATCCAAAAGCAGAACTGCTGGCAAAAGATAATGTTTTTTGTGTCTATCTCCCACCTAACTGCACCTCACTGATTCAACCTATGGACAATGGCATATTACGTTCATTTAAGTGTAAGTACCGCACTAATTTTATGAGGCGCCTACTGAGTGAAGTTAATTCTGGGAAGCCTGTATGTGAGTTTGTTCGCGAATTTAATATTCGTGATATGATTTACTGTGTTGCTAATACTTGAAAAAGCTGTACTGCCAACCACACTGAAAATAGATGGCACAAATTGTGGCCATCATTAATTTTTGAAACAGCACCTGGTGAAACGCTTGAACCAAACTTTACAGGATTTAAGCCTTCTAAGGAAAAGCAGCATATAAATGATCTGTTGTCTTATGCACGAGAACTTACTGACTTGGCAGCGAAGGATCTTGCATCACGGATGGATGACGATAACATTGATGAATGGATGGATGTTGATGCCGGTGCCCCTGTTGTTCATCATTATACTGACTCAGAAATTGTAGAAATGGTTATAAGCCCAGAAAAACAAACCAGTGAAGGAGAAAGTAGTGATGAAAATGAGGAAAAAGTACCAGAAAGAATTTCTATTGAACATTTAATTCAGCTGACAGGTGAACTGCTGAAAGGTTTAGAGCAGCGGAGTTTTATAACTGAGCAAGAAATAATGAATATTTACATGTTGCAGGATAAATTGATCAAAGAAAGGCCTAAATATATGAAGCAACAAAGTTTGCAAGATATATTAAAAAAAAATGGCTAAAAAACATTCAGCAGACGTGTCTAGCGAAAAAGCAGTGCCTTCTACGTCTGGCAACCCAGGAGTGTTGCTAACGTCACCAACACCATTACGTCTAGATGACAATGAAGATTCCGACAGCCTAGATGATGTGTTTCAGTGATGATCTTCAGTACGTAGGCTACGTTTACTATATGATTGTATTTCATCAAACTTGAATTTATTTTATAATTTTACGCAAATAATAATAGCAGTGACGATCTCTCTCTCTCTCTTTCTCTTGGCCTGATCAGCTGATAAGACTCTCTCTCGCTGCCAACTTATGATTTCCGTGTGTAGCCTACGTTTACACACTTACGGTTCTAGTGATGTCCTTTCTTGTGCAACATTACCATTTATTTTAATTGTACAGTACTCATATTATCATTTTTTTTTTTTTGTACGAAAATCAATAACATTACTTTGGAAGTAGCAGTGATGAATTTCCCTGTGTAGCCTACATGAACCACTTATGTTTTTTGTATGTAAGGAACCATTCATTTTATTTTACTTGTACTGTACTTTATTTCAACAAAGTTTCACTTGAATTTATTGGATATTTGTCTTTTCTTTATTAACCAACATGTGCTTATATAAGGGGTATCTTAAATTTAAAATGAGGTGATTAATTATTTGGTTTCCTGCATTCTTGGCTAATCAATCACTAATCCAGAAAAATGGATAATCTGGCACTCTCTCTGTCCCAAAGTTGCCGGATAAGTGATAGTCGACCTGTATATATACATATATGTATAATGGTTTGTGGGGCTGGCACCCGCTTGGACCTTAACCTTCCTGGTGGTTTGGAACTATTCATACATGAATGCAGGAGACAGTGTCTATGGTATGCCACTGCAGTGACAATACCCAAAGGAAGCTAATGCATCACAGTGTTACCAAGTCACCTCAGATCCAAGGGGAGCAGCAGTCAGGGACCATTACTCTGAGTGGTGGCCCTTCCTAACCTCTGCACCACAGCCAGGATTCAAACATTTTGGAAGGAAATTAAGAGAGGAAGAGGGGGCAAACAAGGAGAGAAAGAGAGAAAGAGAGAGAGAGAGAGAGAGAGAGAGAGAGAGAGAGAATGAGAGAGACAGAGAGAGAATGAGAGAGAGACAGAGAGAGAATGAGAGAGAATGAGAGAGAGAGAGAGAGAGAGAGAGAGATATGATAATGGAAGAGACGCCAGTAAGAGGAAGATGGGCAGAATATTTTATGGAGTTGCTAATGTGAAGGAGGATAGGGAGGGAAAGGTAGTTGCAGGGGGAAGTGGTAAGAAAAGGATGGTGATGAATGAGGAAAAATAAAGAAAGAAAAGGTGACAGCAGTTATTAAAAGGATGAGAGCAGGTAAGGCACATAGGTTGGAGGGGTGTCATGTGGAGAGTCTAAAACAGGGAGGTTATAATGATGATGGACTGGCTGGTGAGGTTGTTTATGTTTGTCTAAAAGAGGGTAGTGCCGGAGTACAAGTGCAAGTGTAGTAGTTTCAGAAGGATTAGTCTGTTGAGTGTAGTTGGGAAGGCTTATGGGATTACGAGAGGAACAGATAAAGTAACTTGTGAGGAATAGTGTGGGTTTAGGATAGGCAGGGGTTGCATGGATCAGATTTTTGTGGTAAGGCAGATATGCGAGAAAGCTTTTAGGAAAAGGTAAGTGTGTTTTTTTGGACTTTATGGATGCATTATATCAACTTGACCATTCAATTTATACATCGATGGGGTGGTACATACATATACCAAAGGCTTTTTCCCCCTTACACAGGGGTTAGCCAAAAAGAAAAAGGCATAGAAATCACTCCCACCCATTTCATTCCCATATATTCCACTTTCCTCCACCCTCCTATCTTGGCACCTCCTGGATGACAGGTCATCCCTGCATCCTGTCCACTGCAGGGATGGTACAAGAGGTAAATGCAATTGTAATGGGTCAGGGATTGGAGATGGTTAAAGAAAATGGAGAAAATGGGAGATAAGCTAGTTGTTGTTTGTTATAA
The DNA here is from genome assembly GCF_046742065.1 of Oratosquilla oratoria. NCBI lineage: Eukaryota > Metazoa > Arthropoda > Malacostraca > Stomatopoda > Squillidae > Oratosquilla > Oratosquilla oratoria. Next base: position 38,133,025 of record NC_134781.1, on the reverse strand, counting down.
ATAATCATTGCCCTAATTAATCCTAAAATACTGGATAATTACAGGAATGTGGGGATCATAAACTTCATTGTGACAGTGCCAAGGCCCATATTTTGGAGCAGCATTGCAACACGTTAGTTTCAGTTAAAATAGCAGTCAATTACAACTCAAATTACAAAATTAACTTAGACAATAAAATAAAGTATTTCACATAAAACTATCTTAAGAAGAGATTAATATTAATTAATAGTCAATTCTCTGTATGCTGCAATATCTAATTATAGCTTCTGTTTTATTATTAGGTGCAGAAAGCCACACTGGGCAGTACATAGATCTCCAGAAGAAAGTAGTGGATGACATTGGGCCATTGAAAGTGTTGGGGGTCTGCACAGATTTACCTAGTTGTAATATACGGGAAGGGAGCTATGCTCGTGGTGACTCGTCTTTGTATCTCTCCGCATCAAGTTCTATCTGAAAATCTTGTATAGTGTTTGCACATACTGTTTCGTTGTCTAATTTGTTCCATCTATTTATCGCTCTGTGTGGAAAGCTGTTCCTTTTCAAGTTTTTTCTATAACTGTCCTTTTTCAGTTTTCTTCCGTGTCCTCTTGTTTTACCATTGTCCCACACTAACAAGTCGTTCCTGTCTAAAACTTCCATTCCTTTCATTATTCTGTAGATAGTCAACAAATCTCCTCTTTCTCTTCTTTGTTCCAAAGTTGGTAGATTCAATTTGGACAGTCTTTGCTCATATGTTAGTTTGGCGAGAGTCGGTGCTAGTTTGGTTCTCACTCTTTGTATTCTTTCTAGTTACTTAATATTCTTTTTGGTACTGGGTGTCCAAAGTGATGCTGCATACTGAAGTTTTGGTCTTATTAGTGTAGTTAGTATTTTCTTTATCATTTCTTCATCCAAATAAGCAAATGCCACTTTGATTGACCTCAATAAATTGTAGGTTTCTCCGAATATTTTATTTATATGCTTATCAGGTTTCATGTCCTTTCCAATCGTCACTCCAAGATCTTTATCAGAGTTTGCTTTTTCTACTTTTTCTTCCCCAATTCTGTAATCTTTTGATATTCTGTTTTTACTCTTTCCAAACTCCATTATACTGTATTTCTTTTTACTAAATTTTACTTTCCACTTTTGAGTCCAATTCCAGATCGTGTTGCAATGAGTTGCAGTCCTCTTCCGTTTTTACCTTCTTTAGTAATTTTGCATCATCTGCAAAGAAATTCATATAGCACTCCACACCTTCATTCATGTCATTAATGTATACGGCAAACATGATTGGGGCCAGTACTGATCCTTGCGGGACACCGCTTTTTACTTCTTCCCAGTTAGAGAATTTTTCTCTAATTACAACTCTCATTTTCCTCCCAATCAGGAAATCTTTCATCCATTCCAATAATTTTCCTCTGATGTCACCTTTTGACTCTATCTTCTTTATAAGTTTCCTATGTGGTACCTTATCGAATGCCTTTTGCAGGTCCAGAAAAGCACAGTCCGCCCACCCATCTCTTTCTTGTATTATGTCTATTAATCTTGAGTAGAAACAGATCAAATTTGTGCATGACAATGCCTCTAATATGAAAAAGGCTTGGTAACTGCTTCAGTTGAAGTATCCCCACATAAAACCATATGGTTGCATAGCTCACACTCTGCACTTAATATTCACAGACCTAAAAAAGATCAAGCTTGCAGAAAATATCCAGTCTGACTGCATAGAAGTTTGCAAAGCAGACAAACAGTCCCAAAATCTCACTGCTCTACTCAAACAACATCAACAGCAGTCACCACAGGGGCAACAGCAAACACTAAAACTGCCTGTTAAAACAATGTAGGAATTATTAGTATATTACTCATTTCTAAAGATCACAACTTGCAAAATAGTATTTGAAATCTCATTCTTATGCCAGTAAAGTTGCTGTGAATTCTTTATTAATGGTACATTTAATTTAATATTTCTCATGGCTGAGCTGTTTTGAATTGAGAATTCATACTGGTACTAATATTGTCCTCCTCCTTTGTTTCAGATGGGGATCCATTATCCAGTGTCTGAAGAGTGTATGCATTAACAATCATGCACTTCAGAAGTATTTTGGGATTGGACTGAGGGTATTCTCAAGCTCCTAAAGCCAGTGGCAGATGCTATCACTGTCATAGGAGACAATAAAAACCTCTCTCTGGTAATGAAAGTGTTCAGTGATTTAAAGCTCTCCTTTGAAGAGAATCTCTACCCATCCCAAATCCTCAAGAGTGAAGATGATGCCCTCAAGGAAATAATTCATGAAAGGAAGAAATTCCTGGTGAAAATTATTCACCTTGCAGCCAACTTTGTGGATCCTTGTTACTGTGGATGTCACTTTTCAGGTGAAGAAGCGGTACATACATACATACACCAAAGGCATTTTCCCCCTACATGGGGGGTAGCCAAAAAGAAAAAGGCATAGAAACCACTCCCACCCATTCCATACATACATATACCAAGGCTTTTTCCCCCTTACAAGGGAGGTAGCCAAAAAGGAAAAGGCATAAAATCATTCCCACCCATTCCATCCCTGAATACACTCCACACCCCTCCACCCTCCCTCTTATCTTAGCACCTCCTGGATGATGGGTCATCCCTGCACCTTGTCCAATGCCCTGGGTCAGAAGCAGTGTCGCAAGACACAGCATATCCACAGCAAGGCCGCTTCATTAAATCGGCGACCCCCCCATTGCATAAAAGAATACGGGGAGAAATCACTTTGGGCTGTGTCAAATTTTGCTCACACATACTACCTCACCCCCCATCCCCCTGAACATTCCACCTCATGCATCACATCATCATCCATATACAACCATTCTCCATTCACCCCTGTTTTCAGTCCTCTCCCGTCCTTCCTCAACAGACGTTCCCCTCTTCCCCAAAGCCCCCTTCACCCCATCCATCCACATCATCCTAGGACGTCCCCTCATGTTCACTCCCTCCATATCTGCCTTCCATACTTCTTTTACTAGTCTTTCTTAACTCATTTTTTCCATGTGTCCAAACCATCCTAATATTCTTTCATCAACCCTATCTCCCAACTCCCTTTCCACCCCTGTTCTCCTCCTCACCTCCTCATTTCTCACTCTATCTAGCCTAGTAACCCCCATCATACTTCTCAGACACCTCATCTCCAACACATTCAAACTCCATTTCTCTTCCTCTCTTATGTTCCATATTTCTGCCCCATACAGTGCTGTTGGCACAATCACTCCTTCATACAGTCTCTTCTTAGCATCCATTCCTAAATGTCTATTCCTCATTACACTCTTTAATCCACCAAGGCATTTACTCACTTCTCTCAATCTACATTCTTCCTCCACCTTCACTCCACCTTTTCCTGCCACATTTGCACCCAAGTATCTAAAACTATCCACTTCCTCCAGTCGCTCTCCCTTAATGCTCACTTCCAGTCTACTGCCACTTTCACCCCTTGTACATCTCATCACCTTACTTTTACCTATATTTATCTTTAGCTTTCTTCTATCACATACTCTCCCAAACTCTGCCACCAACTTCCTCAGTCCCTCCTCCGATCCTGCCACAAGTGCAGTGTCGTCCGCAAACAACAGCTGGCTCACCTCCCACTTTTCTCCATTTTCTTTAACCATCTCCAATCCCTGACCTATTACCCTTGCATTTACCTCTCACACTACCCCATCCATGTATAAGTTGAACAGCTAGGGCGACATAACGCATCCTTGACGAAGTCCCACCATTTACCTCGAACCACTCACTCTCTCCATTTCTAATCCTGACACAAGCTCTACTACTCTCATAAAAACTCTTGACAGCTCCCAGAAGCTTTCCTCCTATCCTGTATATCTGCATAACCTCCCACAGTGCCTTTCTGTCTACCCTATCATAAGCCTTTTCCAGATCCATAAAAGCCCAAAAAACATCCTTCCCCTTTCCTATAGCTTTCTCACATATCTGTCTTACCACAAAGATCTGATCTACACAACCTCTACCTGTCCTAAATCCACACTGTTCCTCACCAATTACTCCCTCTGTTCCTCTCTTAATCCTCTCAATCAAGATCCTCCCATAAGCCTTCCCAACTACACTTAACAAGCTAATCCCTCTGAAACTATTACATTCACACTTGTCCCCTTTTCCCTTGTAAAGTGGAACTATAAAGGCACTCTTCCAGTCCTCCGGCACTCTACCCTCTCTCCAGCAAACATTAAATAACCTCACCAGCCAGTCCACCATCACTGTACCTCCTTTTTTCAGACATTATGCATGGCATCCATCCTGACCAGGTGCCTTAACTGCTTTCATCATCTTAACCTCTTCACTCCAGGGCACATCACACGTCTAGCAGCATTAGCTGCCCGACGTGCGATGTTGCGTCATAATAATCGCATTATAAAAAATAAAGTCCGTGCTCAATCGTTCGTTCTCTTTCACCCGTGTATTTTGATAACCATAGAAAATTGATGAAGCCAGTTTAGAGAGAATGGAAATTACGTAGGTACAACTACAATAAATATTATCAAGATGGCAACGTCGGCATCATCGAGTACCCACTTGCTCCTCATGCCGCCTACGTAGGCGTCACTGTATGGAAGTGGTTAACAAATGCCTTCACTTCATCCTTCCTTATTTCTCCTCCATTTTCCTCACTCATCACTCTCATTTTCTTAGCATTTCCCACTGCAACTATCTTTCCCTCTCTATCCTCCTTCACATTTAGCAACTCCCTAAAATATTCTGCCCATCTTCCTCTTACTGCCTTCTCTTACATTATCATCTCTCCATCTGCACCTTTTACCTTTTCTTCTCTACTTGATTCGCCTCCTCTTCTTCTCTTAATTTCTTTCCAAAACATCTTTTTATTACTTTCAAAAAATTCTGTCATACTCTTACCCCATTTCACATCTGCTCTCCTCTTTACCTCCTTTAACTTTTGCTTTACTTCTCTTTTCTTTTCTTTGTACCTCTCATATGACTCCCTCATCCTATTTTGTAACCAATCTGTGAAAGCTCGCTTCTTCTCTTCTACAACCTTCTTTGTTTCCTTATCCCACCATTCACTACCCTTCCTTCTATTTCCTCCTGTCCTTCTTGTTCCACAAACCATCTTTGCACACTTTATGACTCCCTCCTTGAACCATCCCCATTCCTCCTCCACACCTAGCTCTACTCTATCCTTTACTACCTCCCACTCCTCCTTCAGCTTCTTTTCGTACTCCTCCTTTTCCTTTTCATTCAAAGAGTTCACTCTAAGAACCTCCCTACCTTTTGTCCCTTTCCTCTTTCTCCATCTATCCTCCACTCTCAACTTACCTTCCACCAGAAAATGATCTGATATTTCCCCACCCTCTCCCTTTAGCACATGTACATCCTTAACTCTTCCTATCATAATCCCATTTACCACTACATAATCCATTAACGCTCTATCTACCACCCTTCCCTCCACCACCCTCTCCCATGTGTACTTATGCTTGACTTTCTTCCAAAACACTGTATTTGCTATCATCAACTCTCTAGACACATTTCCACCATCAACTCTCCACTACGATTCTTTCCTGGAACTCCACATTTCCCAACCACTCCATCAATTGGACCATTTCCTACCCTAGCATTAACCTCTTCACTCCGGGGCACATCGCACGTCTGGCAGCATTAGCTGCCCGACACTCGATGTTGCGTCATAATAATCGCATTATAAAAAATAAAGTCAGTGCTCAATCGTTCGTTCTCTTTCACCCGTCAATTTTGATAACCATAGAAAATATGATGAAGCCAGTTTAGAGAGAATGGAGGTTACGTAGGTATGACTACAATAAATATAATCAAGACACCGACGTCGGCATCATCGCATACCCACTTGCTCCTCATGACGCCTACGTAGGCGTCACCGTATGGAAGTGGTTAAGGTCTCCCAGTACTATTACATTGACATTTCTCCCTAAATCCTCTATGCACTCATTTAAATCTATCCAAAAGGCCTCCTTTTCTTACAAAGGATTACAAAGACGGAGCATGCCGACAGGAGACCTTTTGGTCCATATCTAGGTCGGATGCGAAAAAAAATCATAATAATAATAAAAGAATAAATAAAAACTATGATAATGTAAATAACAAATAAAATACATAAATAAATGCATAGGTATAGTTAAATTATAAGCATACAGGTAAATAGTAAATAATAATAAATTGACATATAACTAATAATAAATGAAAATCAGACAGACAAATTATAACAAAACAAAAACAAATATAAAATAAATTATAATCATTACAGCATCTTGCTTAGGTGTTTATCTAAATGATTCTTAAAGCTTTGAACTGAACTACATTGCACTACCTGTGCAGGAAGTTTATTCCATTCATTAACTACACAGTTGGCAAAGTTGTTTCTACCTACTTCCAAATTGAATCTATTTCCGGACAGTTTGAGACCATTTTCTTGTCGGATTCTCATTCAATGTAAAATTTTGCCACTTTTGATGTTGTCAATTCCCTTTAAAATCTTAAAGACCTGTATCAAGTCACCTCTGAGTCTACGCTTTTTTAGGGAAAACAGATTCATATCTTTTAGTCAATTTTCGTATGATTTATTTTTGATATTTGGAATCAGTTTTGTGGCTCGCCGTTGCACTTTTTCCAGTCTGTCAATGTCTTTAATGAGTTTCGTTTCGGTGACCATACGGAAACAGCATATTCCAAATGTGGATGAACTAACGATTTATATAGCTTGTTAATGAGTGATGGACTTTTGAAATCAAAAGATCGCGCAATCAGTCCTAGAATCTTATTTGCTTTCTCAGAGGCTGAAATACACTGCTTGGATGATTTGAGGTCGTTACTGATAATTACGCCGAGATCTTTTTCACTATCCACTTTTAACGAATTTCCAAATAACTTGTAATCGTACTTACTGTTATTTTTACCTATGCGCATTACCTTGCATTTACTTGTGTTAAATTTCATTAGCCACTTTTCAGACCATTCCTGTAATTGATCTAAATCTTCTTGAATATGTAATTGGTTTGAGTGTTCATTTGCCACTCCACACAGTTTTGTATCATCAGCAAATTTGGAAACAGTAGATTTTAGTCCATGGTCTATATCATTTATATATACTATGAATAGAAGTGGCCCAAGAACGGAACCCTGAGGAACTCCACTTGTAACATTTTTCCATCTAGAAGTTTTTCCATTTAAAACAACTCTGTTTTCGACCATTCAACCAATTACTAGTCCAACCTAATAGGCTACCACTTATTCCGTGTAAAGCTAATTTAGTAAGTAGTCTTTCGTGTGGGACGGTATCAAAAGCTTTTGCAAAGTCTAGATATATTAAATCTATATTGTTTCTTTTGTCATAATTCGAGTAAGTTAGTCACGCAAGAACGTTTCCGTCTGAAACCATGCTGGCTATCATTTATCAAATGGTTACTTTCTAAATGATGTTCGATAGCATCTCTGATGATAGTTTCCATTATTTTTCCTACGATTGAAGTCAAACTTATAGGCCTATAGTTATTTGGCTTCTTTTTGTCACCTTTTTTGAATATGGGAGTAACATTAGCTAGCTTCCATTCTCTTGGGACATCTCCGGATATGATGGATTTCTTGAAAATAATTTCTAATGGAACAACAATCTCATTTTTCATTTCCTTTAAGATTCTTGGATGCCAACTGTCAGGCCCTGGTGTTTTATTAACTTTGAGTTAATCTATACACCTTTTAATTTTTTCTTTTGTTATATTTACCGTAGTAAGTTTACCCCAGACTTTTCACAGGTTTCAGTTTGGAATTCACTTTGAGGTGTTTCGTTTATGAATACCGAGCTAAAATAATTGTTTAAGATATTACACATTCCTTCATTTGAATATTCAAGTTGACCGTCAGCAGATAATAGTGGACCAATGTGATTCCTAACAACCTTTTTATCTCTAATGTAACTATAGAATTCTTTGGGATTCTCTTTGGATTTATCAGTGATGTTCATTTCGTATTGTCGTTTTCTTTTTCTTATTGTCTTTTTTAAATCTCTCTGTATTGATACATAACTTTCATAGTCATTAGATGCACCCGAGCACTTATATTTCTTATAAGCTTGTCTCTTTTTAGCAATACTTCTTTTAGTTTCTTTGTCGAGCCACTTTGGGCGAGCCTGATTTGGGGGACGTCTGTTCTTAAAAGGAATGTAAGTTTGAATCATCTTAGTGAGCGTATTTTGAAATATTTCCCACATTTGATCTACAGGTCTTTCGTTTAATTTTGCCTCCCAATCTGTAAGCTGAAGCTCCTGACGTAGTCCTATGAACTGAGCTTTACTGAAATCGGGTATTTTAGAAACACAAGTATCTATTCTAAAATTGTTTAGGAGTTTGAATCTAACCAAGTTGTGATCGCTATTTGCAACAGATTCACCGACTTCTACATCAGTTAACATGCTTTCACGGCTAGTGATCAATAGATCGAGTAAGTTTCCATATCTTGTGGGCTCTTTTACATGCTGAATTAAGTAATTGTCACCAAGAAAATCAATCAAGCGACTACCTATATGGCCATGTTCAAGGGTCATCCAATCAATGTCAGTAAAATTGAAATCACCCATTATCAATAAATCCCGGTTGCAGAAACTAGACAGTTCTTGAAATAACAGTTTGTCGTCTGCTAATGATAATGTCTTTGGCCTATATATTACACCTATATTAATTTTTTGTCCATTTGTTTGGGTTAACTCAACCCACAAACTTTCATATGCATCCTGTTTCACTTTCTCTAAAACACAAGCATGAACAATGTTTTTAACGTACAACAGAACACCCCCACCTTTCTTGTGGTTTCTATCCTAATGAAAGTGTTCTACACTTTTCTCACTGCCAGGCCCATATGCACTCACAAAGACCCACATCTCCTTTCCCAGTTTCACCTTCATCCACATTATCCTTGAGGAAACCTCCTTCCACTCCACTACACGTTTACCTATCTCTTCACTTACTAGATTAGCCACCCCTTCCCTCCCTTGCCCTCTCTTCACTCCTGATTACCTCCCACTTACACTCCCAAACTTACACTCACCCTTCCCTTTCAACTTAGTTTCATTCAAAGCCAACACATCCATCTTTCTTCTCACAAACATACTACCTATCTCTTCCCTTTTACTCTCATCTGTACCACATCCACGCACATTAAAAGACCCAAACCTTAGGGTGCTGGTCGGAAAACTCCCAGACCCTCATATGTCTTTACTTTCTCTTTTAGGAATGTCCCCTGTGGGGCTACAAGGAGAAAGATGCCTAGTCCCAATCCCCGTCCCTTTCTTCTCGCCTCTTACGATCCAAGTGGAAATACTTGGTGGCAGTATTCTCTTCTCCCATCACTAAGTATGACACACCTAAGTCAGTTGAACATGTATGTTCCCTCCTTGGACTGGCAGGATAATATCATGCATTTATTAACAATTTTGCTTCAGTTACATCTCCCCTTACTATTCTCCTCAAGAAAGATACTTCCTTCCAGTGGCATGATGTTTATCAGGAAAGTTTTGATCCATTGAAGCATGCCCTTACTGAAGCACCTGTGTTGGCATTCCCAGATTATAGTCTTCCCTTTACTATTTGTACAGATGCTTCTAGTACAGGCATTGGAGCTGTACTTATGTAGCAAATAGATGGATCTAGACCCCATGTTACTGCATAGGCTAGTCACACTCTTAACAAGCCTGAGTCTCGTTACTCTGTTACACATTTAGAGGCACTGGCAGCAAGGTGGGCTTTAAAGCATTTTCAAGACATCATTTTTGGATATCCTGTTACAATCTATACAGACCACACTGCTTTCACACAACTTTTCAAGGGCAAAAATCTTTCAGGCTGCCTAACCAGATGGTTCCTCACTATTGAAGAATTTAACCTGATCCTTAAGCATATTCCAGGACATGTGAACAATGTTACTGATGCACTTTCATGTAATATACCTGTAGCTGCAGTTACAGTGACTGACAGCTTCTCCCTGCAGGATCTGGCCAAAGCTCAGTGTGAGGACCCTGTTTGGTCTGCTGTCATTTATGCTTTGGAATCTGGTGATGATACCACCTTACCAGATTTACCTGTGCCTGTCCCAATTTTCTCTACAGGACAATGTTCTCATTCGTAATGTGGAAGTGTTTGAGCAGGATGTGGCACAGTTAATGATCCCCGAGTCTCTAGTCCATGTTATTGTCTCTTGCTCATGATGTCCCTCAGGCTAGTCACCCAGGTCATGGCAAAACTCTGTTTATGGCTCACAAAATATATTATTGGCCTAAAATGCGACTGGACATTACTACTCATGTAGCCCAGTGTAGTTCTTGTGCCCAGAACAAAGGTTCTATGCACACTGCTCCTATCCTAGAGTACCCTACTCCTCATCCTTTTCAGACTATGGGTATAGACCTTTTACAATTACCTCATAGTTATAAAGGTTCTGTGTATGTCCTTGTGTGTGTGGACCACTTTAGTTGCTTTGTAATATTGGCTTCCTTTCATAGCAAGTCTGCTCCAGTAGTTGCCCATGCTTTAGTTTCTCATGTTTTTTGCCCATACACTACTCCTTCAGTGCTCCTTATTGACAATGGGACTGAATTTAGGAATAAAGTTTTAGCAAATGTATGTGAACCTTATGGCATCACTCAAACCTTTGTGACAGTTTACAATCCTGCATCTAATGGTTTAATAGAGCAGATGAATAGGAAGATTTTGGATAATCTCAGGCACATTGCTAGTAGCCTCCATGAAGCTGGGGAGGATTGGCTTCTGCATGTTAGTACTTGCATTAATAGCACAATTAATATTTCCACAGGTAAGACACCTCATTATGTCATCTATGGAGTGGAAAAAAGGCTCCTATATGATGTGTTAGACAGTCCTACTCATCCCCTCTACAATTTTGATGATTATAGTCAACTCCAATGTCACACACTACACAGGATATGATTCTGTGAAAAAAACTTCATGTTTCTAAGTCAAAAATGTTGAAACACCAGCATAGTATTGGTGATTGTGTTTATAAAAGTATGCCTGACCACCAATCTAAACTCAATTGTAGGTTTACAGGTCCTTTTGGTGACTGAAAAGTTGCATCCCAATATGTGGACAGGCTTAAACTAACATGAATGCCTATCCCTGCATTTGCCTGGCCTCCCCCAAGGCCCACTGTACAAACTATGACTTATAATCTCCGTTCAAGGGGTCCTATACCTTACTATCTGTATGTGTGCACTATGTTGTTATCCATGACTGTCTTGAATTGTAGTGTAAATATTGTTTAGCTACTATATGTAGTCTTGAATTGTATAGTGTGTAAATTTTGTTTAGCTACTAAGTGTAGTCTTGAACTAAATCATGGGTAAATTTTGTTTAGCTATTATGTATATTGTCTTGATTTGTATAATGTGTAACTATTGTTTAGCTATTAAGTGTTATGTCCCAGATGTCCAGTATTTATTATCTCTAATCTAAAACTGGCACCAGTACTTATAGGCATATATTTATGTGTTCTTATACTTTGTATAGATATCTGTGTGTGCTATGTATGTTCATGTAAAAAATTTCTCCACACTTTTGTATGTATAATGTATATAAATGTGGTGTGTGTGGAGTCTGTTGTAGATATTTTGAGTTTTGACTTGTCTTGGTCATTCATTTTTCTCATTTGCTCGGTGGGGTCACTGAGTGGTGGTGGCCAAGCGATGTAATGGTGTGGTACATTGCAGCATCATACAATTATTGTTCAATTAGGAGTTGTAACTCCAACTCCAAACTATACGTATGCATTTGTTTATTGTAGTGCTGTATCAAATTGTGATTTAATACATTCATTTACATTATTAATATACTTTTATCTAGCCATCCTACAACAAGAGCAGGGGTGGAAAGGGAGTTGGGAGATAGGGTTGATGAAAGAGTATTGGGATGGTTTGGACACATGGAAAGAATGAGTGAAGAAAGATTAGTAAAAGAGGTGTGGAAGGCAGAGGTGGAAGGAGTGAACATGAGGGGGTTACCAAGGAAGAGATGGATGGATGGGCTAGAAGGGGCATTGGGAAAGAGGGAAATGTCTGTTGAGGAAGGGAGAAGTTGTTGATAGGATGAGAGGAGAATGGTTGTTTATGGATGTTGTAATGCATGGAAGGGAGTGGGTGGGGGATGGGGGAGAGGAAGTATGTTTGAATATTTTGACACAGCCTGAAGGGATTTCTCCCTGGCTTGTCTTTTTCTGCATGACAAAGAAAGGTGGGGAGGGGTCGCTGATTAAATGAAGTGGCCTTGCTGTGGATGTGCTGTGTCTTGCTACACTGTTTCTGACACAGGGCAGTGGGTGAGATGCTGGGATGGCCCGTCATCCAGGAGGAGCCAAGATAAGATGGAGGGGGGATGCATGGGAGTGGAGTACGTGGGGGCGGAATGGGTGGGAGTGGATTTTGTGCATTATTATTATTATTATTATTATTATTATTATTATATATATATATTTTTTTTGCTACCTCCCCTGTAAGGGGGAAAAAGTCTGATATATGCATGTATATGCACACACACACACATATATTATTAATTAAAAATAAAAACAAATATGTAAAAACTATATCAAACCAAGGGCTCCTTCCCCTTACATGGGAGTTAGCCAAGTCAAAGATACGCACCCACACCCACCCATTCCACTACCTTTACTTTCCTCTTATTTTAGCTTCACATGGAAGAAGGGTTATCCTTGTTTCCAACCCATTGCCCAGGTCAGAAGCAATACAGCAAGACACACCACATCCATGGCAGGGCCACTTCACTTACAAAGCAACCAACCCCCTCCCCATCCTTCATAAACATTCTGCACTCACCCCTCTCCATTGCCTTCTCCCTTCCTTGCTCTACAAGCATTCCCCTCTCGCTCAGTAAATGAATAAAACCAAGTCTATATAACAAGGGCTTCCCCCTAACATGGGACGTGCCCAAGTCAAAATGCAAGTACCCACTCCCACTCATTTCACTCCCATCCACCACCCTTTCCTACTTCTCATCTTAGCTCCTCATGGATGATGGGTCATCCCTGTATCTCACCCATTCCCCTGGGTCAGAAACAATGCATATCCACAGCAAGGTTGCTTCACATAATTGGCTCTTTCTTTACATAATTGGCTCTTTCTTTAGGCTCATGCAGCAAAAAAGAGAAGATGAGGAGAAATCCCTTTGGGCTGCATCAAAATATTCACGTAATTGGCTCTTTCTTTACATAATTGGCTCTTTCTTTACATAATTGGCTCTTTCTTTAGGCTCATGCAGCAAAAAAGAGATGAGGAGAAATCCCTTTGGGCTGCATCAAAATATTCATACATGAACACTCCCTACCCCATCCCTTTCTTGCATCACAGTATCATCTATACATTGCCATTCTCCATCACTCACCCCTATCTCCTTCCTTCTCTCTTTCTTGCTCAATAGACATCTAAAGGTATAATCAATAGAATACTTACTCCTCCCCAAGGATAAATGGTTTCTTCTCTTCCTCTACTGTTGCAGGTTTGGTCTCATCCTCAGGTGGTTGATCAAGTACTTGGAGATCAAAATTTGTTCCACCTTCCAATTTGATGACAACAGAGTCCAGGAGTTTCAGCAACTGATCGGATTGGTCTGCATCCACACTAATATTGTCTAGCCGAGTAGCATCTGCTAATTCTTGGAATACTGCAACTCGCCGCTGTTGTGTTAAATGCTCATTTAATTTCCAAACAAAATGCAACTTAAGTTGATCCACTATTGCTACTGAAAATTATAAACATTCATAAAGGATACTGTAAACTATGAAAATTGAATACCTTAAGATTTGCCAGCTGCTCTTCTCTCCTCTTGACGCATTCTTCTGGATGATATTTTGCCTTGAACCTATTAAAGAGGTTAAACAGTAATGAGGCAAAAATTCTTTATAAAGTCATGAAAGCATGTGTCAACCTGCTTACCTTGGTAGAAGTTCTGTTGCAGTCAATTTTTGCTTACACTCCTATCACATAGTCAAGACACGACATACATGTTATCTAATATTAACTAACCAAGGAATGGTAGAGTTGAAACACTGGAAATAATGGGAATCTATGTTGACTGAGGCTTGAAACCTGTATCAAAGTTTAAGGCTCTAAATTCTTAGAGCTTACATCATTACACACCTCTCACCTGGTTCTATGGCTACATGACAGCCACACGGTGCTGCTATGGCATCGTTGAAAGCGCAAAGATCGCTGGGTCCTTGTGCGACCCCCTACCTATCCTAGACATTTTAGAGCCGCATAGCTAACACTGCATTGCGCGCAGTGACCCTAAGCTGACCGCTCATCAGTCCCATCATAAGTGGTTGAGTGTTCAGTGCTCACAAAGCACATGACAAATGCAAGAAGATATCTTGTACAGCGCAGTGGAGTCCCAGCAGTCTTCTTTCCACTGTTGGGGGCAAGAGTGGTTAGGAAGAGCACATTCCTAGCAGACATGCATTTGTGCCATGTGTCCACATCTACTCAGCACATAATTAGCCTAGCTCCACAATATAGCATTAATTTGAATACGAGACCAACTAAAGATTCTAAGCAATTTAATATCTAATCCATTTCCCTTCATTCATAATTGCTTGAGGCTGTCAAAAAAAAGTTCAATTAATTGAAATGGGCTACTGATTGAGGCTGTATTAACAGAATCTTCATTCATTGAATGAGCTACTGATATCATATTTATGTTTGGAGAAAAGGAAGAAAGACAGAAAATGGCACTGGGTATAAAAATGTGTCCATACAACACACAAAACTATCCTACACAAACTCTTATTCTACCTCATTCAAATCCATATACCCACACTAATTAACAACTAATTTATAATTTAATGTACCAATTTTCCATATCAACATTCTTGGGCACTTGCCATGTTATGCAAAAAGATGAACAACTGGTTGCATCTTTGTGTATAACAATTTTAGGCTGCTTTTCATGTATCTAAACATAAGCTCATTATACTTCTCATACATTAACTTACCATTCCTCTTCCTTGTGGTTAACAAAAAACTCATTAAGCTGTTGACGTTTGAATTCTAATTTATATTCAGAATATTTCTTTATGGCATCTTCTTCAGAGATAGAATCATCACACTGTTCCATGAAAGCCTTAAAAGACATCATTGGTGGTTGAGTTGGACCAACATCATCTAGCCTGTAAAACAAATTACAGAAAACATTATTTATGGATGCTTGATGGCTGTGCAGGTTAGAGTGTCGCAACTTGCAACATAGGTTGAGGTGATGGCTGTTCGAACCTTGCCATAAGTGAGTTAGACCAAGGGCATGATCCATTAATTTCCATGCTACAAAGTCCTCTGTAAGAGACACCATTCTAGCCTCCTGATAGGAGGTGTACTGAAGGAGAAAATTTGGGAGTAATCAATTAATCAATCCATGTCTCTTTTGCAGGAGACCACTAGCTCCCATGGAATCAGCAACAGCCACCAAATTGGCCTACAAGCTGTGGGAAAGATTTTTCTGTTGGGCTGATCTCTGGGGTAGTTTGGTGGTGCATAAGTTAAGTGGTCAGTCTTTTAAGTATTTGTTCTATGATTTGAGTGTGTACAGCAGTCACAATGAAATGCTCACAAATTTTGTGCTAGGAAAAAGTTTACATGGACTTTTGTGTCACTTTTTCATCTATGTTTTCTGGCAGCTATAAGTTGGGAGAGCTTGGTATCATGTTAGTACCCAGGATCAGCCTCTGCCTTCAACCTCACCACTTGGTTCACACCAGTGAGCTGTGGATTCTCCAAGAGGAAGGTTTTCTTCATTTTTCTTCTTCAACCCAGTTTCAATCTTGAACCCACTTAAGACTTTTTAACTTAAAACTACAGTATTCAGAATGGGTCGAACTAAACTTTCAACAGTCGAAAAGACTTGTTGTTTGACCATGTTACAAGATGAATAGGTAACAACAGCAGTAAATGTATTTCAATAGGCACTTTACAACCTTAAATATGAAGCAGCTGAGGTACTATGGAGTGGAGTGCCACAAAGGAAACTTGGCTGGACCGGCAACATCCTTAAACATTAACCCCTTCCATACGGTGCCGCACACGTAGGCGTCATGGGGAGCGAGTGTATTCGCGAGGCTGCCATATCGGCGTCTTGATTATATTTATTGTAGTCGCCCCTCCATAATGACATTCTTTCTAATTCTTTTGTAATCGCATTTTCTATGGATATCAAAATTCACGGGTGAAGAGAGAACGATCGATATAAGCGGTGACTATATTTTATGATGCGAGTATTATTACGACACGTCGTACGGCTGGCATTGGTTGCTGCCACCGAGATCTAAGTCCATGACGCCTACGTGTGCGGCACCGTATGGAAGGGGTTAAATACTATCTAACCCTGACGTAACAACTTCTACACTAAAAATTAATTAGTACATACATATACCAAGGCTTTTTCCCCCTTACAAGGGAGGTAGCCAAAAAGGAAAAGGCATAAAATCATTCCCACCCATTCCATCCCTGAATACACTCCACATCCCTCCACCCTCCCTCTTATCTAATCACCTCCTGGATGATGGGTCATCCATGCACCTTGTCCACTGCCCTGGGTCAGAAGCAGTGTCACCAGACACAGCACATCCACAGCAAGGCCGCTTCATTAAATCGGCGACCCCCCCTCTCCGTCCCCCCATTGCATAAAAGGAGAAGACGGGGAGAAATCCCTTTGGGCTGCGTCAAATTTTGCTCACACGTACTACCTCACAACACCATCCCCGCCCATTCCACCTCATGCATCACATCATCCATATACAACCATTCTCCATTCACCCATCTTCTATCCTCTCCCGTCCTTCCTCAACAGACATTTCCCTCTTCCCCAAAGCCCCCTTCACCCCATCTATCCACCTCATCCTAGGACGTCCCTTCATGTTCACTCCCTCCACAGCTGCCTTCCATACCTCTTTTACTAATCTTTCTTCACTCTTCTTCCCATGTGTCCAAACCATCCTAATACTCTTTCATCAACGCTATCTCCCAACTCCCTTTCCACCCCTGTTCTTCTCCTCACCTCCTCATTTCTCACTCTATCTAGCCTAGTAACCCCCATCATACTTCTCAGACACCTTATCTCAAACACATTCAAACTCCTTTTCTCTTCCTCTAAGTCTTATGTTCCATGTTTCTGCCCCATACAGTGCTGTTGGCACAATCACTTCTTCATACAGTCTCCTCTTAGCATCCATTCCCAAATGTCTATTCCTCATTACACTCTTCAATCCACCAAGGCATTTACTCACTTCTCTGAATCTACACTCTACCTCCACCTTCACTCCACCTTTTCCTGCCACACTTGCACCCAAGTATCTAAAACTATCCACTTCCTCCAGTCACTCTCCCTTAACCACTTCACTCCGGGACTTAAATCTCGCGGGCAGCGGCCAATGCCAGCCGTACGACGCGTCGTAATAATACTCGCATCATAAAATATAGTCACCGCTAATATCGATTGTTCTCTCTTTCACCCGTGAATTTTGAAAACCACAGAGAATGGGATTAAGGGCATATTAGGGAGAATGTAAAAACGCAGGGGCGACTACAATAAATATAATCAAGACGCCGATATGGCAGCATCGCGAATCCACTTGCTCCTCATGACGCCTACGTGTGCAGCACCGTATGGTAGGGGTTAATGCTCACTTCCAGTCTACTGCCACTTTCACACCTTGTACATCTCATCACCTTACTTTTACCCACATTTATCTTTAGCTTTCTTCTATCACATACTCTCCCAAACTCTGTCACCAACTTCCTCAATCCCTCCTCCGATCCTGCCACAAGCGCAGTGTCGTCAGCAAACAACAGCTGGCTCACCTCCCACTTTTCTCCATTTTCTTTAACCATCTCCAATCCCTGACCCACTACCCTTGCATTTACCTCTCGCACTACCCCATCCATGTATAAGTTGAACAGCCAGGGCGACATAACGCATCCTTGACGAAGTCCCACCTTTACCCCAAACCACTCACTCTCTCCATTTCTAATCCTGACACAAGCTCTACTACTCTCATAAAAACTCTTGACAGCTCCCAAAAGCTTTCCTCCTATCCCATATATCTGCATAACCTCCCACAGTGCCTTTCTGTCTACCCTATCGTAAGCCTTTTCCAGATCCATAAAGGCCCAAAAAAAACATCCTTTCCCTTTCCTATAGCTTTCTCACATATTTGTCTTACCACAAAGATCTGATCTACACAACCTCTACCCGTCCTAAATCCACACTGTTCCTCACCAATTACTCCCTCTGTTCCTCTCCTAATCCTTTCAATCAAGATCCTCCCATAAGCCTTCCCAACTACACTTAACAAGCCAAGCCCTCTACACTCCCTCCTCTCCTGATATCACCTTTTGCTCCCCCTGCCTAACCCCAACATCATGGACAGTGGTCGGAACCCTTGGCTCTGACCACCTTCCAATCATCATCACCACCAAAACAAGATGTACCCCAGTTGGCCACAGACACACTTACACCAATTACAAGAGAGCTAACTGGGAAGCTTTTATTGAAGAGACAGAACAACATTTTGAAACACTTAACAGTACACCAATCACAAACATAAACAATGCTGTGCACACTTTTAATACAATCATACAAAATGCAGACAAGAGATACATCCCTAGAGGCAACAGAAAATCACACAACCCCAACTTCACACCAGAAATCCAAAGCCTCATCAGATAACGTGACACACTTAAACACGGTACCCCCACACCTATCCCTCAAAACATAGCAGACCAAATACAAACACTAAACACTGGGATTGCCAATAAAATACATTAACAAAAAACACAAAATTGGCAAAACTTTATCGATACACTTGATCACAAAACAAACACCAGCAAATTGTACAAAACACTCAACAGCATTACACTATCCAACAGTAACACTACACGCTCTCACGCAGCAATAATCACAACAACAGATAATCTACCCTCAAACAGACAAGCTAATGCACTCATAAGTCATTTTGCACAGACGAGCCATCTCACTTCTCACCCTGACGACCGACGCACCATTCGACGTAAGAAAGACTTTCCCACAGACTCAGACTATATACCCTTCATAGACAGTCAGACAAAACTCATAATACATAGTCTCAAGCACTCATCTGCCTGTGGCCCTGATAACATAAGCAACATCCACCTAAAACACATTGGACCACAAGGTATACACGCACTCACAAACATTGCAAACTACAGCTATTCACACAACACTATACCCGACATCTGGAAGCATGGTAAAATAATCACCATTCCAAAACCGAACAAAGACCCAACAATCCCAACATCGCACCGCCCAATCACACTTCTCTGCACCCCCTCTAAAGTCATTGAATGCCTAATACTTCAACTTGTCACACCACATATTCCCCTTGCTGACTCACAACACGGTTTTAGGCCACTACACTCCACAAACACTCTTCTGACAAACCTCACACAAAGAATTTTAGATGGCATCAATTCAGATAGGCCCCACCAAAGAACACTTCTTATAACATTAGACATTAGTAAAGCTTTTGATGCTATCCCCCGCCACAACCTAACAAATAAAATATATATAACAGACATGCACAATAACACCAAAAGATGGCTGGCCAATTATCTGGCAGGTAGGAATGCTTATGTGTCATATAATGGCCAATCATCGCACATCAGAAACATTAAGAACGGAGTACCACAGGGTTCAGTTCTATCCCCCACACTATTTAATCTATACATGCATGACTTACTCACGCCAGACACCTCAGAAATACAAATCTCTTCCTACGCAGACGACATAACAATCACATGCACACATCGTAACACAGACAAAGCTGCAGAAATAATCCAGCCATACCTTGACACACTCAACACATGGTTCATCACAAAGACTCAAAATAGCTCCAACCAAATCTACAGCAACACTTCTCACCAACTGGACAAAAGAACACAAATACATACCTCATCTCTACATCAACAACACTCTAATACCACACACAAACACACCGAAAATTCTTGGTGTAACATATGATACATCCATGTCTTTCAAACAACACATCACAAACATAAAAACCAAATGCACACCCAGACTTACCGCACTTAAGTCAATCACTGGAACAACATTTGGACAAAACAAAGAAACTAATATAACAATATACAAACAATGCATACGCTCAGTGTTGAATTATGCGAGTCCTGCATGGGCTCCTAATCTTAGTGAGACACACCACAACACCCTTCAAATCATACAAAACAAAGCCCTAAAGACAATTACAGGCTCCACAAATACAACACCTACAGACCATTTACACCATGAAACAAAAGTCTTCAAAATCAAGGACCACCTCGACATGAGAGGCACACAAACACTTGCCGCAGCCACCACAAACACATTACACCCGCTACACTACATAGCAGAACACCCACACACACCAAGAAACATTAAAACAACACCCAAAGACCTTTATCACACACAGATACTCTCTTCTCTTCCTCCACAACCACCAAATACCAGCCTCCGGAAACATATTCATAATCATATCACTCACCGCTCCATTAACACACTGAAAGACAACACACTGCTGCATGCCAGACCCCCTGATATCCACCCATCTGAATCCTCTCTCCCACGAAAGGACAGAGTCCACTTGGCCAGACTGCGGTGTGGTCACCACCCAGCACTTCTAAGCTACCAGAAGAGGCTGGATGACCGCATTGTGAACAGCTGCCCAGGATGTAACACTTCACCCCATACCATACAACACATAATGGAAGACTGCATTATACACAATCATGCACGCAAACAACAAAACACGCTCTATAAAGGATTTGTGGGAAAACCCAGTTTCGGCTATGGCATTCCTTGGGGAGACGGGACTGCTCGGACAGACAGTCTAGGGAACGACAACAACAACAACAACACTTAACAAGCTAATCCCTCTGAAACTACTACATTCACACTTGTCCCCTTTTCCCTTGTATAGTGGAACTATAAAGGCACTCTTCCAGTCCTCCGGCACTCTACCCTCTCTCCAGCAAACATTAAATAACCTCACCAGCCAGTCCACCATCACTGTACCTCCTTTCTTTAGACATTCTGCATGGCATCCATCCAGACTAGGTGCCTTACCTGCTTTCATCATCTTAACAACTGCCTTCACTTCATCCTTCCTTATTTCTCCTCCATTCTCCTCACTCATCACTCTCATTTTCTTAGCATTTCCCACTGCAACTATCTTTCCCTCCCTATCCTCCTTCACATTTAGCAACTACCTAAAATATTCTGCCCATCTTCCCCTTACTGCCTTCTCCTCCATTATCATCTCTCCATCTGCACCTTTTACCTTTTCTTCTCTACTTGATTCGCCTCCTCTTCCTCTCTTAATTTCTTTCCAAAACATCTTTTTATTACTTTCAAAATTTTCTGTCATACTCTTACCCCTTTTCACATCTGCTCTCCTCTTTGCCTCCTTTACCTTTTGCTTTACTTCTCTTTCCTTTTCTTTGTACCTCTCATATGACTCCCTCGTCTTTTTTTGTAACCAATCTGTGAAAGCTCGCTTCTTCTCTTCTACCTTCTTTGTTTCCTCATCCCACCATTCACTACCCTTCTATTTCCTCCTGTCCTTCTTGTTCCACACACCATCCTTGCACACTTTGTGACTCCCTCCTTGAACCATCCCCATTCCTCCTCCACACCTACCTCTACTCTATCCTTCACTCCCTCCCACTCCTCCTTCAGCTTCTTCTTGTATTCCTTCTCCTTTTCCTTTTCATTCAAAGAGTTCACTCTAAGCACCTCCCTAACTTTTGTCCCTTTCCTCTTTCTCCATCTATCCTCCACTCTCAACTTACCTTCCACCAGAAAATGATCTGATATTCCCCCACCCTCTCCCCTTAGCACATGTACATCCTTAACCACTTCACTACGGGACTTAAATCTCGTGGGCAGCAGCCAATGCCAGCCGTACGACGTGTCATAACAATACTCGCATCATAAAATATAGTCACGGCTTATATCGATCGTTCTCTCTTTCACCAGTGAATTTTGTAAACCACAGAGAATGGGATTTAGAGCAGATTAGGGAGAATGTAAAAACACAGGGGCGACTACAATAAATATAATCAAGACGCCGATATGGCAGCGTTGCGGATCCACTTGCTCCTCATGACGCCTACGTGTGCGGCACCGTATGGAAGGGGTTAACTCTTCCTATCATAGTCCTATTTACCACTACATAATCCATTAACACTCTATCTACCACCCTTCCATCCACCACCCTCTCCCATGTGTACTTATGCTTGACTTTCTTCCAAAACAATGTATTTGCTATCATCAACTCTCTTTCTAGACACATCTCCACCTTCAACTCTCCACTACGATTCTTTCCTGGAACTCCACCTTTCCCAACCACTCCAATTGGACCATTTCCTACACTAGCATTAAGGTCTCCCAGTACTATTACATTGACATTTCTCCCTAAACCCTCTATGCACTCATTTAAATCTATCCAAAAGGCCTCCCTTTCTTCTACACTCTTCTCACTGCCAGGCCCATATGCACTTACAAAGACCCACATCTCCTTTCCCAGTTTCACCTTCATCCACATTATCCTTGAAGAAACCTCCTTCCACTCCACTACACGTTTACCTATCTCTTCACTTACTAGATTAGCCACCCCTTCCCTCCCTCGCCCTCTCGTCACTCCTGATAACCTCCCACTTACACTCACCCTTCCCTTTCAGCTTAGTTTCACTCAAAGCCAACATGTCCATCTTTCTTCTCACAAACATTCTACCTATCTCTTCCCTTTCACTCTCATCTGTACCACATCCACGCACATTAAAAGACCCAAACCTTAGGGTGCTGTTCTGAAAACTCCTAGACCCTCTTATGCCTTTACTTTGTTGTTTAGGAATGTCCCCTGTGGGGCTACAAGGAGAAGGATGCCTAGTCCCAATCCCCGTCCCTTTCTTCTCGCCTCTTACGATCCAAGTGGAAATACTTGGTGGCAGTATTCTTTTCCCCCACCACAGGGAATTCCCCCACAGCAGAAAATGAATACTCAGAGAAATGGTACAGGACAGCAACAAGGGGTTGGGGGACAGCATAATGGAGGGACAGTCGTAGTATAAAAGTGTCATCATTTCTCTATGAAGATTTTTCCTCTATCATAGACAAAATGATGTGTGGCTCTGGTCTGTAGGGGCGCCCCATATAGACCCTAAAGTATCAACTGCATGCTACTTTGCCACAATAACAAGCAGCCAATACCCCAGACAGTATCATCTCCCAGAAAGTTTTGGATTTACCAACTCAGCATGCTGATAGGAAGCCATTACTCATGGAGACAATGATGAAGAAATGGATACAGTATGCCAAGAAATATCTGCACTGGACATCACAGAACTCAAAATAAGCAATGTTTAGTGATGAGAATAATTTTTGACTCATCAGGGAAGCCTCTGAAATCATGTATCACCCATAATCTGCATCTTGCTATGATGCAAAATACACTGAATGAAACATCCAGCCAATGTAATTGTATGGGGTGTTTTAATGGAAACAAAGGCCATGGGGTTCTGTATTTTCTTCCATAATGTATTATAATGAAGAACAATAAACATATTGAAGTGTTGGGGGATCATATGCTTGCGGAGTGTGAAATTAATGTGATTTTTATCATGCAACATGAGGGTGCTCCTTGTCACATGTCCAAGACTTCAAAAGTTTTTCAATAACAAAAACGTCACAAAGAGCAAGGTGCAGCAAGCAAGAATCAGCAACATCGAGGAGGAACTGAAGAAACTGTGGATCAATATGGATACCTCTCACTCTGTCAAACTAGCAGACTCTATGCCAAAATTACCCAAGAATGTACTGAAAAACAAGGGTAGCATGACTAAGTACTAAATGCAGAGAAAATTAGTATATCAAATCATATGAGGTTTTGCATTTACCATAAAAATTGCATGTAAACATTTCATTTGCAGCCACTGAATGTGTTTTTGTATAGATGTATTGGAAGGTGCAGGTGTGGGTTGCAACAGATACTGATGATGTGTTAAGTGACACGATAAGTGGATAGGCAGGGTTGGAGATTCTTACATAGAACTGTGCATACCATTGTCAGGTGCTGACCTATAGGGAACTTCTGGATCCCCTATTGTGGTGTAGTGGTCTTGTGGTAGTGGGATGGGGTTTGTTTAAGAGAAACAAGCTGGATGAGTTAGTGCAAGTGAAAGGAAGTTAAGGGGGCCGTCGCGATGAATTTCTGAAACAAAATCAAAATATTCGAAAAAAAATTCCTTGTCATCTAGTGGCCTTTGGCAAGCCAGTCCTGAAATATTTCAGCAAAATACCAAAAAATAAAGGAGTTATGGCTATTTTTCTGACCCCCCCCCACTTCCCAGTACACCTTTGCTGCACATATGTTTGACCAAGTTATTTCATCACAATAAACATGGCACAAATGCGATGTATTTTGTTATTCACTAATATAGACTAGCTGGAAACTTGTCCTACATGTGGGGATAGTACTTTGCACTCGTGAGTAAACTGAGAGAATTATTGTGAGTAGCTGGAGAAAGCGAATTGTCGCTCCTAGGAGAACTTTTATTTACTTTTATTTGAAGCTATAATCATTTCAAGAATGCCTAAACATTCGAAGAAGAAATGTGCGTTTCATGAAAGCTAAGAAACTGAATCAAATTATTGAGAAAGAGTGTACTTCTGCCTCGGTTATTACTGGAGATGACTCATAGCAGTGCTGCTGCGCGCGCCCGGGCTTGGCCACGCTGACCGCGCATTATCGCACTCCTCTCCCCCTCCATATCCTCTTTTCTCAAATGACGTCACTGCAAACATCGGGCATGTGTGACGTACCATCACGTGCCTCTTCAAATGAAACGTTCCGAGTGCTTTTCGTCACAAGAGTGACTGTCATTGATCATAACTTTGGAAGGACACAATCTTCTTTCTCACTAGCCAATCCTATCATTACAAAAGCACTTGAGGAACAAGACAAAGACACAGAACAGAAAGGGACACCAAAGACCAGAAAGAGGAAGAGAAAACTATCGTTCAGCTCCAATTTCCAGCCGGGAGCTTTCTAGTAAGCGAACCTGGCGACAATGAGGGAGATGGTGCCTCCTGAAACCCTCGCCTTCTGAGCTGCTAATACCTCGTAAATGAAATATATAAAAATTGCAGGGAAATTTATTTTGAACTTCAAAGCTCAATATCTCAAAACTACCCTTTTCTCTACATTTTTTCTATCTCCTCCTTAACTACTTGGCCGATTTTAATGGGGTTTGGATAATTTGAAAGCTGAATAAATTTGCAAACTTTTTGTTGTGGGGTTTTTAATTTTTTTTTGTGATAGAAGTAGATATATTGTATATATCGTATATATATGTTACAGTGAGAACACGTACCTAGGGATTAAGCGTAATCCCTGAATGTTTATTCAGTGAATACGCGTAATCTCCGTTTCACTAACCGTTTATTCAGTGAATACGCGTAATCCCCGTTTCACTAACCTAACCTAACCTAACCTAGCCTAACCTAACCTTAGGTTAGGTTAGGTTCAGTTAGGTTAGGTTAGGTTAGGTTAGTGAAACGGGGATTACGCGTATTCACTGAATAACCATTCAGGGATTACACGTAATCCCTAGGTACGTGTTCTTACTGTAACATATATACGTCTAGGGTATTGGCTGCTTGTTATTGTGGCTAAGTAGCATGCAGTTGATACTTTAGGGTCTATATGGGGTGCCCCTATGGACCAGAGCCACACATAATTTTGTCTACGATAGAGGAAAACTCTGTTCATAGAGAAATGATGACACTTTTATACTACGACTGTCCCTCCGTTATGCTGTCCCCCAACCCCTTGTTGCTGTCCTGTACCATTTCTCTGAGTATTCATTTTCTGCTGTGGGGGAATTCCCTGTGGTGGGGGAAAAGAATACTGCCACCAAGTATTTCCACTTGGATCGTAAGAGGCGAGAAGAAAGGGACGGGGATTGGGACTAGGCATCCTTCTCCTTGTAGCCCCACAGGGCACATTCCTAAAAATAAAAGCAAAGGCATAAGAGGGGCTGGAAGTTCTCGGACCAGCACCCTAAGGTTTGGGTCTTTTAATGTGCATGGATGTGGTACAGATGAGAGTAAAAGGGAAGAGATAGGTAGTATGTTTGTGAGAAGAAAGATGGACATGTTGGCTTTGAGTGAAACTAAGCTGAAAGGGAAGGGCGATTGTAAGTTTGGGAGTGTAAGTGGGAGGTTATCAGGAGTGAAGAGGGGCCGAGGGAGGGAAGGGGTGGCTATACTAGTAAGTGAAGAGATAGGTAAACGTGTAGTGGAGTGGAAGGTTTCCTCAAGGATAATGTGGATGAAGGTGAAACTGGGAAAGGAGATGTGGGCTTTTGTAAGTGCATATGGGCCTGGCAGTGAGAAGAGTGTACAAGAAAGGGAGGCCTTTTGGATAGATTTAAATGAGTGCATAGAGGGTTTAGGGAGAAGTGTAAATGTAATAGTACTGGGAGACCTTAATGCCACGGTAGGAAAAGATTCCAATTGATGGAGTGGTTGGGAAATGTGGAGTTCCAGGAAAAAATCGTAGTGGAGAGTTGATGGTGATGTGTCTAGAAAGAGAATTGATGATAGCAAATACAGTGTTTTGGAAGAAAGTCAAGCATAAGTACATATGGGAGAGGGTGGTGGAGGGAAGGGTGGTAGATAGAGCTTTAATGGACTATGTAGTGGTAAATAGGATTATGATAGGAAAAGTTAAGGATGTACATGTGCTAAGGGGAGAGGGTGGGGGAATATCATATCATTTTCTGGTGGAAGGTAAGTTGAGAGTGGAGGACAGATGGAGAAAGAGGAAAGGGACAAAAGGTAGGGAGGTGCTTAGAGTGAACTCTTTGAAGAGGAAAAGGAGAAGGAGTACAAGAAGAAGCTGAAGGAGGAGTGGGAGGGAGTGAAGGATAGAGTAGAGGTAGGTGTGGAGGAGGAATGGGGATGGTTCAAGGAGGGAGTCACAAATTATGCAAGGATGGTGTGTGGAACAAGAAGGAGAGGAGGAAATAGAAGGAAGAGTAGTGAATGGTGGGATGAGGAAATGAAGAAGGTTGTAGAAGAGAAGAAGCGAGCTTACACAGATTGGTTACAAAATAGGATGAGGGAGTCTTATGAGACGTACAAAGAAAAGAAAAGAGAAGTAAAGCAAAAGGTAAAGGAGGCAAAGAGGAGAGCAGATGTGAAAAGGGGTAAGAGTATGACAGAAAATTTTGAAAGTAATAAAAAGATGTTTTGGAAAGAAATTAAGAGCGGAAAAGGAGGCAAATCAAGTAGAGAAGAAAAGGTAAAAGGTGCAGATGGAGAGATGATAATGGAAGAGAAGGCAGTAAGGGGAAGATGGGCAGAATATTTTAGGGAGTTGCTGAATGTGAAGGAGGATAGGGAGGGAAAGATAGTTGCAGTGGGAAATGCTAAGAAAATGACCAGGATGAGTGAGGAAAATGGAGGAGAAATAGGGATGGATGAAGTGAAGGCAGCAGTTAAGATGATGAAAGCAGGTAAGGCACCTGATCTGGATGGATGCCATGCAGAATGTCTTAAAAAAGGAGGTACAGTGATGGTGGACTGGCTGGTGAGGTTATTTAATGTTTGCTGGAGAGAAGGTAAAGTGCTGGAGGACTGGAGGAGTGCTTGTATAGTTCCACTTTACAAGGGAAAGGGGGGCCAAGTGTGAATGTAGTAGTTTCAGAGGGATTAGCTTGTTGAGTGTAGTTGGGAAGGCTTATGGGAGGATCTTGATTGAGAGGATTAGGAGAGGAACAGAGGGAGTAATTGGTGAGGAACAGTGTGGATATAGGACAGGTAGAGGTTGTGTAGATCAGATTTTTGTGGTAAGACATATGTGAGAAAGCTATAGGAAAGGGGAAGGATATTTTTTGGGCCTTTATGGATCGGCAAAAGGCTTACGATTGGGTAGACAGAAAGGCACTGTGGGAGGTTATGCGGATATACGGGATAGGAGGAAAGCTTCTGGGAGCTGTCAAGAGTTTTTATGAGAGTAGTAGAGCTTGTGTCAGGATTAGAAATGGAGAGAGTGAGTGGTTTGGGGTAAAGGTGGGACTTCGTCAAGGATGCGTTATGTCGCCCTGGCTGTTCAACTTATACATGGATGGGGTAGTGCGAGAGGTAAATGCAAGGGTAGTGGGTCAGGGATTGGAGATGGTTAAAGAAAATGGAAGTGGGAGGTGAGCCAGCTGTTGTTTGCGGACGACATTGCGCTTGTGGCAGGATCGGAGGAGGGATTGAGGAAGTTGGTGACAGAGTTTGGGAGTGTGTGTGATAGAAGAAAGCTGAAGATAAATGTGGGTAAAAGTAAGGTGATGAGATGTACAAGGGGTGAATGTGGCGGTAATCTGGAAGTGAGCATTAAGGGAGAGCAACTGGAGGAAGTGGATAGTTTTAGATACTTGGGTGCAAATGTGGCAGGAAAAGGTGGAGTAAAGGTGGAGGTAGAATGTAGATTGAGAGAAGCGAGTAAATGCCTTGGTGGTTTAAAAAGTGTAATGAGGAATAAAAATTTGGGAATGGATGCTAAGAGGAGAATGTATGAAGGAGTGATTGTGCCAACAGCACTGTATGGAGCAGAAACATGGAACATAAGAGAGGAAGAGAAAAGGAGTTTGAATGTGTTTGAGATGAAGTGTCTGAGAAGTATGATGGGGGTTACTAGGCTAGATAGAGTGAGAAATGAGGAGGTGAGGAGGAGAACAGGGGTGGAAAGGGAGTTGGGAGATAGGGTTGATGAAAGAGTATTAGGATGGTTTGGACACATGGAAAGAATGAGTGAAGAAAGACTGGTAAAGGAGGTATGGAAGGCGGATGTGGAGGGAGTGAACATGAGGGGACGTCCTAGGATGAGATGGATGGATGGGGTGAAGGGGGCTTTGACGCAGCCCGAAGGGATTTCTCCCCATCCTCTCCTTTATATGGGGGGACGGAGAGGGGGGGTCGCCAATTTAATGAAGCGGCCTTGCTGTGGATGTGCTGTGTCTTGCGACACTGCTTCTGACCCAGGGCAGTGGACAGGGTGCAGGGATGACCCATCATCTAGGAGGTGCTAAGATGGGAGGGAGGGTGGAGGGGTGTGGAGTGTTTTCAGGGATGGAATGGGTGGGAATGATTTTATGCCTTTTCCTTTTTGGCTACCTCCCTAGTAAGGGGGGAAAAGCCTTGGTATATGTATATTAAAAAAAAAAAAAAAAAAAAAAAAAAAATCTCTCTCCTAAACCAAGAGGAAATTTAAAAAACTGTATGATAATTTTTTAGGTATTGCTATAGAGGATTTGTGGTATTTTTTTTCAGCATGCTCAGTCAATGGATAAATGAGGAGATAGAAAGTTTGTAATTGGTCAAAAAACGTTTTTTTATTAATAACTTCATTGTTTTTCAACCAGATGATATGAAAATTGGTGAACATCTCAGTATATGTATATATAACATATTAAAAATTCGCGAAATTCTGATCATAATTGACGAAGTTCGTTTTCGAGCGCGACGGCCCCTTAAAGGGGAGGGGTGATTTTGAGTTTGGGAGTGTGATGGGGAAGGTGTTGGGAATGATGATGGGATGAAAGAGGAAAGGAGTGGCTCTACTGATAAGTGATGAAACAGGAAAGTGCACAGTGGAGTGGAAGGAAGTGTCTTTAAGGTGAATGTGAGTGAAGGTGAAACTGGAATGGGATTTGTGGGCTTTTGTAAGTGTATATGGTCCTGGTAGTGAGAAGAGTGAAGAGGAAAGTGAGGCTTCTTTGGATCAATTTAATTAAGTGCTAAGACAGTTTTGGGAGGAATGTTGTCATAATGTTGGAAGATCCGAGTGCTAAAGTAGGGATGAACCAAGAGATGGAGTTGAAAGGAGGTTTGGGGGTGACAAACAAGAATCATAGTGGAGAGGTGATTTTGGAGATGTGTTTAGAAAGGAAGCTGATGACAGAAAACAGTGTAAAAGAAGAGAGCCAGGCATAATCATAAAAGGGAAAGGGTAATGAAGGGATGGGTGTTGATATGGCATTAGAGGGTGATGGAGAGGTGCCCAAATAAAAGATTGGTGTAAGAGGCTGGTAGATAAAGGTAGACAAGGTAGATTGAGAGATAGGTGGTGAGAATTTAATTTTTATGTGTGGGATGTTTGGTAAACAATAGCTGCAAAGGAGTTGCATAATCTCGCTCATCTAAAGTTTATAAACAACAGCTAGGGACCAGATTTTAATACTGATGTGCCAATATGTAAACTAAGCCATTCATGCATCGATATTGTGAGTGCTTGTGTAAGCAGTATTGCTTATGACATTGTAACAGTCTTTCTGATTGGAGAAAGGGTGGAGAAAAAGTTATTGGTACACAGGAGAAAAGTAACGGCCTTAACCCCTTCCATACGGTGCCGCATACGTAGGTGTCATGAGGAGCAAGTGGATACGCGAGGCTGCCATATCGGCGTCTTGATTATATTTATTGTAGTTGCCCCTCCGTAATGACACACTCTCTAAACTGTCTGTAATCACATTTTCTATGGTTATCAAAATTCACGGGTGAAAGAGAGAACGATCGATATAAGCGGTGACTATATTTTATGATGCGAGTATTATTACGACACGTCGTATGGCTGGCATCGGCTGCTGCCAGCGAGATTTAAGGCCCGTACTGATGAGGTTAAGGGAGGCACTTAACTGTAACAGTAAAAATCATTGGACTAAGAATCTTGTGATGTCAGTGCAGAGGTGGTATAGGGAGTGGATTGAGGATCCCAGTGGAGTCCCTTGGTGTAAACTGACAAGCCAAGTGTAATATTATTTGGGAAGAACAGAAGAATTTTTTTTACCTCTGATTAATTCACCCCATAAAGAAATATTACTTACTTCCTACAGAAAGATATGGTAAAAGACATACTTAAGACAGTGATGGAAAGTTGAAAGTGAAAGAAGAAATACAAAGCCATAGAAGGGAACAGTAAACAGAATTAAACCAGTAGTTACATAAAGACAGAGGTAAAAACTGGAAGTTCTGGATGTTCATGTTTTCAGGATAGTGGGGGGGAGTGTCAGATGATTTTTTGGTAGACAGGAAAGAAAATGGGGGAAAAGTGGGGAAGGAGTGAAAAGGTGGGAGGTAGAGAGGTATCCAGAGTAAATAATTTACATGAGAAAGGAAAAAAGAAAGAATACCAGAAGCTGAGAGGGATGTGGGAGGTGGCAAAGGCTAAATGGAAAGTATCAGCAAAAGAAGAATGTGCATGTTTAATAGAGGAAGTGACAATGTGTGCAAAGATATGTGGAACAAGAATGATGCATGGGAATAGATGATAGGTAGTGAAAGGTGGGATGAAGAGGTGAAGGCAGTGGTGAGAGAAATATATAGGGAATGGCTGCAAGGTGAAACTATGGAAGCACATGAGAGGTGCAAGAGAAGCAAAACATAAAATTAAGGAAGCAAAGAGGAGAGATGTAAAATGGTATAGGAGATTGACAAAGAATTTTGATAAGAATAAAAATATATTTTGGAAGGAAGAGAAAGGGAGGCGAGTCAGGTATAGAGGAAAAAGTGTAGGGGGCAGAGGGACTGATTTTAAGGTAAGTGAAAGTGATAGGGTGAAGATGGGTGGCGAATTTCAGAGATTTATTGAATACAAATGCAAAGGTAAGGCAGGGGATTGGAGATGGTTAATGAGTGGAGGGAAGTGGAAGGTGAGCCAGTTGTTGTTTGCTGATGATACTGCACTTATGGCTGAGTCATAGAAAGGTCTAAGGCTGTTGGTAACAGTTCAGTAGGGTATGTGATAGGAAAAAGTTGAAAATTAATACTAGTAAAAGGTAATAAGATGTGCAAGGGGTGAGGATGGCAGAAAGTTGGAAGTCTTAACAGAGAGGCAAGTGAAAGTAAACAGTTTTAAGTATTTAGGAAATAAGTAGCAGTGAATGGAGTGGTGGTGGAGGTAAACTGTAGAGAAGTGAGTAAATGTCTTGGGGGAAATTAATTTTTTTTATGAGACAAGCCCACCGGCTGCGCCGGCCCAGCTACGCCGGGGGCCTTGGCCTGCGGCGCTGCGCGCCCTGGGCTACGCCCCTTTTTTGGAAAATAAAGAGTTCTTCTTCGAGTTCTTCTTCGAGTTCTTCTTCGAGTTCTTCGAGTTCTTCTTCGAGTTCTTCTTCTTCGAGTTCTCCTTCTTCTTCGAGTTCTTCTCTTTCGAGTTCTTCTTTTTCGAGTTCTTCGAGTTCTTCTTTTTCGAGTTCTTCGAGTTCTTCTTTTTCGAGTTCTTCGAGTTCTTCTTTTTCGAGTTCTTCGAGTTCTTCTTTTTCGAGTTCTTCTTCTTCGAGTTCTTCTTCTTCTTCTTCTTCTTCTTCTTCTTCGAGTTCTTCTTCTTCTTCGAGTTCTTCCTCTTCTTCTTCTTCGATTTCTTCGAGTTCTTCTTCTTCTTCGAGTTCTTCTTCTTCACCGTAGTTGGCGGTGTAACCGATTTACCACCAAACGCGAAGGTGTGACCGAATTACCACCGGACGGCGTAAGCAACCATTAAATTTTTTTATATTAGAAACAGGCATCTGATAATTAATGCAATCAAGACTATCTGAAGGGGTGATTGTGCCTTTGACTGTGTGGGAGACTTGGATTGTAAGAGAGGCACAAAGGAGAAACTTAAACGTGTTTAAATGTGGTAGCTACAAAGATAGACAGGATAAGAAATAAGGTTAGGAGGAGAGCAGGGGTGAAAAGGGAGCTGGCATATCTGGTTGATCAAAGAATAATGGGATGGTTTGGGCACATGGGAAGAATCAGTGAAGGACTAGTAAAGAGTATGTGGAAAGCAAAGGTGGATGGAGTGAAGTTAAAGAGAAGACCAATAATTGGATGGATGGGGTGGAAGGGGAACTGTGTAAAAGTGCAAGTTCTGTTGAGCAGGGAAGGGAGAAGATATCCTGTCTTACTGCATTACTTTTGACCCAGGCTATTGGCAGGAGGAAGGGATGGCCCTTCATCCACAAAGAGTTAAAAAATAGAGAAACAAATGGGTGATGGATGGGTGTGAGATGGGTGCATACCTTGGCTGGCTACCTCCCTAATATAAGGTGAATGAATATTTTGGTATATATAGTGTAGATGTTCTACTGGTGTAGTGTAGTATATTTAGTTCTTTTTCTCAGTACATTGTTTCCTGTAATCTGTAAGGTGCCAATGTTTTCTTGATTATAACAAACCATACTAGGGAGGCATGGTCGAGTGCAGTGCAAGGAGTGATTAGTTTCTTGCTGCTCACCAAAAACTATGCCTTCAACTAATTTTAATAACTGTTTCATGTTTTTCTTTGCAGATGACACAAAACTACTGAGGAAAGTAAGTACTGAAAACAGTGAGTTGCAACAGAGAAATCTGAACAATGTTTGGGAATGGAGTCAGAAATGGAAAGTGGAATTTGGAAAGAGTAAAAAAGAATATTAGGACAATATAAAATCAATACAAAGGAAGTAAGGTAGGTTCTGAAAAAGATCTGGGAGTAATTATCACAAAAGACATATATACATATACTAAAGGCTTTTCTCCCCTTACACGGGGGGTAGCCAAAAAGTAAAAGGTATAGAAATCACTCCCACCCATTTCATTTCCCATATATTCCACTCCTCTCCACCCTCCTATCTTGGCACCTCCTGGATGACGGGTCATCCCTGCATACTGTCCACTGCCCTGGGTCAGAAGCAGTATCGCAAGACACAGCACATCCACAGCAAGGCCGCTTCATAAATTCAGCGACCCCCTCTCTCCGTCCCCTCATGCAGAAAAGGAGAAGACGGGGAGAAATCACTTCGGGCTGCGTCAATTTTTTTTTTTTCATACATACTTCCTCACCCCCATCCACCACCCACTCCCCCTCATGCATCACAGCCTATCTATACACAACCCTTCTCCATTCACCCCTATCTTCTGTCCTCTCCCATCCTTCCTCAACAGACATTCCTCTCTTTTGTAAAGCCCCTTTCACCCCATCCATCCATCTCATCCTAGGACGGCCCCTCATATTCACTTCTTCCACCTCTGCCTTCCACACTTCTTTTACTAATCTTTCTTCACTCATTCTTTCCATGTGTCCAAACCATCCCAATACTCTTTTATCAACCCTATCTCCCAACTCCCTTTCCACCCCTGTTCTCCTCCTCACCTCATTTCTCACTCTAACCTAGTAACCCCCATCATACTTCTCAGACATTTCATCTCAAACACATTCAAACTCCTTCTCTCTTCCTCTCTCATGTTCCATGTTTCTGCCACATACATTGCGGTTGGCACAATTACTCCTTCATATAACCTCCTCTTAGCATCCATTCCCAGATGTCATTTCTCATTACACTTTTTAATCCACCAAGAAATTTACTCGCTTCTCTCAATCTACATTCTACCTCCACCCCCACTCCTCCCTTTCCTATCACATTCGCACCCAAGTATCTAAAACTATCCACTTCCTCCAGTTTCTCACCCTTAATGCTCACTTCCAGCCTACTGTCACTCTCTCCCCTTGTACATCTCATCACCTTACTTTTACCCACATTTATCTTCAGCTTCCTTCTTTCACACACCTTCTCAAACTGTCACTAACTTCCTCAATCCCTCCTCTGATCCTGCTACAAGCGCAGTGTCGTCAGCAAACAACAGCTGGCTCACCTCCCACTTTTCTCCATTTCCTTTAATCATCTCCAACCCCTGACCCACTACCCTTGCATTCACCTCTCACACCACCCCATCCATGTAAAGATTGAACAGCTAGGGCGACATAACACATCCCTGATGAAGTCCCACCTTTACCTCAAACCATTCACTCTCTCCATTTCTAATCCTAACACAAGCTCTACTACTCTCATAAAAATTCTTGACTGCTCTTAACAGCTTTCTTCCTATCCCATATATCTGCATTACCTCCCACAGTGCCTTCCTGTCTACCCTGTCATAAGCCTTTTCCAAATCCATTAAAGCCCAAAAAACATCCTTCCCCTTTCCTATAGCTTTCTCACATATCTGTCTTACCACAAAGATCTGATCTACACATCCCCTACCTGTCCTAAAACCACACTGTTCCTCACCAATTACTCCCTCTGTTCCTCTCCTAATCCTCTCAATCAAGACCCTCCCATAAGCCTTCCCAACTACACTCAACAACCTGATCCCTCTGTAACTACTACATTCACACATGTCCCCCTTTCCTTTGTAAAGTGCAACTATACAGGCACTCCTCCAGTCCTCTGGCACTCTACCCTCTCTTAACCTCTTCACTCCGGGGCACATCGCACGTCTGGCAGCATTAGCTGCCCGACGTGCGATGTTGCATCATAATAATCGCATTATAAACAATAAAGTCAGTGCTCAATCGTTCGTTCTCTTTCACCTGTGTATTTTGATAACCACAGAAAATATGATGAAGCCAGTTTAGAGAGAATGGATGTTATGTAGGTACGACTACAATAAATATAATCAAGATGCCGATGTCGGCATCATCGAGTACCACTTGCTCCTCATGCCGCCTACGTAGGCATCACCATATGGAAGTGGTTAAACAAACATTAAATAACCCCACCAGCCAGTCCACCATGACTGTACCTCCTTTCTTCAGACATTCTGCATGGCATCCATCCAACCCAGGTTTTCAGCATTGTATATCGCTATTATTTATTGTGTGATTTTTAGACTTACTAAATTGGGATAAGATAAATACAAGGGTACATGAAAAGAAACTCAAAAAGGAGTTATAGAAGGGACCTGAAAAAGAAAAAATTTCCACACAGAGAAGAAACAATAGTGTGTACAAACAACATACACAAATTTAAGAGCAAACTACATACTGCGAAATACAAAGATGGGGCACCACGAGTGTAGCTCCCCTTCCTGTAAGATACTAGGTACAACTAGGTAAATACAGTATTTCTTCCTTGAGTGACATGGGCAAATCCAAAGTCTGTTTCTGATCACTTTGGAGCCATGGGTCTTCGACAAGAGACACCTGGCACAATGGACTGACTGAATGACCAAATTGTTTCAAGCTAAACCTTTCCTCTTTAACATTACTTAGAAATTATTCATAGGCACCAAAAATGTATTCACTAGAAACATGCAACAGCTATTAAAACAAACTACCAGACCCAGAGTATTGGGATGGTTTGGACACATGGAAAGAATGAGTGAAGAAATATTAGTAAAAGAGGTGTGGAAAGCAGAGGTGGAAGGAGTGAACATGAGGGGGCAACCAATGATAAGATGGATGGATGGAAAAATAGGAAAATTGGGAAAGATGGGAATGTCTGTTGAGGAAGGACACAAGAAGACAGAAAATGGAGTGAATGGAGAATGGCTGTGTATGGATGATCTGTGATGCATGAAAGGGAGTGGGTGGGGGATGGGGTATGGGGGATGAGGGAGTATGTGTAAAAAAATAATTCTACTCAGCCTGAAGGGTATTCTCCCTGTCTTCACTTTTTCTGCATGAGGGGATGGAGAGGGGGTGGGGAGTCACTGGTTAAATGAAGGGGCCTTGCTGTGAATGTGTCTTGTGACACTGCTTCTGACCCTGGGCAGTAGGCGAGATGCAGGGATGAACCTGTCATCCAGGAGGTGCCAAGAGGGAAGGAGGGGGGTGAATGGAAGGTCTGTGGAAATGGATTTTATTTATTCATTTTCTGGCTACCTCTCTTGTAAAGGGGAAAGAGCCTTTGGTATATGTATGTACCATACTTTACCTTTCATGAGAGAAGGAAAGAATGATGTGAAAATAAAATAAAAAGTTCCATTACCAGTTTTCCTGGTTGAATGTTGACATAACAATGCTAACTTGTATGGACAAAAATCATATTCCTATAAGAGCACTGTAGCTAAAGATAAAAATTAAGAACCATGACTGAAGTATGAACAGAAAAACTGAAGAGTAAGAATATATCACTTGGCTGAAATTCCACTATTACAAACTTATACCAAAAACATTTTTCCCCCTTACACAGGGGATAGCCAAAATGAAAAAGGCATAGAAACCATTCCCACCCATTTCACCCCCTCCATATTCCACTCCCTTCCATCCTCCTCCCTTCTCTCATCTTGGCACCACCTGGATGACGGGTCATCCCTACATCCTGTCCACTGCCTGGGTCAGAAGCCATGTCACAAGACACAGCACATCCACAGCAAAGCCACTTCATTAATTCGGCAACGCCCCCTCTCCGTCCCTTCATGCGGTAAAGGAGAAGACGAGGAGAAATCCCTTTGGGCTACGTCAAATTATTTTACATGCATACTTCCTCACCCCCCATCCCCCACGCACTCCCCCTCATGCATCACAGCATCATCCATACACAGCCCCTCTCCATTCACCCCTATCTTCTGTCCTCTCCCATCCTTCCTCAACAGACATTCCTCTCTTTTGTAATGCCCCTTTTACCCCATCCATCCATCTCATCCTAGGATGCCCCATCATATTCACTCCTTCCACACCTCTTTTACTAATCTTTCTTCACTCATTCTTCCCATGTGTCCAAACCATCCTAATACTCTTTCATCAACCCTATCTCCCAGCTCCCTTTCCACCCCCGTTCTCCTCCTTACCTCATTTCTCACTCTATCCAGCCTAGTAACCCCTATCATACTTCTCAGACATTTCATCTCAAACACATTTAAACTCCTTCTCTTCCTCTCTTATGTTCCATGTTTATGCCCTGTACAGTGCTGTCAGCACAATCACTGCTTCATATAACCTCCTCTTACCATCCATTTCCAGATGTCCATTTCTCATTACACTTTTTAATCCAACAAGGCATTTATTCGCTTCTCTCAATCTACATTCTACTTCCACCCCCACTCCTCCCTTTCCTGCCACATTCACACCTGAATATATCCACAACCTCCAGTCTCTCTCCCTTAATACTCACTTCCAGCCTGCTGCCACTCTCTCCCCTTGTACATCTCATCACTTTACTTTTACCCACATCTATCTTCAGCTTCCTTCTTTCACACATCTTCCCAGACTCTGTCACTAACTTCCTCAATACCTTCTCTGATCCTCCTACAAGCCAGTGCCATCAGCAAACAACAACTGACTTATCTCCCACTTTTCTCCATTATTTGTTTTATCTCCTACCCCCGACCCACTAACCTTGTATTCACCTCTCACATAACTCCATGTATAAATTGAACAGCCATGGTGACAACACATCCCTGACGAATTCCCACCTTTACCTCAAACCACTCACTCTCTCCATTTCTAATCCTAACACAAGCTCTACATACATATACCAAAGGCTTTTCTCCCCTTACAAGGGAGGTAGCCAAAAAGAAAAAGACATAAAAACCATTCCCACCCATTCCATCTCTAATACACTCCACTCCCCTCCATCCTCTTGGCACCTCCTGGATGATGGGTCATCCATGCATCTTGTCCACTGCCCTGGGTCAGAAGCAGTGTCACAAGACACAGCACATCCACAGCAAGGCCGCTTCATTAAATTGGTGACCCCCTCTCCATCCTCTCATGCAGAAAGGGAGAAGATGGGAAGGAATCCCTTCAGGGTGCATAAAATTTTACTCACACATACTACCTCACCCCCCATCCCCCTACCCATTCCACCTCATGCATCACATCATCCATATACAACCATTCTCCATTCACCCGTCTTCTGTCCTCTCTCATCCTTCCTCAACATACATTCCTCTCTTCCCCAAAGCCCCTTTCACCCCATCCATCCATCTCATCCTAGGATGCCCCCTCATGTTCACTCCCTCCACATCTGCCTTCCATACCACTTTTACTAGTCTTTCTTCACTCATTCTTTTCATGTGTCCAAACCATCCCAATACTCTTTCATCCACCCTATCTCCCAACTCCCCTACCACCCCTGTTCTCCTCCTCACCTCCTCATTTCTCACTCTATCTAGCCTAGTAACCCCCATCATACTTCTCAGACACCTCATCTCAAACTCCTTTCTTCCTCTTTTATGTTCCATGTTTCTGCCCTATACAGTGCTGTTGGCACAATCACTCCTTCATACAATCTTCTCTTTGCCTCCATTCCCATATGTCTATTCCTCATTACACTTTTTAATCCACCAAGGCATTTACTCACTTCTCTCAACCTACATTCTACCTCCACCTCCACTCCTCCCTTTCCTGCCACATTTGCACCCAAGTATCTACAACTATCCACTTCCTCCAATTGCTCTCCTTTAATGCTCACTTCCAGTCTGATGCCACTTTCACCACCTGTACATCTCATCACCTTACTTTTACCCACATTTATCTTCAGCTTTCTTCTTTCACACACTCTCCCAAACTCTGTCACCAACTTCCTCAATCTCTCCTCCGATCCTGCCACAAGTGCAGTGTCATCTGCAAACAACAACTGGCTCACCTCCCACTTTTCTCCATTTTCTTTAAACATCTCCAACCCCTGACCCACTACCCTTGCATTTACCTCTCACACCACCCCCATCCATTTATAAGTTGAACAGCCAGGGCGACATAACACATCCCTGACAAAGTCCCACCTTTACATTGAACCACTCTCTCTCTCCATTTCTAATCCTGACACATGCTCTACCACTATCGTAAAAACTCTCGACAGCTCCTAGAGGCTTTCCTCCTATCCTGTATATCTGCAGTACCTCCCACAGTGCCTTCCTGTCTACCCTGTCATAAGCCTTTTCCAGATCCATAAAAGCCCAATAAACATCCTTCCCCTTTCCTATAGCTTTCTCACATATCTGTCTTACCACAAAAATCTGACCTACACAACCTTTGCCTGTCTTGAATCCACACTGTTCCTCGCCAATTACTTGCTCTGTTCCTATCCTAATCCTCTCAATCAAGATCCTCCCATTAGCCTTCCCAACTACACTTAACAAGCTAATCCCTCTGAAACTACTACACTCACACTTGTCACCTTTCCCCTTGTAAAGTGGAACTATACAGGTAGTCCTCCATCACTCTTCCCTCTCTCTAGCAAACATTAAATAACCTCATCAGCCAGTCCACCATCACTGTACCTCATTTTTTTAGACATTTGGCATGGCATCCATCCAGACCAGGTGCCTTACCTGCTCTCATCATCTTCATCTTAACTACTGCCTTCACTTCATCTTTCCTTATTTCTCCTCCATTTTCCTCATTCATCACTGTCACTTTCTTAGCACTTCCCACTGCAACTATCTTTCCCTCCCTATCCTCCTTCACATTTAGCAACTCCCTAAAATATTCTGCCCATCTTCCCCTTACTGCCTTCTCCTCCATTATCATCTCTCCATCTGCACCTTTTACCTTTTCTTCTCTACTTAATTTGCATCCTCTTCCTCTTTTAATTTCTTTCCAAAACATCTTTTTATTACTTTCAAAATTTTCTGTCATACTCTTAGCCCTTTTCACATCTGCTCTCCTCTTTGCCTCCTTTACCTTGTGCTTTACTTCTCTTTTCTTTTCTTTGTACTTCTCATATGACTCCCTCGTCCTATTTTGTACCCAATCTATGAAAGCTCACTTCTTCTCTTCTACAACCTTCTTTGTTTCCTCATCCCACATTCACTACACTTCCTTCCATTTCCCGTCCTTCTTGTTTCACACACCATCTTTGCACACCTTGTGACTCCCTCCTTGAACCATCCCCATTCCTCCTCCACTCTTAGTTCTACTCTATCCTTCACTCCCTCCCACTCCTCTCTTAGCTTCTTCTTGTACTCCTTCTCCTTTTCCTTTAAAGAGTTCACTCTAAGCACCTCCCTACCTTTTGTCCTTTTCCT
The DNA here is from genome assembly GCF_046742065.1 of Oratosquilla oratoria. Lineage (NCBI taxonomy): Eukaryota > Metazoa > Arthropoda > Malacostraca > Stomatopoda > Squillidae > Oratosquilla > Oratosquilla oratoria. The sequence goes on along the minus strand of NC_134781.1, from coordinate 38,092,150 downwards.
TCATCTATCCTCCACTCTCAACTTACCTTCCACCAAAAAATGATCTGACATTCCCCCACTCTCTCCACTTAGAACATGTACATTCTTAACTCTTCCTATTATACTCCTATCTACCACTACATAGTCCATTAACACTCTATCTACCACACTTCCATCTACCACCCTCTCCCATGTGTACTTATGCTTGACTTTCTTCCAAAACACTGTATTTGCTATCATCAACTCTCTTTCTAGACACATCTTCACCATCAACTCTCCACTATGATTCTTTCCTGGAACTCCACATTTCCCAACCACTCTGTCAATTGGTTCATTTCCTACCCTAGCATTAAGGTCTCCCAGTACTACTACATTGATGTTCCTCCCTAATCCCTCAATTCACTCATTTAAATCTATCCAAAAAGCCTCCCTTTCTTTTACACTCTTCTCACTACTAGGCCCATATGCACTTACAAAAATCCACATCTCCTTTGTCAGTTTCACCTTCATCCACATTATCCTTGAAGAAACCTCCTTCCACTCCACTACACATTTTCCTATCTCTTAACTTACTAGTATAGTCACCCCTTCTCTCCTTACTCCTAAGAACCTCCCAACTACACTCCCAAACTCAAATTCGCCCTTCCTTCTCAACTAAGTTTCACTTAAATCCAAAATATCCATCTTTTTTCTCACAAACATACTGCCTATCTCTTCCCTTTTACTCTCATCTGTACCACATCCACATACACTAAAAGACCCAAACCTTTGGGTGCTGGTTGGGAAACTCCTAGACCCTCTTATGCCTTTAACCTTTTTTTAGGAATGTCTCCTGTGGGGCTACAGGGAGAAGGATGCCAGGTCCCAATCCCCGTCCTGTTTTTCTCGCCTCTTATGATCCAAGTGGGAATACTTGGTGGCAGCATTCTTTTTCCCCCACCACAGGGTAGGCGAAACAAGGAAATGAAATTCAGAGAAATGGTACAGGATAGCAACAAGGGGTTGGGGGACAGCATAACGAAGGGACAGTAGCAGTATAATAAAAGTTTCATCTTTTCTCTGTGAGCAGAGTCCTCCTCTATCACAGACAAAATGATGTGTGGCTATGGTCCATAGAGGCACCCCATATAGGCCCTAAAGTATCAACTGCATGCTACTTTGTCATATCAACATGCAGCCAATACCCCAGATGGGAATCTTGTTAAAACTCTTGACTGCTCTTAACAGCTTTCTTCCTATCTCATATATCTGGAAAACTTCCCACAGTGCCTTCCGGTCTACCCTGTCGACTTTATAATAATAAGAAAAGAAAAAGAAAAAATATATATATATATGCACATTACTTCAAGTACATTGACCTATCATTAAAGAATAGGGAAATGTATCATGAATCACGATATTCCTATCCATTGTTTCTTGGTACAGCAAAGTAACATTATACACACCTTCCCCCACCACCTCCATGGCCTGCCGGAGGTGCATAGTCATGGCTATAATTGCCATAAGATCCATAGGCACCAGTATCATATGGGTATCTTCTTTCTTCCCTGTCAAGATAATAGGATGATATTTGAAACATGGGAGTTACTATTTGGAAATATATATATATATATATATATATATATATATATATCTATATATATAGATATATATATATATATATATGACGTAATCAGAATAGGAAACACAGGAGTCTTAGTCTTGAGTTTATTCCTGTCTAGTTTCACAGGTGTGCTTTATCATTCCTTTGATAAAGCACACCTGCGAAACTAGTCAGGAATAAACTCAAGACTAAGACTCCTGTGTTTCCTATTCCACTTACATCAACCTGTCAGAATGTCTCAATATATATATAAAATTTAATACTACGGACAAGTTTACACTAAAATAAATAATTTAGCTTGACAAAAGAAGTTCAATAAGCCCCTAGCAAGATAGGCTGTAACCACCTTTGATCAATGAAGAGGTTACCAGAGATGACTTTAACACCCTGGTGACAAATATTACATACACACACATACCAAAGGCTTTGTCCCCTTTACAAGGGAGGTAGCAAAAAAAAAAAAAAAAAAAAAAAAAAAAAAAAAAAATCATAAAATCCACTCCCACCTGTTCCTTCATCACATATTCCAGTCCCATTCGGTCCCTTTCTATCTTGGCTTCTCCTGGATGACGGGACATCCCTGGATCTTGCCCGCTGCTCTGGGTCAGAAGCAATACAGCAAGGCACAGTACATCCAAAGCAAGGCCGCTTCATTTAATTGGTGACCCCCCCCACCCTTTCCATCCCCTCTTGCAGACAGAGAAGATAGGGAGAAATCCCTTTGGGCTGCATCAATGGTGGGAATGATTTTATGCCTTTTCCTTTTCGGCTACCTCCCTTGTAAGGGGGGAAAAAGCCTTGGTATATGTATGTATGTACTACCTCACTCCCCATCCCCTCCTTTCCATGCATTACAGCATCATCCATAATCAACCATTCTCCATTAACACCTATCTTTTGTCCTCTCCTGTCCTTCCTCAAGAGACATTCCCCTCTTTCCCAATGCCCCTTTTACCCCATCTATCCATCTCATCCTTGGTCACCCCCTCATGTTCACTCCTTCCACACCTCTTTTACTAATCTTTCTTTACTCATCCTTTCTATGTGTCCAAACCATCTACCCTTTCATCAACTCTATCTCCCAACTCCCTTTTGAGCCCCATTCTCCTCATTTCTCACTCTATCCTGCCTAGTAACCCCTATCAAACTTCATACCTCTCAGGCACCTCATCTCAAACACATTCAAACTCCTCTCTTCCTCTCTTATGTTCCATGTTTCTGCCCTGTACAGTGCTGTTGGCACAATCACTCTTTCATACAATCTCCTCTTAGTACCCATTCCCAAATATCTATTTCTCATTACACTTTTTAATCCCCAAAGGTATTTACTTGTTTCTCTCAATCTACATTCTACCTGCACTCCCTTTCCCACTACATTCGCACACAAGTATCTAAAACTATCCACTTCCTCAGTCTCTCTCCCTTAATACTTACTTCCAGTTTGCTGGCACATTCCAGTCTTGAACATCTCATCACCTTAATTCTACCCACCTTTATCTACAACTTTCTTCTTTTGCACACCTTCCCAAACTGTCAATAAATTCTTTAATCCCTCCTCTGACCCTGCTACAAGTGCAATGTCATCCTCAAACAACAACAACTGGCTTATCTCCTTCTTTTCTCCATTTTCTTTAACCATCTCCAATCCCTGACCTATTACCCTTTCATTTACCTCTCACACCATCCCATCCATGTATAAATTGAACAGCCGGGGGGACATAGCACATCCCTGGCAAAGTCCCACCTTTACCTCAAACCACTCACTCTCTCCATTTCTCATTCTAACACAGGCTCTGATACATACATATACCAAGGCTTTTTTCCCCTTACTAGGGAGGTAGCCAAAAAGGAAAAGGCATAAAATCATTTCCACCCATTCCATCCCTGAAAACACTCCACACCCCTCCCATCTTAGCACCTCCTAGATGACGGGTCATCCCTGCACCCTGTCCACTGCCCTGGGTCAGAAGCAGTATCGCAAGACACAGCACATCCACAGCAAGGCCGCTTCATTAAATCGGCGACCCCCCCCTCTCCGTCTCCCCATATAAAGGAGAGGACGGGGAGAAATCCCTTCAGGCTGCATCAAAATTTTGCTCACACATACTACCTCACCCCCCATCCACCCACCCATTCCACCTCATGCATCACAACATCTTCCATATACAACCATTCTCCATTCACCCGTCTTCTGTCCTCTCCTGTCCTTCCTCAACAGACATTCCCCTCTTCCCCAAAGCCCCCTTCACCCCATCCATCCATCTCATCCTAGGACGTCCCCTCATGTTCACTTCCTCCACATCTGCCTTCCATACCTCCTTTACTAGTCTTTCTTCACTCATTCTTTCTATGTGTCCACACCATCCTAATACTCTTTCATCAGCCCCATCTCCCAACTCCCTTTCCACCCCTGTTCTCCTCACCTCCTCATTTCTCACTCTATCTAGCCTAGTAACCCCCATCATACTTCTCAGACACTTCATCTCAAACACATTCAAGCTCCTTCTCTCTTATGTTCCATGTTTCTGCTCCATACAGTGCTGTTGGCACAATTACTCCTTCATACAGTCTCCTCTTAGCATCCTTTCCCAAATTTCTATTCCTTACTACACTTTTTAATCCACCAAGGCATTTACTCGCTTCTCTCAATCTACAGTCTACCTCCACCTTTACTCCACCTTTTCCTGCCACATTTGCACCCAAGTATCTAAAACTATCCACTTCCTGATACTCTCATAAAAACTTGACTGCTCTTAACCCCTTCCATACGGTGCCGCACACGTAGGCGTCATGGACTTAGATCTCGGTGGCAGCAGCCAATGCCAGCCGTACGACGTGTCATAATAATACTCGCATCATAAAATATAGTCACCGCTTATATCGATCGTTCTCTCTTCACCCGTGAATTTTGATAACCATAGAAAATGCGATTACAAAAGAATTAGAAAGAATGTCATTATGGAGGGGCGACTACAATAAATATAATAAAGACGTCGATATGGCAGCCTCGCGAATACACTCGCTCCCCATGACGCCTACGTGTGCGGCACCGTATGGAAGGGGTTAATAGCTTTCCTCCTCTCACATATATCTGTAATACCTCCCACAGTGCCTTCCTGTCTACCTTGTAATAAGCCTTTTCCAAATCCTTAAAGGACCAAAAAACACTTACCTTTTCCTAAACCTTTCTCACATTTGTGTCTTACCACAAAAACCTGATCTACACAACCCCTACCTGTTCTAAACCCACACTGTTCCTCACCAATTCCCTTTGCTCCTCCCCTAATCCTTTCAATCAAAACCCTCACATACTCTTTCCCTACTACACTCAACAAACTGATCCCTCTGAAACTACTACACTCATTTTTGTCCCCCCTTTCCCTTGTGAAGTGGAACTATACTGGCAGTCCTCCAATCCTTCAGCACTTTACCCTACCAGCCAGTCCACCATCACTGCACCTCCTTTTTTTAGACATTCTGCATGACATCCATCCAACCCAGGTGCTTTACCTGTTCTCATCATCTTAACAACTGAGTTCACCTCATCTTTCCTCATTTCTCCTCCATTTTCATCACTCATCATGGTCATTTTCTTAGTGCTTCCCACTGCAACTCCCTATCCTCCTTCACATTTAGCAACTCCCTAAAATACTCTTCCCACCTTCTCTTCCATTGTCATCTCTCCATCTGCACCTTTTACCTTTTCTTCTCTCCTTGATTCGCATCCTCTTCCTCTTTTAATTTCCTTCCAAAACATCTTTTTAATACAATCAAAATTTTCTGTCACACTCTTACCTCATTTCACATCTACTCTCCTCTTTGCCTCCGTTATCTTATGCTTTACTTCTCTTCTTTTCTTGTACCTATTCATTTGATTCTCTAGTCCTATTTTGTAACCAATCTGTGAATGCTTGTTTCTCCTCTTCTACAACCTTCTTTGCTTCCTCATCCCACCACTCACTTCCCTTCCTTGTATTTCCTCCCATCCTCCTTGTTCTAACACAATCTTTGCACACAGTGATTCTGTTCTTGAACCATCCCCATTCCTCCTCTACTCCTAGTTCTACTCTATTCTTCACTCCCTCCCACTCCTCTGTTTCTTGTACTCCTTCTCCTTTTCTTTCTCATTTAAGCAGTTTACTTTAGGCACCTCTCAACCTTTTGTCCTTTTCCTCTTTCTCCATCTATCTCCACTCTCAACTTACTTTCCACCAAAAAACTATCCAATATTCCCCCACACTCTCCCCTTAGATCATGTACATCCAAAACAATTGCTACTATTCTCCTGGATACCACAATGTAGTCCATTAATTCCCTATCTGCCACCCTTTCCCATGTGTACTTATGCTTGACTTTCTTCCTAAACACTGCATATGCTATATTACTATAATATTAATGATAATCTATATATCAAAAGGCTTCTTCTCCTGCTTAAGAGGTAGCCAGCCAAGGCATGCACCAACCTTTCACCTGTCCAACACCCATTTGTTTTTCCTTTCATTTTAGCTCCTTGTGGATGATGGGCAATCTGTCCCCTCTCTAGGTCAGAAGCAATGCAGTAAGACACACCATATCCACACCAGGGTCCAACAACAGCTGTTGCGCCACTTCTCTTACACCTCCCTCCTCTTCCAATCATAACTAGAGAAGACAAAGAGCTATCCCTTCAGGCATGATCCATTTATCAATTTACAACCATTCTTCACTCATATGTACCTCCTGCCCCCCCCACCTTCCATACTCAACAGACATTCCCCTTTTACCCAAGGCCCCCTTTGCCCCATCCATCACATTCTTTGTCTTCCTCGAAAATCCAGTCCATCTGCTTCTACCATTCATACTCTTTTGCCTTTTCTTCACTTATTCTTTCACAAACCATCCCCATATTCTTTAATCAACCCTATCTTTCAGCTCCTTTTCCACCCCTACTCTCCACCTCACCTCATTTCTCAATATATCCATTCCATCTTTATACCCCCACCATACTTCTCCAACACATTGAAATTTCTTTTTCCTCACTCCATCACATTCCAAGTCTCTGCCCTATTAGGCCAGTCAATAGAGGAGTAAAAAAAGGCGAATAAGGAAAAAAATCAGGGAAAGCTGCAATAAGCTTTAATGTGTTTATACCTTACTTAATAACATATTAATTTTGCACCCCTCTACCCCCCCCGGATTTGGCCGCCATCTTGAAAAAATGGCGACCAAAAACAGTTTTTTCCAAATATCTCACTAGAAACTAATTTTAACGAAAAATGTATCGAAACAAAATTTATTCTACATAAAATTTTCTACAAAAGTTATTTTATTCAATTTTGTGATATACCTCACTGTTTTTGCGCTAAATGTGCGAAAAGATTGTGTTTATCTTTATTTGATACCTACAGTGCACAAAGATCATATAATAATTTCCTTTGTATGCTATACTGAATAAAATATCTAAGTTCCTAACTTGATTATAGTCTTTCTTTTGTTTCAGAACTATTAAAATAGATAGTTAAAGCTTCAGTGAAACCCCAGGCAGTTGTTGGTGCAAAATGTCTTCATTGGGGAAATGTTTAATATGCGATGGACAGCTTTCTGTGGGTGAGACTAGAGAAGTTAAAGAGAAAGGAATAAAGACACTGATTGATTATAGCATTAAGTGGAAAGACGGAAAACATTCTCTGTTAGAAGGACTAAAAAGTGTGAAAGTGCATGAAAAATGTAGAAAAGTGTATACAAAAGAACGGAGAGCTGAAACTTTCCAAGCAAGGCAGAAAACCTCGCAAGTGCCGACAACGTCACTGAGAAGTCAAGAATTACAGTTTGATTTTCTTCATGATTGTCTCTTTTGTGGAAAAGATGCATCAAGTGACTTTTTGAAAAAAGAAGGCAAAAAATATTTAGGTGATCGTGAATCTGTGCACTGTATAGAGATGCTGCATGTTAAGGATACTATTTTGAAAGCTGGTGAAATGAGAAAAGATGAATGGGGCAAAGAAGTATGTACTCGTATATGTAACATAGTGGATTTAGTTGCTGCTGAGGCAAGGTACCATTCAGCCTGCATGAAAAAATTCTACCAAACATCTTCTGGTATGAAACGTGGTCGTCCCAAAAGCTCTACGGTTTCTGAGGCAATGAGTCATGCTTTTAACTACTTGGAGGAAAATCGAGAGGAATGCCAGTTTACTTTCAGTGAGATTTTTTCAGAATATGAGGGTGAGCTACCAACTGATAAAACCATAAAATCTGAATTGATAGAGAGATATGGACATGATATTATTGTTTCTGTGAACAAAAATAGAAAACCAGTGATCTGTTTCCGTGACACAAGAAACAAAATTTTGACTGACGCTTGGTACGAAAATCATAGAAGTCATGACGAGAAGGAAGAACGGCTTCGGATTGTAAAGACTGCCGCCAGAATAATTGCTGAAGATATAAGATCGCAGATGTACGAAGCAGATCAGTATCCACCACCAGAAAATTTCCTAGAAGAATTGGATTCACTTATTCCAGAAACTCTCCAGTGCCTTGTTAAGACAATAGTCTTAAAAAACAAGAAAGGAAATCAAAGAAAATGGAATAGGAAATGTACAGCAATTTCACATGCTATCCTTACAGCAGCTAGACCAAATTCTTTCATATCTCCTCTACAAATAGGACTTGCTGTTCACTTAAGTCAGAAGTATGGCTCTAAGCATCTACTGAACTTGCTCTCTGCGTTGGGATTATGTGCGTCCTATGCTGAGGCAGCACTCTTTCAAGTATCTGCTTTGCAACATCCAGCCAAGGAACCTCCGAATGATTCATTTGCACAGTTTGTATTCGACAATGCAGATGTGAACATCTCTACTATTGATGGATTTAACACATTCCACAGTATGGGAGGAATTCAGTGTGTTACTCCTCAGAATAATATTACTTGTTGGTAAATTTAGAGACCCATCTGCTGTACCTGAACAGATTGCTGAAGTAGGCGAGGCTTTCATTATTCAGCTATACGGAGCTAATGAATGCAAATCCCTTTGTGATGCACGATATCAGTGTTTTGTCCAGGTGCTAAACAAAATAAATTTCTCTTTGGCTTCTTTACCTCCAACAGATGCAGCAGCCAGATTTCATTCCTTACGTACTTATCACCAAGTGCAGAAGTGGTTGGGAAATGACTTGCCACCTACGCAGTGGGGATGGAAGGCTACTTCAAAAGGACTGGTACCAGTCACTACAGATAAAGACCCTGCCCCACCAGAACTGATAAATATTGTATCTTGCAAGTGCCACAAAGGTTGTGGGACCACCTCCTGCAGCTGTAGAAAGGCAGGCTTAAAATGTTCCATGATATGTGCTTCTTGCAAGGGCCTGTCATGTTCAAATGTTGACATCATCGTTCATGAAGATGACTGTGATGATCCTCTTGATGCCATGTTAGAAAACTTCCTAATGCCAGAAAGTGAAACAGCTCATTGAATCAGAAAAAAATATATTGTAAGACAACAGTCAATTTCCTTGTTCTTGTAATTCTACAAAATAACAAGCAAAAAAGTACTAGCAAACAAGACAATTGCTATAAAATTGATAACTGATATAGGCTAGCAATAACTATAATTGATAACTTCACATTTTGGGTGGATGGTTGGGTGTAAGGGTGGTAACTCCGCCAGTGAGCAATCACTGTCTGTCCTAAGCCAGAATCAAGGAGGAAGGACACCCTTGGGAGAAGATATTCGAGACTAAACTCGGAAATGGAAAGTATAAAATATTATATGTGAATCTTTCCACAGCTCTAGCGCAAAAACGGTGCAACCTATGGAAAACATGACAGGGACAAATATTATAGGAAATTTTATGTAGATTATTTTTTGTTTCGACTACTTTCTCTGTAAAATGCATTTCAAGCGAGATATTTGGAAAAAAACGTTTTTTTCCACCATTTTTTTCAAAATGGCGGCTAAATCCGGGAAGGTAGAGGGGTGCAAAATTAATACATTATTAAGAACCACATTAGGAAGAAAATAAAGCATATTGCAGCTTTCCTTAATTTTTTTCCTTATTCAACCCCCTATTGACTGGCCTATATACAGTATTATAGGTACAATCATCCCTTTATACAGTCAATGCTCCTGCTGATGATGCTATGATGATGATGATAAGGATGATGAAGATGCAGATTATATATATATATAAACAATCATCATTACCAGGTAACCTACCATTCAGCTCTCATTCGTTTGATTGGTGGGGACATATCATGGCGTCCAGGAGAATAACGGTCCCTTGACCTGCCATACTCTCGACCATAATCTCTTCTGGAGGAACCTCTATCTCTGCTACTCCAGTTATCTCTACCCCTGAAGGCAGTAAAGTTTTATAACATTTGTTGCCATATATGCACATAACTACATGTTCAACAAAAATTTGAGAGCCACAATCTTCAAAGCATCATTACTTCACATACCTATCTGTCCAGTCATCTCTTCTACGAGAATCGTCTCTTCTATCTCTGCTACTGCTGTTGTAATCTGATCTTTCACCACGAAACTTATCTCTCCTCCTCCTTTCATAGTCATCATCACTGTCTCCCATGGTCTCCTCTTAATGGATGATGTCTGTAAAGTTAAAACTCATGCATTTATTACATAATATAAAAATGACACATTTGCCTCCAACACTCTTACTCAGCCCTCCAATAGCTGTCTGAGGCAAGACAAAATCAAATATAAAGATGAAGAAAAAAAAGAACAGGAAGAGGAAGAAGAAGAAGGTGAAGGAGGAGGAGCAGGATACAATAACCATAGATGTCAGTGGCCTTTGCCTTCAAGGTCAGATAAATTCTGTTGGTGGAAAGGTGTGTAGAGTACATTTGTGATGCACAAATAATAAGTGTGAGGTGAGAAGTCTATTGCAATCTGGATCTAGGAATCTCTGGGGTTATAGATGCTCTCTGTTACAGTTCAAGTTTTGAGCCTTAATTTGAACAATTTTTGACAAATTATATGGAAAAGTTTTATGTTGAATCTAAAGTGGTGTTACTAAATGTACTATAATTATACTTTAAGCAGAATAATTGTTTCCTCTTGTTTTCCTGGTGAATTTATACTGCCGATTTCTAAGCCAAGTTTTAACTCAAACCAAACTAATTTGCACAACAACCAGTAATCTAAATGAAAATTGTCTAAGATGGCACCACAACCACACTGCTAAATCCAAGTGACATTAAACTGAACAATTTTTATGTGAAATCAGTTTTAAAGCTGTGGTTTTGTAACCAGCTCATTATATAAAGCAATCATAACTTAATGCAACAAAAATATATCATCAGTGTATCAATCTACAACATATAATACACACATATCCATCAACAAACACATGCTTAGATAATAAAAATAACACATCAAGACCAACTACCAAACTCCCTAGTGCTTCAAACCCCTACTGACATTAATCCTACAGAAAAATCCATCCCAAGAGAATAGAGAACCACATTACAATGGCTGCATTCTTTCAGGTCACCATCCAGGCCTGGCCACAGAAAAAATCTAGATACAACCACCACACAGAAGACATTGAATACATCATCTTAACACTGTCCTGCCCCAGCCCTATGCAGACAGCACATTTCTTCTTTAAATGGCTTTCAAGCCAATCAAGAGACTGTTCCCAGTTATCTAGGAGCCATGGATCTTCTGTAAGAGAACCCTGGGACAACTGAAATGTCTACCAAATAAGAGTGGAATACAATATCTTCAACCTCAGATTCAATAAGTTCCTCCCCATTCACTTGTTAGCGTAATTCCCAGCTGGTCTCCACCACTTGCATGGCACTCATTACCACTCCCCTCCAAAACTTCTTGACACTTGAACATAGGCTTGATAATTCAGTCTTGGAGGTCACAGCATTCAGTGAATAGACAAGTTTTTAGTTTTTCTATTGATTTTCTAAGCCACTGTCCTCCTTACTTTCTCCTCCATTAGACAGAAACCATGTATTCAGGACTACAATGCGTAGAGCTTGGCACTTTGAAAAAGGAAATTATGAATTCCTTTCAGTATTATTTCCACAGAGGTCCACCATATGCTTCATCATTTTTAAGACCAATTTACACCAACTTAATGTACATAATGTATGCATGCTCACATGCATCCATGTGAACAATGATGGTAAAGAGAAGAAGGTGGATTTCATATTTTCAGAAATCAGTTGCATATTACAGTAACTATTTGGTCCTCCACCCCAACCCCATACTAACCACGGCAAAATATATGGTATTGCAGTAAGCTATTATTCATCATAGATTCTTATTAGCGCTAGAATTTTCAATTGTCTCGGATTTCATGAGGCAAAGGGGTGACTTAGCTAATTTGGAAACCGATATTAAAAAAAAAAAAAGATAAATTGCTGCATAAGTGTATTCAAAATTAAAAACATGACTCTTAATGTTATAATTTTTACTTACTGGTGTGTGATAAGGCTTTGTTAATTTAATTATAAGGTAAAACTAAAAATAGGTAATTATTTTTACTGAAGTATGAACAGTAAAAATAAGAGGATGTTGATTTCGGTTTGTGTATTTTATCTGAGTGTTGAAAAATAATGGACATCACTGTCACGTCCTGTATATGAAGATAATCAGTGAGATAAAAGATAACAGTGGTGGCGGACATACGAAGTGAGCGACGTTTGTGTAAACAATAGCCTCTTAGGTCTGCTGCGAGCTATTTTCAAACAAATATGACTAATTTTACGTGTGCCGTGGCAGACTGCACGTCGGATCCAAGAAAAAGTAGAAAGACAAACCGTAATCGTACCGAAAAAATTAAGTCTTTGATGCAAAATTATATTTTCTATACATTACATGGATTTGCCTATTGCTTGGTGCATTCAAATGAAAGTATATATCAGTATACGTCCATTGAAGTCGGTAGAAAATGACAAATTGCTTGGCTTGATACAATTATAGGCTGTTTTACGAATATCTGTAATTATAGAGGCTCAAACAATGCTATATGCCGTTTGCAATCATGAAATTAATTGACTTAAATTTCAGACACAATAATGTACAACGATACACCTCTGTAAGCTTATAAAACTTGCCCCAAAAAAGTATTTATTTTCCAGCAAGAATTACAAAATCTGGGGGTGTCTGGTATCAAATCGCTCACTGCGAAAGGTCCCATTGGCAAAAATCCACACGGTGAAATGGCCCTTGTTCGTTCTTCTGCAGAAGCTTACCACATTCCTTCTTGCTCTCTTTCTCTCTCTTTTTTCTTTCTTTTCTTTTCTTTCTGGATCATCTCACCACATCAATTACACTAAGTTTTCTTAAATGATGATCTTCCACAAATGTGTGTTTTTAGTACTATAAATTTGCTTTGGCTGCATGATGTATGTAATGTTGTTTTGGTCATCCATGTAAACAATGATGGCAGAAAGAAGAGGAGGGTGAGTCACATACTACTTTAGAAATTACTTGCATGTTACAGCAACACAGCTTGTTCCTCCACCGGTGTTAAATATAGCAAAACGAGTTCCTAATGCAATGGTGTTATCTTTACCAAACTATACTTAGTTTTGCACCAACACAGTGGGGGGGAATTTTTTGTTGAAAATTAATTATTTGCAGAAGAAATCAATACCAGATACACATGAACCATTCTACAAAACATTGATTCTGACATATTTAATTGGAGGTTGGGGTGGGGGACCTTTGCTGAAATTTTACCTTTCCTGTCCCTCAAATTGTCTGAGGAAAATTCCAGGCTAGAATAATTTTTCCTAACATATTACAATGATTTGATAAGATACATAAACTAAGGGCTTCCCCCTTACAAGGAGGGTAGCGAAGTCAAAGGCCCACTCCCATCCATTTCATCTCCACATACTCCACTCAAATTCATCACCCCTGCATTTTGCCCACTGCCTTGGGTCAGAAGCAATGTAGCAAGACACAGTACATCCACAGCAAGGCCACTTCATTCAATCAGCAACCCCCCTTCTACATCCCCTCATGCAGAAAAAGAAGAGACTGCAAGAAATCCCTTTGGTCTGCATCAAAATATCATTCACACATACTCCCTAACACCTCCATCCCCCACCAACTCCCTTCCATGCAGCACATCATCATCCATACACAACCTTTCTTCATTCACCCCTATCTTCTGGCTTTTCCCTTCCTTCCTCAACAGACATTCCCCTCTTTCCCAACGCCCCTTTTATCACCATCCATCCATTTTATCCTTGGTCAACCCCTCATGTTCACTCTATCCCTCTCTGCTTTCCACACTTCTTTTATTAATTTTTCTTCACTCATTCTTTCCATGTGTTCAAACCATCCCAATAGTCTTTCATCAACCCCATTCCCCAACTCCTTTTCCACCCCCACTCTCCTCCTCATTTCTCATTCTATCCAGCCTAGTAACCCCCGCCATACTTCTCACACATTTCATCTCAAACACATTTAAACTATTTTTCTCTTATGCTCCATGTTTCTGCCCCATACAGTGCTGTCAGCACAATCACTCCTTCGTACAATCTCATCTTAACATCCGTTCCCAAATGTCTATTTCTCATTACACTTTTTAATCCCCCAAGGCATTTACTTGATTCTCTCAATCTACATTCTACCTTCACCTCCATTCCTCCCTTTCCCACCACATTTGCCCCAAAGTAGCTATCCACGTCTTCCAGCCTCTCTCCCTTAATACTCACTTCCAATTTGCTGTCATCCTCACCTCTTGTACATCTCATCACCTTACTTTTACCCACATTTATCTTCAACTTCCTTCTTTTGCATACCTTCCCAAACTGTCACTAACTTCCTCAATCCCTCCTCTGATCCTCCTACAAGTGCAGTGTTGTCAGCAAACAACAACTGGCTTATGTCCTGTTTTTCTCCATTTTCTTTAACCATCTCCAATCCCCAGCCCATTACCCTTGCTTTTACCTCTTGCACCACCCCATCCATATACAGTGATCCCTCATTAATCACGGTAGATTGGTTCCGAGACCGGCCCCAATAACTGAACTTGCGTGATGTAGGGACACCATATTTACAGTATGTATTTAATGTGTATTTGGACTTTTAAAACCTTCCCTGTACTGTTAGCAACCCACCCATTACAGTACTCTATTATTAACAAGGACAACTGTTACGCAATAACACTTATAATAAAAAAAATAAAGATTGTTACTGTACTCAACATAAAAGAAGTTGAAGTAAAATTTGAATGATGATGGTGATGAATTTGCTGCACAGTAGAAATGATGACGATGAAGCTGATGACGACTTCTTCTGTGCAACCAATGATTGTATTTTACGTCTCTTCAAACGGTGGTGCCCTTTCCTGGGACACCTCTTCCACTTCTTCCGAAGGTGCAACCATAGTAGTAGCAGCAGGAACTGAATTTTTTTTTGCGAGGCTGCATAAATATTGTGATAGAAAGTTGCTGCCACTGCTTCTTTTTCCGTTCAAAGAGCATCTTGTAAGGATTTGTTGACCTTCTTGCAAAATTGCACAGAACGAACCATATTGTCGTCCCATTCCTGTGACCCCTCTTTCAATTCTTTAGCCAGGTTGCAGAGCTTGGCCAGCCATTCCAATGTCAAGCCAGTTTGGTCGACAACTTCTCCTGTAACTTGCTGCATTTCTTCTTCGCTGGCTGCCTTTGTCAAGTCTTCAAGGTCTGCATCAGTTAGCGGCTGGGAGTGGCAGTCTAATAACTCATCGATGTCTCCCGTTGTCATGTCTGCAAAGCCATCACCTCCAATGATTGCAACCAACTGCAAAGCTTTCTGCAGAGTGTTGGATTTCGGCAGGTGTAAATCCCTTGTCTTTGTAAATAACCTTGGGGCACAACTGCTTCCAGCTTGCATTAATGGTGGCAGGCTTCATTTCTTGCAATGCCTTCTGGATATTTTGGAGGCACATAGCAATTGTGTACTGCTGCCAGTATGCCTTCAAGTTAAAATTTTCGTCTTCGGCTTCTTAGGCAGCATCCACAGAAGCAACCAGGTTCGCCAGGGCATTCCTCATGTATAGGGCCTTGAACGCCCTGATAACCCCCTGGTCCATTGGCTGAATAAGTGATGTAGTGTTGGGTGGCAGTAACTCAATCTGAATGCCCTCATGCGACAGATCAGTAGTGTGGCCACCAGCGTTATCCCTAAGGAGAAGGATTTCAAATGGCAAGCCCTTCTCTAACAGATACACCTTAACTTGTGGGATAAAACACTGGTAGAGCCAGTCGAAGGTCAGCATCTTCGTTATCCACGTCTTTGGATTGTGCATCCAATGTACAGGTAGCAGATTCTTGTTTTTGTTTTTTAAAGCCCTTGTATTTTTAGACTTTATAAGTCCGGCTTTAACAAAAATCCCGCTGCATTGCCACACATCACAAGGGTCACATGATCCTTGTATGCTTTAAAGGCAGAGGCTTTTGCTTCCTCTTTGAACAGGAAAGTTTGTGACGGCATTCTTAAAAAAAGCCCATCTCATCCATATTAAAAACTTGTTCAGGCTTATATCCATCTTGAAAGTTTCATTCATGTATGGTTCTGCAGTGCTCATGTCAGCAGAAGCAGCCTCGCTATGCAGGGAAACGCTCTTAAGGCCGAAGTGTTTCTGAAACATAGCAAACCACCCTTTGCTAGCAGAAAAAGGACGTTTTTTACGTTGTGAATCACTGGACATCCCTGGTTGCTGATCTTCTATGTCGTCTTCATCTTCTTCCTCTTCTTCGTGGTCACCACTGTCATCCTTAGGTTCCTTAGTGGCTAAAGTCTCATACAGGCTCCTAGCCTTTGTTTGGATGAAGTTCGTATCCAAGGTTATGTTCTTCTTTCGGCAGTCAGCTATCCATACGGCCAAAGCAGCTTCCATACTACAGTAAATTGCTCGACAAGAAAGCTTGAAACAAAATGGCCACGAGAGAGACAAGGGAAGATGCTGTGGATCTGAGCATTTGTTAAAGCACCAATCACAGGCCAGATTACAAAATAGAAAGCTGTGATTTGTTATTTCTCTCCATTGCACCAATCACAGCCCGTCTTACAACACACTTCGTCACTGAGATGGTACGCTTTGGGTTTTCTCAACAACAGGATACACGGGTACTGTATACACCTCGCATTCTAGATTTTTTTTTGTCATGAGAGTTACAAGTTCAAATACCACTGTATACGTTTTTTTTTTTTTGCTATTTTACACTTTTGTTGTTCTTAGACTAGGAAATAATATCTATTATTAGTATTTTAATGGATTTAATGAAAATTTTTAGATGTTTATATATCGCGATTTTTCTAGAATTTTCCAGAAACTCTGCGATATATTTTCCATATATTTTAAAAATCCACGAAGTTGTGAATCCGTAATAGTTGAACTGCAAAGTAGCGGGGGATCACTGTATAAGTTAAACTGCCCTGGCGACATGACACATCCCTGGCAAAGTCCCACCTTTACCTCAATCCACTCACTTTTTTCATTTCCCATTCTGACACAGACTCTACTACTCTCTTAAAAACTCTTGACTGCTCTTAACAGCTTTCCTCCATTCCCATATATCTGCGATGTTTCCCATAGTGCCTTCCTGTCTACCCTGTCATAAGTATTTTCCAAATCCATAAAGGCCCAAAAAACATCCTTACATTTTCCTAGAGCTTTCTCACATATCTGCTTTACAACAAAAATCTGATCCACACAACTCCTACCTTACCTAAACCCACTAAAATACAGGAGCATAACCATTGCAGAAAGAAACCATCTCAAAATTAATATAATGATATTTAGAAATATTTCATGCCAAAATTTAGTAGTGATTTTTTTATACTAGAGAACAATATATGGGAATTTGTGAAGTTTCATCTCACCCACTCGCACAGCAGTTTGTACATTTTTTGCATCTATATTACGACAAATCCAATAACTTTTTTTTTTTTTTTTTTTTTTACCTACAAATGAATAATAAGGGATGATGAGAAAATAATTACTGCAACCTTCCCAATACACATCAGCAAAGCACCATTTTTGTTGTGAACATCATCCACTATTTTTTCGTGAAATGTTTTTCTCCCTATTCTAACCTAACTTACATAACCTAACCTAAAAATGTATGTAAGGACATACATACACCTTGCACTTTGGACAGCCATGACACCGCTTCAGCTTGCAGGTGGGAAAGGTTGCAGTAACCATGTTTTCCTCACATTGACAGAAAAATATTATAAAGAAAAGTTGTTGGAACTGCTGTACTACAGATGCAAAAAATATACAAATTCCTGTGTGAACAGAGGAGACAAAATGGCATGGAGTGGGACAGTTGCGGAAATTATTATTTCAACATGCCTTAATATCAATTTGCAGGACAAATGTTCACAAGGTAAGTTGTTGAATTTGTCATAATATAGATGCAAAAAATAAACACAGTGCTGTGCAAGCAGGTGAAACAAAACTTCACAAAGACCAATATATGTTCAATGATGCTTTAACTTTAAAATTAAATAATCATAATAAAAAATAAGGGTTGCATGATGGTCCAATGGATACCATGTCAAACTCATAAGCGGGTGGTCATAACTCATAAGTCTGACTCTCAGGACCCACTGCAGGCCTCCTGTGTTGGTTCCTGACAACCCTGGACAGGCAAGGAGACCACCCAAACATTGATTACAATCTAAGTGATTCATGACAAAAACAAATGTCAGATTTGTTCAATTCAGCAAGAAAGTTATTGGGGTATTGGCTGCTTGTTATTGTGGCAAAGTAGCATGCAGTTGATACTTTAGGGTCTATATAGGGCACCCCTACGGACCAGAACCACACATCAATTTGGCTATGATAGAGGAAAACTCTGTTCATAGAGAAATGATGACACTTTTATACTACGACTGTCCCTCCGTTATGCTGTCCCCCAACCCCTTGTTGCTGTCCTGTACCATTTCTCTGAGTATTCTTTTTCTGTGGTGGGGGGAAAAGAATACTGCCACCAAGTATTCCTACTTGGATCGTAAGAGGCGAGAAGAAAGGGACGGGGATTGGGACTAGGCATCCTTCTCCTTGTAGCCCCACAGGGGGCATTCCTACAAGAAAAAGTAAAGGCAGAAGAGGGTCTGGGAGTTTTTGGAACAGCACCCTAAGGTTTGGGTCTTTTAATGTGCGTGGATGTGGTACAGATGAGAGTAAAAGGGAAGAGATAGGTAGTATGCTTGTGAGAAGAAAGATGGATGTGTTGGCTTTGAATGAAACTAAGTTGAAAGGGAAGGGTGAGTGTAAGTTTGGGCGTGTAAGTGGGAGGTAATCAGGAGTGAAGAGAGGGCGAGGGAGGGAAGGGGTGCCTATTCTAGTAAGTGAAGAGATAGGTAAATGTGTAGTGTAGTGGAGTGGAAGGAGGTTTCCTCAAGGATAATGTGGATGAAGGTGAAACTGGGAAAGGAGATGTGGGTCTTTGTAAGTGCATATGGGCCTGGCAGTGAGAAGAGTGTAGAAGAAAGGAGGCCTTTTGGATAGAGGATTTAGGGAGAAATGTCAATGTAATAGTACTGGGAGACCTTAATGCTAGGGTAGGAAATAGTCCAATTGATGGAGTGGTTGGGAAATGTGGAGTTCCAGGAAAGAATCGTAGTGGAGAGTTGATGGTAGAGATGTGTCTAGAAAGAGAGTTGATGATAGCAAATACAGTGTTTTGGAAGAAAGTCAAGCATAAGTACACATGAGAGATGGTGGTGGATGGAAGGGTGGTAGATAGAGCGTTAATGGATTATGTAGTGGTAAATAGGATTATGATAGGAAGAATTAAGGATGTACATGTGCTAGAGGGAGAGGGTGGGAGAATATCAGATCATTTTTTGGTGGAAGGTAAGTTGAGTGGAGGATAGATGGAGAAAGAGGAAAGGGACAAAAGGTAGGGAGGTTCTTAGAGTGAACTCTTTGAATGAAAAGGAGAAGGAATACGAAAAGAAGCTGAAGGAGTGGGAAGGAGTGAAGGATAGAGTAGAGCTAGGTGTGGAGGAGGAATGGGGATGGTTCAAGGAGGGAGTTACAAAGTGTGCAAGGATGGTGTGTGGAACAAGAAGGACAGGAGGAAATAGAAGGAAGGGTAGTGAATGGTGGGATGAGAAAACAAAGAAGGTTGTAGAAGAGAAGAAGCGAGCTTTCACAGATTGGTTACAAAATAGGACGAGTGAGTCATATGAGAGGTACAAAGAAAAGAAAAGAGAAGTAAAGCAATAGATAAAGGAGGCAAAGAGGAGAGCAGATGTGAAATCGGGTAAGAGTATGACAGAAAATTTTGAAAGTAATAAAAAGATGTTTTGGAAAGAAATTAAGAGAGGAAGAGGAGGCAAATCAAGTAGAGAAGAAGAGGTAAAAGGTGCAGATGGAGAGATGATAATGGAAGAGAAGGCAGTAAGGGGAAGATGGGCAGAATATTTTAGGGAGTTGCTAAATGTGAAGGAGGATAGGGAGGGAAAGATAGCTGCTTTGGGAAATGCGAAGAAAATAAGATTGATGAGTGAGGAGAATGGAGGAGAAATAAGGAAGGATGAGGTGAAGGCAGTTGTTAAGATGATGAAAGCAGGTGAGGCACCTGGTCTGGATGGATGCCATGCAGAATATCTGAAAAAGGGAGGTACAGTGATGGTGATCTGGCTGGTGAGGTTATTTAATGTTTGCTGGAGAGGGTAGAGTGCCGGAGGACTGGAGGAGTGCCTGTATAGTTCACTTTACAAGGGAAAAGGGGACAAGTGTTAATGTAGTAGTTTCAGAGGGATTAGCTTGTTAAGTGTAGTTGGGAAGGCTTATGGGAGGATCTTGATTGAGAGGATTAGGAGAGGAACAGAAGGAGTAATTGGTGAGGAACAGTGTGGATTTAGGACAGGTAGAGGTTGTGTAGATCAGGTCTTTGTGGTAAGACAGATATGTGAGAAAGCTATAGGAAAGGGGAAGGATGTTTTTTGGGCTTTTATGGATCTGGAAAAGGCTTATGATAGGGTAGACAGAAAGGCACTGTGGGAGGTTATGCAGATATATGGGATAGGAGGATAATTTCTGGGAGCTGTCAAGAGTTTTTATGAGAGTAGTAGAGCTTGTGTCAGGATTAGAAATGGAGAGAGTGAGTGGTTCAAGGTAAAGGTGGGACTTTGTCAAGGCTGCGTTATGTCGCCCTGGCTGTTCAACTTATACATGGATGGGGGTGGTGCGAGAGGTAAATGCAAGGGTAGTGGGTCAGGGATTGGAGATGGTTATGGAAAATAGAGAAAAGTGGGAGGTGAGCCAGCTGTTGTTTGCGGACAACACTGCGCTTGTGGCAGGATCGGAGGAGAGATGAGGAAGTTGGTGACAGAGTTTGGGAGAGTATGTGATAGAAGAAAGCTAAAGATAAATGTAGGTAAAACTAAGGTGATGAGATGTACAGGTGGTGAAAGTGGCAGTAGACTGGAAGTGAGCATTAAGGGAGAGCGACTGGAGGAAGTGGATAGTTTTAGATACTTGGGTGCAAATGTGGCAGGAAAAGGTGGAGTGAAGGTGGAGGTAGAATGTAGATTGAGAGAAGTGAGTAAATGCCTTGGTGGATTAAAGAGTGTAATGAGGAATAGACATTTGGGAATGGATGCTAAGAGGAGACTGTATGAAGGAGTGATTGTGCCAACAGCACTGTATGGATCAGAAACATGGAACATAAGAGAAGAAGAGAGGAGTTTGAATGTGTTTGAGATGAGGTGTCTGAGAAGTATGATGGGGGTTACTAGGCTAGATAGCGTGAGAAATGAGGAGGTGAGGAGGAGATCAGGGGTGGAAAGGGAGCTGGGAGATAGGGTTGATGAAAGAATATAAGGATGGTTTGGACACATGGAATGAATGAGTGAAGAAAGACTAGTAAAAGAGGTATGGAAGGCAGATGTGGAGGGAGTGAACATGAGGGGACGTCCTAGGATGAGGTGGATGGATGGGGTGAAGGGGGATTTGGGGAAGAGGGGAATGTCTGTTGAGGAAGGACAGGAGAGGACAGAAGATAGGGGTGAATGGAGAATGGTTGTATATGGATGATGTTGTGATTGCATGAGGTGGAATGGGCGGGGGGATGGGGGGTGAGGTAGTATGTGTGAGCAAAATTTGACGCAGCCCGAAGGGATTTCTGCCCGTCTTCTCCTTTTATGCAATGGGGGGACGGAGAGGGGGGGTCGCCGATTTAATGAAGCGGCCTTGCTGTGGATGTGCTGTGTATTGCAACACTGCTTCTGACCCAGGGCAGTGGACAAGGTGCAGGGATGACCTGTCATCCAGGAGCTGCTAAGATATGAGGGAGGGTGGAGGGATGTGAGTGTATTCAGGGATGGAATGGGTGGAAATGATTTTATGCCTTTTCCTTTTTGGCTACCTCCCTTGTAAGGGAAAAAAAGCCTTGGTATATGTATGTATGTATGTTTCCAAAACAAATTCGTATGTACAGGTATTTCCAAAATTCAACTTTGAATCAATAAATTTTTTGGAAAATCCAAACATACATACATACATATACCAAGGCTTTTTCCCCCTTACATGGGAGGTAGCCAAAAAGGAAAAGGCACAATATCATTCCCACCCATTACATCCCTGAATACACTCCACACCCCTCCACCCTCCCTCTTATCCTAGCACCTCCTGGACGACGGGTCATCCCTGCACCTTGTCCACTGCCCTGGGTCAGAAGCAGTGTCGCAAGACACAGCACATCCACAACAAGGCCGCTTCAATAAATCAGCAACCCCCCTCTCCGTCCCCCCATGCAGGAAAGGAGATGGTAAGAAATCCCTTCGGGCTGCGTCAAATTTGCTCACACATACCACCCCACCCCCCCGCCCATTCCACCCAATGCATCACAACACCATCCATACACAACCATTCTCCATTCACCCGTCTTCTGTCCTCTCCCGTCCTTCCTCAACAGACATTTCCCTCTTCCCCAAAGCCCCCTTCATCCCATCCATCCACCTCATCCTAGGACGTCCCCTCATGTTCACCCCCTCCACATCTGCCTTCCATACCTCTTTTACTAGTCTTTCTTCACTCATTCTTTCCATGTGTCCAAACCATCCTAATACTCTTTCATCAGCCCTACCTCCCAACTCCCTTTCCACCCCTGATCTCCTCCTCACCTCCTCATTTCTCACACTATCTAGCCTAGTAACCCCCATCATACTTCTCAGACACCTCATCTCAAACACATTCAAACTCCTTCTCTCTTATGTTCCATGTTTCTGCCCTATACAGTGCAGTTGGCACAATCACTCCTTCAACAGTCTCTTCTTAGCATCCATTCCCAAATGTCTATTAATCATTACACTCTTTTAATCCACCAAGGCATTTACTCACTTCTCTCAATCTACATTCTACCTCCAACTTCACTCCACCTTTTCCTGCCATATTTGCACCCAAGTATCTAAAACTATCCACTTCCTCCAGTTGCTCTCCCTTAATGCTCACTTCCAGTCTACTGCCACTTTCACCCCTTGTACATCTCATCACCTTACTTTTACCCACATTTATCTTTAGCTTTCTTCTATCACATACTCTCCCAAACTATGTCACCAACTTCCTCAATCCCTCCTCTGATCCTGCCACAAGTGCAGTGTTGTCCGCAAACAACAGCTGGCTCACCTCCCACTTTTCTCCATTTTCTTTAACCATCTCCAATCCCTGACCCACTACCCTTGCATTTACCTCTCGCACTACCCCATCCATGTATAAGTTGAACAGCCAGGGCGACATAACGCAGCCTTGATGAAGTCCCACCTTTACCTTGAACCACTCACTCTCTCCATTTCTAATCCTGACACAAGCTCTACTACTCTCATAAAAACTCTTGACAGCTCCTAGAAGCTTTCCTCCTATCCCATATATCTGCATAACCTCCCACAGTGCCTTTCTGTCTACCCTATCATAAGCCTTTTCCAGATCCATAAAAGCCCAAAAAACATCATTCCCCTTTCCTATAGCTTTCTCACATATCTGTCTTACCACAAAGATCTGATCTACACAACCTCTACCTGTCCTAAATCCACACTGTTCCTCACCAGTTACTCCCTCTGTTCCTCTCCTAATCCTCTCAATCAAGATCCTCCCATAAGCCTTCCCAACTACACTTGACAAGCTAATCCCTCTGAAACTACTACATTAACACTTGTCCCCTTTTCCCTTGTAAAGTGGAACTATACAGGCACTCCTCCAGTCCTCCGGCACTCTACCCTCTCTCCAGCAAACATTAAATAACCTCACCAGCCAGTCCACCATCACTGTACCTCCTTTTTTTTAGACATTTTGCATGGCATCCATCCAGACCAGGTGCCTTACCTGCTTTCATCATCTTAACAACTGCCTTCACCTCATCCTTCCTTATTTCTCCTCCATTTTCCCCACTCATCACTCTCATTTTCTTAGCATTTCCCACTGTATCTATCTTTCCCTCCCTATCCTCCTTCACATTTAGCAACTCCCTAAAATATTCTGCCCATCTTCCCCTTACTGCCTTCTCTTCCATTATCATCTCTCCATCTGCACCTTTTACCTCTTCTTCTCTACTTGATTCGCCTCTTCTTCCTCTCTTAATTTCTTTCCAAAACATCTTTTTATTACTTTCAATTTTTTTTTTATCATACTCTTACCCCACTCCCCACTTCACATCTGCTCTCCTCTTTGCTTCCTTTACCTTTTGCTTTACTTCTCTTTTCTTTTCTTTGTACCTCTCATATGACTCCCTCGTCCTATTTTGTAGCCAATCTGTGAAAGCTCGCTTCTTCTCTTCTAAAACCTTCTTTGTTTCCTCATCCCACCATTCACTACCCTTCCTTCTATTTCCTCCCATCCTTCTTGTTCCACACACCATCCTTGCACACTTTGTGACTCCCTCCTTGAACCATCCCCAGGATGGATAATGCAAAAGACACAATTATCCAAGTGATTAATGAAAAAGCAAACTGGGTCAGGGTTACAGTAGATAGGAAAAAATGTATTGTGGTCTATGGACTAAAAGAAAAACAGGGATTGGCGAGGTACATGAGAGAAAAAGAAGAAAAAGAGACAGCAGTAGAAATTCTAAATGAAATTCAGGGGGGGGAAAGAGATTCAAGCATAGACTTAGAAGAGACACACAGAATCGGTCGCTACTCTAAAGATAGAAATCGACCTCTAAAGATAAAATTAAGGTCAGAGATGGTAGTAGAAGACATCTTTGAAAAAGTAGGCAATTTGGCAAAGAGTGAAAAGTACAATAAGATATGGATAAAAAGAGAAATGAGTACTGAGGAATTAGAAAAAGAAGTCACTAAGAAAAGAAGCAAAGGAAAAAAACTTGTTGAGAACGGAGACAGA
The DNA here is from genome assembly GCF_046742065.1 of Oratosquilla oratoria. NCBI lineage: Eukaryota > Metazoa > Arthropoda > Malacostraca > Stomatopoda > Squillidae > Oratosquilla > Oratosquilla oratoria. The sequence goes on along the minus strand of NC_134781.1, from coordinate 38,067,243 downwards.
ATGCAAAGAATTCCATTGGAGAGTAATCGACATGAGATTGAAACAGTAGCACATCAAAACGAAAAAACCAAGGACAGAAAAGATAATGGAGAAGGAAGAAAATTAAAAGTGGCCTATACTAACATTGGCGGATTAATTTCAGGTCTGAACGAACTCAATGATTATCTGTTAGAAGAAAAACCAGACATAATGGGAATTGTAGAGACTAAACTAAGAGAAATACCATCTATTGATATTGGACAAGGGCTATACAATTACTGGATAAGAAACAGGGACAAAAAGCAGGGAGGGGGTATCATGTTCTTGGCCAAGAAAGACCTAAATGTGACAAAAATTGCAGAGGGCAAAGGTAATGTTGAACTGATCATGATAAAAGTCGAAGGCAAGAATATGAAAAGTAGAAAGTTTGTGGTGACCTATGTGCCCCCAAGAACGAATGCTTGGAAAGAAAACGAACACACAAAAATGCTAGAAGATACAAGAAAATCACTAAATGAGATACTAATGGGTAAGGGTAACCTAGTTATTATGGGAGACTTCAATTGCAAAGAAATTTGTTGGGACAACATGACAGTACGAGGAGATGACGTGTGGGGCAATGTACTGCTAGACATGACCATGGAGTACACAATGACCCAGTGGGTCAGTGAAAACACAAGATACAGAAACAATGAAGAGCCATCAAAACTAGATTTAATATTTACAATGGAACCTGAAATAGTGGACAAAGTCCACTACAAGACACCAATTGGAAAGTGACCATGTACTCATCGAAACTGTACTAAAGGAAGAAATGGAGATGAAGAGGAGCGAAAAGCATAGGAAAGGAAGATTGATGTACAACAAAACAGACTTTGCAAAACTAAAGACGTTCTTCCAGAATGCAAACTGGGAAAAATTCTATATGGAGGAGACAACAGTGGAAGAGAAATGGAACATACTGTTGGATAATTACAATGAAGGGGTAAACAGGCATGTACCAAGACAAAAGCGAGAGAGTACATTAAATGTTGGTTCAACAAAAGATGCAGTGAGGCAAAAGACAGAAGGGACAAAGCTTGGAAAAGGTGGAGAAAAGACAAAAAACAAAGCAAATGGCAAATTTATATAAACTATAGAAATGAGTATGTTAATGTGAGAAGAGAGGAGAAAAGGAACCATGAGAAGGATATTATAGATAAATGCAAAGATCAGCCCAAGCTATTCTACCGGTATGTAAATGGTAAACTTAAAACCAAACAGGAACTAGTGAAACTACACCAAGGAAATATAGAATACACAGAAGAATTAGAGATGGCCAAAATCATGAACCACTTTAAATCTGTCTTCACCAGAGAGAAAATACAAAATTGGGACGTAGATAATAACATACATTCTCCCCACATGAGTGAATTTACATCACAAAAAGAAATATCAGAACATCTATCAAAATTGGACGTCAGAAAATCACATGGCCCGGATGGAATTGCAAATTGGATTCTAAAAGAATGCAAAGAAGAGCTAATGGACAAAATACACATCATAATAAATAGCTCACTCAAGGAAGGAAAGATACCTAAGGACTGGAAAAATGCTAACATTGTACCAATATATAAAGGAGGAAACAAGGAAGAACCCACCAACTATAGACCAGTATCACTAACAAGCACTATAGCCAAAATTTGTGAGAAAATCATCAAGAATAGATGGGTAAAACACCTGGAAGATAACAACATATTAAACCCAAGACAATTCGGGTTCAGACAAGGTAGATCATGCACCACAAACTTGATATGCTTCTACTCAAGACTAATAGACATAGTGCAAGAAAGAAACGGATGGGCTGATTGCGCATTCCTAGACTTGCAAAAAGCATTTGACTAAGTACCACACAGAAAACTACTAAAAAAACTGGAACACATAGGAGGAATACGAGGGAACCAACTAAAATGGATGGAGGACTTCCTGACTGGAAGAAAGATGAGAGTAGTACTCAGAGAAAAATATTCAGATTGGAAAGAGGTGATCAGTGGAGTACCGCAAGGATCTGTACTGGCTCCAATAATGTTTGCTATCTATATGAATGATATGGACGAGGGCGTGAACTGTTACATGAGCTTCTTTGCTGATGACGCCAAACTGTTAAGGAAAGTAGAAACTGATAAGGACTGTGAAGCACTGCAGGAAGATCTGAATAGGGTATGGAACTGGAGTCAGAAATGGGAAGTGGATTTTAATACTAAGAAGTGTAGCATAATGGAGTTTGGAAAAAGCAAAAACAGAATATCAAGAAAATATACAATTGGAACCAAGGAAGTAAAGAAAGTAGGATCCGAAAAAGACTTGGGAATTATTATCACAAACGACTTGTCCTATGATACACAGATTAACAAAACTGTCAGGGAGACTTACAACTTGCTAAGATCAATAAAAGTGGCTTTTGCTTACCTGGACGAAGACATGATAAAAAAAAAAATTGGTTACATTGATAAGGCCTAGACTAGAGTATGCGGCAACATTGTGGTCCCCCAGTACCAAAAAGAACATAAAGAAAATAGAAAGAATCCAAAGAGCAACTACAAAAATGGCACCTGCACTTGCAAACCTATCATACGAGGAGAGATTGGCTAAACTGGAGCTACCGACACTGGAGCAAAGAAGAGAGAGAGGCGACCTACTGACCATCTACAGAATCATGAAAGGCACAGAAATACTTGATAGAGAAGAACTACTAAACTGGGACAAGAGAAACACAAGAGGACACAGAAGGAAATTAAGAAAACATAGCTATAGAAGAGAACTGAAGAAAAACAGTTTTCCACATAGAGTTTTAGACACTTGGAACAAACTGGATAATGAAATAGTAAGCGCAAAAACCATTCACGAGTTTAAAAGCAAACTAGACACTGAGAGATACAATGGCGGGACAACACGAGCATAGCTCCCCTTCCCGCAAAATACTAGGTAAATACTCCTCCAGACCTAGCTCTACTCTATCCTTCACTCCCTCCCACTCCTCCTTCAGCTTCTTCTTGTACTCCTTCTCCTTTTCCTTTTCATTTAACCACTTCCATACGGTGTCGCCTACGTAGGCGGCATGAGGAGCAAGTGGGTACTCGATGATGCCGACGTCGGCATCTTGATTGTATTTATTGTAGTCGTACCTACGTAATTTCCATTCTCTCTAAACTGGCTTGATCAATTTTCTATGGTTATCAAAATACACAGGTGAAAGAGAACGAACGATTGAGCACTGACTATTTTTTATAATGCGATTATTATGACGCAACATCGCACGTCAGGCAGCTAATGCTGCCAGATGTGTGATGTGCCCTGGAGTGAAGAGGTTAAAGAGTTCACTCTAAGCACCTTCCTACTTTTTGTCCCTTTCCTCTTTCTCCATCTATCCTCCACTCTCAACTTACCTTCCACCAAAAAATGATCTGATATTCCCCCACCCTCTCCCTTTAGCACATGTACATCCTTAATTCTTCCTATCATAATCCTATTTACCACTACATAATCCATTAACACTCTATCTATCACCCTTCCATCCACCACCCTTTCCCATGTGTACTTATGCTTGACTTTCTTCCAAAACACTGTATTTGCTATCATCAACTCTCTAGACACACTTCCACCATCAACTCTCCACTACGATTCTTTCCTGGTACTCCACCTTTCCCAACCACTCCATCAACTGGACCATTTCCTACCCTAGCATTAAGATCTCCCAGTACTATTACATTGACATTTCTCCTTAAATCCTCTATGCACTCATTTAAATCTATCCAAAAGGCCTCCCTTTCTTCTACACTCTTCTCACTGCCAGGCCCATATGCACTTACGAAGACCCACATCTCCTTTCCCAGTTTCACCTTCATCCACATTATCCTTAAGGAAACCTCCTTCCACTCCACTACACGTTTACCTATCTCTTCACTTACTAGAATAGCCACCCCTTCCCTCCCTCGCCCTATCTTCACTCCTGATAATCTCCCACTTACACTCACCCTTCCCTTTCAACTTAGTTTCACTCAAAGCCAACACATCCATCTTTCTTCTCACAAACATACTACCTATCTCTTCCCTTTTACTCTCATCTGTACCACATCCACACACATTAAAAGACCCAAACCTTAGGGAGCTGGTTGGAAAACTCCTAGACCCTCTTATGCCTTTACTTTTTCTTTTAGGAATGTCCCCTGTGGGGCTACAAGGAGAAGGATGCCTAGTCCCAATCCCCGTCCCTTTCTTCTCGCCTCTCACAATCCAAGTGGAAATACTTGGTGACAGTATTCTTTTCCACCACAGAAAATGAATACTCAGAGAAATGGTACAGGACAGCAACAAGGGGTTGGGGGACAGCATAACGGAGGGACAGTTGTAGTATAAAGGTGTCATTTCTCTATGAACAGAGTTTTCCTCTATCATAGACAAAATGATGTGTGGTTCTGGTCCGTAGGGGCGCCCCATATTGACCCTAAAGTATCAACTGCATGCTACTTTGCCACAATAACAAGCAGCCAATACCCTAGAAAATCCAAACACTTTCAAAAAACCACACCTGATCCGACAACAATAACGTACTGACCAACAAACATGTCTGAGCATTTTAAATGTGCTTGCTTATATTTTCTGTGATTTACAGGATACGTCATACCAACAGCTAGGTATGCGCGAATCCATGCGCAGTGCCACCATTGCACATGTACTGTTGACATCGCAATCTTTTGCGGCCCATTGGAATTTGTTTGGCTTAGTTTGAATGCTTGGAGCATTCAGCACATGCGCATCAGGGCTAGTCGGATGGTATAAGGTCCGACTCCGACTCCTTTGATTCCTCCGACTCCCGACTCTTAACTCCTTGACCCCTATGTGGAAATCTATTCTGCAGATCCATATACCAGCCTCCCACACCTATTCAGCAAGCATTTTATAAATATTTTTCATGTATATTATTTTTTACGTGAAACATTCACTTGTATGATAAATATACTCACATATACACTCAACCATCTTTATATATGTACACTATATGCACACAAGCACGTATATTCATATAAACATATACAGGTAAACGTCGACTTACGATGGCATTAGGTTTCGATAGAGCCATCGTAAGACGATTTCATCGTAAGTCGATCCCCAATTTGTGTATCACTCTGTTCCGTGGTCACTGTACCTAGCTTACCTGTATATTAACCACCAGAGATACTGAATATAGCCTATTAAACATGTGCAGTAGTTTATTTAATTATTTTTATCCTTTTTACCATATTCAAACACTATAATATGTGTTTTCGGTACGGAACTTAAATCTCGCGGGCAGCAGCCAATGCCAGCCGTACGACGTGACGTAATAATACTTAAAATATAGTCACCGCTTATATCGATCGTTCTCTCTTTCACCCGCGAATTTTGAAAACCACAGAGAATGGGATTCAGGGCACATTTGAGAGAATGTAAAAACACAGGGGCGACTACAATAAATATAATCAAGACGCCGATATGGCAGCGTCGCGAATCCACTTGCTCCTCATGACGCCTACGTGTGCGGCACCGTATGGAAGGGGTTAAATTATCATATCGTCGTCGTCGTCATCGTAAAGTCGAACAATCGTAAGTCGCGGCCATCGTAAGTCGACGTTTACCTGTATATATTAAATATATAATGGTATTATTTATGCTCATGATCATCTACCAGCTTATGAGCACTTTCAAATTTGTCATGGCAGAGTTGCCACTTCAAGCTAGATATTTTCTTTTTCCTTTGTGCCCCTCCCCCCCCCCAAAAAAAAAAACATCTGTTATTTCATTTGTCCAATCTCATAAACCTTCTATCACAATATTAGGAAAAAATGTGACAAATCATGATGAGGAAACGTTAATGGAGGATGCCCTACCTACTTACTGCAGAATTATTTTCACCATGTTATCATAAAAACCAGGAATCAGTTCAGGAAAGAGAGAGACAACCTTCCCCTGTGCACACTGTTCATATCTGCTGTTGTTCCTCCCCTTTTCAGTCATCATCAAATGCTGTGACATATGCTCTAATGTAATTCCTATCTGGCCTCTGAGATTGGTCAAAGTTTATCTCAGGGCACTTCCATTGACTTTTACATACATGAAGACGTACGTGCATAGTGCATACGTAGTGGATATATACTATTGTCTACATTGTCATGTACATGTGTACATGATGGAGTTCTAGATGTTAACATAATTTTAATTAATTAGACTGTCAACAAAGGTAAAGTAGCTGGTTTAAATTATTTAAAGATAAAAATCATCTCTATCACTTGACAGTTGACAAATTATTCAGGAATTTGAATTAATAATTATATTTATTGAGTATTTATTAAAAATAGAAATACATTCCACTGGCTATAACTCCCATGATATAGAATGAAATATTAATACAAACTACATTCTGGAAACTTCTATAAATGGTACATACTCTGTAACTAGCTATAAAACTATTCTATACTGGACGGTTATTAAATTTTCTCAACACAAAACGTATCAAATTTTTTAGATTTTTTAAACTTGGAATAATGAGACCTACTGCTTTCTATTTGCACAATAGCAACAAATTATTTCACAGTGCACATCTATAGACAGTATTTTACAGCTATTGTTGGCTTGCCAATTACTGTAATGGTAAAAATTCAGACAAAGCTTTCAAGAATATAACAAAATATATGTACTGTACCTTGAATACACCCGTATTATTACGTTAATAACTAGGTTAAAAATTCAATCTATAAAAATTTCTTATAACAAAATATTTTATATGTTCCTTGAATCTAACAGTATTATTACCTTTATAACGAGGTTAAAGCTAAAATCGATACAAATTTCTTATTTGTAAACATTAAAAAAATAGGCTTTATTCATAATTATAGAACTTATAGACTAAATTGAAATTTGCAAATAAAAAAAATAGTAGTTTGTACTTTATATACGTAGGGTAAACTGATATAATCTTATGAAATGGTTGGTTAGATTAGCCTATGAGAAATATAGGTTAGAGTCCTAGACTACCCTATGAATAGAGGCAGCCTATAGTCTAGGAAAAACAAATTCGACCCTACAATTTATGGTAAAAAGAAAGGTAAATGTGGATTATAAGGTTATTTTGGGATTATCTTTTTTTTTTTTAATGAAAAAAAAAAAAAAAAAATCATTAATTCATTAGTTTTATTTTTTATCTTCTTTATTTTTATCTATTTATTATTTTTTAAAGAACCCGATAAACAACATGTACCAAAAGAAATAGGTTTTATCTGTGTGTGTATATATATATATATATATACTGTATATACACTCTCTTCATCAAAGTTTTAAAAATAATACGAACTGCTAATGATTCGCTAGGTTAGCCTATCTCATAATCAGCATTTATCATACAACAGGTAGGACCTTACAATTGGCCTAGGCTACATCCCTGAGAAAAGTAGGAAACTTTGGCAAAGTAATCTAAATTGTTCTTGCATCCAATGCTTATTGTTTACCAATTCCTACTAAAAGAAACATAGCCAAATCATGCAAACTGTATATCTTGTAGGTAATATTTAATGCCCAGTAGTCACTCAATAGGCTACTATCAATAGTAGGGTTTTACAGACTATTCCGTATACCAGTATATCAATATTTGTCTTTACCAAGGTCACATTACACAATGTACAAGATTTGGCCTAAATATTTTCTTTTTACTATTATTAAGAGATTAAAAGAGGAAGGGATGTTGATTCAAGAAGTGAAGAAAAGGTAAAAGGCAAAGATGAAAAGATGATAATGGAAGAGGAAGCGATAAGGGGAAGATGGGCAGAATATTTTAGGGAACTGTTGAATGTAGAGGAGGATAGGGAGGGAATGGTGATAGCAGTGGGAGGCGTAAAGAAAATGACAGTGATGGGTGAGGAAAATGAGGGAAAAATAAGAAAAGATGAGGTGGAAGTAGCGATTAAAATTATGAGAGCAGGTAAGGCACCTGGGTTAGATGGGTGTCATGCGGAGTGTCTGAAGAAGGGAGGTAAAGTAATAGTAGACTGGTTAGTGAGTTTGTTTAACGTGTGTCTAAGGGAGGGTAGAGTACCAGAGGACTGGAGGAGTGCATGTATAGTTCCGCTTTTCAAAGGAAAAGGGAACAAGTGTGAATGTAGTAGTTTCAGAGGGATCAGTTTGTTGAGTGTAGTTGGGAAGGCGTATGGGAGGGTTATAACTGAGAGAATTAGGAGAGGACCAGAGGAAGTAATTGGTGAGGAGCAGTGTGGGTTTAGGAGAGGTAGGGGCTGTGTGGATCAGATTTTTGTGATAAGACAGATTTGTGAGAAAGCTTTAGGAAATGGTAAGGATGTCTTTTGGGCCTTTATGGATTTGTAAAAAGGCTTATGATAGGGTAAACAGGTATTGGGGGAAAGCTGTTAAGAGCAGTCAAGAGTTTTTATGATAGTAGTAGAGCCTGTGTTAGAATCAGAAATAGAGAGAGTGAATGGTTTGAGGTAAAGGAGGGACTACGTCAGGGATGTGTCATGTCGCCATGGCTGTTCAATGTGTATATGGATGGGGTGGTACGGGAGGTAAATGCAAGAGAAATGGGCAGGGAACTGGAGTTGGTTGCAGAAAATGGAGAAAAGTGTGAGGTAAGTCAGTTGTTGTTTGCTGATGACACTGCACTTGTGGCAGGGTCAGAGGAGGCATTGGGAGAGTTAGTGACTGAGTTTGGGAGGGTGTGTGATAGGAGAAAGTTGAAGGTTAATGTGGGTAAAAGTAAAGTGATGAGGTGTACAAGAGGAGAGGATGGTGGAGAGTTGGAAGTAAGTCTTAAAGGGGAGAGGCTGAAGTGGATAGTTTTAGGTACTTGGGGTCATATGTGGCTGCAAAGGGAGGAGTAGAGGTAAGCTGTAGATTGAGAGAAGCAAACAGATGCCTTGGGGGATTTAAAAAAGTAATGAGAAATAGACATTTGGGAATTAATGCAAAGAGGAGATTGTATGAAGGGGTGATTGTGCCGACAGTGCTGTGTGGGGCAGAGACATGGAATTTGAGAGAGGCAGAGAGGAAAAGTTTAAATGTGTTTGAGATGAAATGTCTGAGAAGTATGGTGAGGGTTACAAGGCTGGAAAGAGTGAGAAACAAGGAAGTGAGAAGGAGAGCTGGGGTGGAAAAGAAGTTGGCTGAGAGGGCTGATGAAAGACTATTAGGATGGTTTGGACACATGGAAAGAATGGATGCAGGAAGACTGGTGAAAGGGGTATGGAAGGCCTAATTTGCAATTGTCTTTATAGCATAATCAGTTTTGAATTAGATTAAAATAGTTCATGATTTTCTTTACTCTGATTTCTATTTTTCACTGCTTCACTTGTAGGCCTATTGTATTCACTAGTAACCATGATCAGTAGCCTGTTTCTATTTCGTATATTTCAAACCACTAAATTTCTTTGATAAATGTATGATTTTCATATTCTGAAGTAGCTTCATCATAATCTAGCATATTTCTATTAAAGGAAAATGTGATAAAACTACCGAAAACGAAGGAAAAGAAAATTCACTGGGAGACACTGCTTCAGGCACAATCTGCAGCTGTTTGTTTACATTAGTTAGTACTAGTAGCACACAATGCCGTCACATGGTAGCAGCACGAATTGATGTTTATGCTGAAGTAAAAGCATTGCAGTATAGTACAAAATATTATATATGTATATATATATATATATATATATATATATATATATGTATATATATGTATATATATATATATATATATATATATATATATATACAGTATATATAAAGTTTCACTCTCCTTACAGGAAACAACTACAAATACATGACCACAAACACTTTTACCCAGACTGACAACGATAGCTTGTCAGTATTGTGTATTTTTCTTTTTTATTAAATTGTCTTTTTGTTCTGCAAGTGTATGCCCATTTCTCAATAAAAAAAATAAAAATAAAAATAAAAAATAAATAAATAATTAAAAAATACATAACAGGAAACAACTACAAATACATGACCACAAACACTTTTACCCAGACTGACAACGATAGCTTGTCAGTATTGTGTATTTTTTTTTTTTTTATTATTATTATTGATGGATTGTTTTTTGTTTCCATCTGGAGAGACCACTTAGTGTACATATACACTGTACACACTCACTATTGCCTCCAAAAATAAAAGCAAAACCATACAAAAACTGCTAAATTGTGCAACTGGTAAAACCAAACAGGGAAACCATGTTAAAAAAAAAAAAAAAAAAAAAATTATTGGACTTAAGGAGTCGGAGTCGGATAAAAAATTCCAACTCCGACTCCTAGTACTCTTAGAAATCCGACTCCGACTCCACAGCCCTGGTGTGCATGGTATTCAAATTGTCTTGTTGTTCTGCAAGTGTATGCCCAATTCTTCAACAGCAAACTGATTTTCACCAACTTAAACGCAAATTTGGTTATCCTTGGCAAATTAGTTTTCCGAGTAAAAATCTAAAGGCATCTAGGCTATATATAAATATTTTAATGTTATAATCATGTTTTTTAGACTTTTTTCTCTCAGAAATGAGCAATTTAAGATCATTGGAAATTTGTACAGCTGAGCCTAAATGTGATGCATGTAGGTAGGTACGCACGAGTCTGAGGTCGTCGCCACCATTGTGGATGTAATGTTTACACTGCCATCTTTTTGCGACCCATTCAAATGAGTACGTGTCAATTTGAATGCTTGTAGCATTCAGCACATGTGCAAAATTATCAAACTGTCTTGTTCTGCAAGTGTATGCCCATTTCTCAATAAAAAAATAAAATAAAATAAAAAATAAATAAATAAAATAAATAATTAAAAAATACATAAATAAATAATAACCGATTTAAACATAAATTTGGGTATTAGCCATTGCAAATTAGTTTTTTGAGTAAAAAATTAAAAATAAGGCCCTTATATATGAATATTTTGATTAAATATTTGTATTTTTTAGCCAATTTTCTCTCTAAAATGAAAAATTCTAACACCGTTGGTAATGAGACAGCTATGCTATACCTATTACACAGCTGGCTATGGCTATGGTAGCAAGTATATGAAGTAGATATTAATAATATGGTCAATATTCCATGTCATGGACCATGTCCATGATAAGTCTCAAGACTAGTAAAGGTCTAGAGGCTAGACTTAATTTTTCCTCTTGGTTTCAAGATGATAACAGTTATGAGCTGTTGAAATAAGGCTGTTTATTCAGATTGTCAAGATTACAGATAACATGATTAAACAAAATAACTCCTTTGAAAGTAAAAAGACTATAATTTTTTCTATTTAAGTAAATTGGTGTAAAAAATAATTCACCGATTTCAACGTAAATTTAAGTTAGGTCTTAGGATAGTTGCAGTACTGACTGGTTAGTGTACCGAGAGGTAATCTAAGGGTAAGGGTTAAGGCACCTATATCTGCATGTTTTATTGTGAAAGTAAGAGTTATTTTCGCTGCATATATATTGTGCATACATTACATTAATGGAACAAGTTACATGATAAGTGTTAGTAAGAATAGTATAAAAGGAAGGTCCTATGTTCTTTCTGACATGCTCAGGTGATTTGTTGACCCATAAAATCTTCACATGCCAAGTTGCATGTCAATTGGGCCTGGATTTTACAGATGATTATCACTAAATTGACAATAGCTGCCATGGCAACATGAGAGGTGTTAGTAAGAATAGCATAAAAGGAAGGTCTTACATTGTTTTTGACATGCTCAGGTGATTTGTTGACCTATAAAACCTTCACATGTCAAGTTGCATGTCAATTGGGCCTGGGGTTTGGATTTTAAAAATATCTCTAAATAAACAATAGTTGCCATGGCAACATGATAGGTGTTAGTAAGAATAGTATAAAAGGAAGGTCCTGCATTGTTTTTGACATGCTCAGATGATTTGTTGACCCATAAAACCTTCATATGCCAAGTTGCATGTCAATTGGGCCAGGGGTTTGGATTTTATGGATGATTATCTCTAAATTGACAATAGTTGCCATGGCAACATGATAGGTGTTAGTAAGAATAGTATAAAAGGAAGGTCCTGCATTGTTTTTGACATGCTCAGGTGATTTGTTGACCCATAAAATCTTCACATGTCAAGTTGCATGTCAATCGGGCCAGGGATTTGGATTTTATGGATGATTATCTCTAAATTGAGAATAATTGCCATGGCAACATGATAGGTGTTAGTAAGGATAGTATAAAAGGAAGGTCCTGCATTATTTTTGACATGCTCAGATGATTTGTTGATCCATAAAACCTTCATAAGCCAAGCTGCATGTCAATTGGGCCTGGGGTTTGGATTTTATGGATGATTATCTCCCAATTGACAATAGTTGCCATGGCAACATGATACGTGTTAGTAAGAATAGTAAAAAAGGAAGGTCCTGCATTGTTTTTGACATGCTCAGGTGATTTGTTGACACACAAAACCTTCATGTGCCAAGTTGTATGTCAATTGGGCCAGGGGGTTGGATTTTATGGATGATTATCTCTAAATTGACAATAGTTGCCATGGCAACATGATAGGTGTTAATAAGAATAGTATAAAAGGAAGGTCCTGCATTGTTTTTGACATGCTCAGATGATTTGTTGACCCATAAAACCTTCACATGCCAAGTTGTATGTCAACTGGGCCAGGTGTTTGGATTTTATGATTATCTCTTCCCTTTGGCTGCCCGATGCTGGGAGGATTTACGTTTCCGAAAAATTGCATTTTACCCATAATATATGAAGTGTCTATTTCCTTCTTTTGCATAATATTCTGATGTTGTGGACACCATTCCCAATCCAAATATATCAATATCAGCTTTCTGAGATAATTCATATATTTATTATTAATATTTTTTTTCTGAAAAATGAAAATTTTGGGGAATTTTGATTTTTTTTTTTTTAATCCAAAAGTCATTCTTTTGTATGCCAGTAATACTCAGTAAGGTAGATAATGACCATATGTTATAGGAACAGTGATATAGAGACACAAGTTGGTCCTGAAGAAAAAAAAAAAAATTACGTAAAAATTTATTTCTTAGGGTACCTAAATTTTCTATCAATAAAATGATTATTCACACATTTTACCATATCACAGCTAGCCTATCATAATTTTCTATCACTGGAAGTATTGTAACTAGAATATTTTGAGGCTAAAACGTTTACTGAGAATATATATATGATCGATCACAATTTTTTTCAGTCGTCTGCAGCTGCTACTGAAGAGAATTACCATACGCTATTATCTCTATTACTAAAAATCTGTGACCCGATCGGTTTTCCCAATCCATCAGAACCCGGCAGAATGTGGACACGCTGACCCCTGTCCGAGAGTAAAGGTCTATTCGATTTTTTTGGCAGGGCCCGACGTGATATCAAGGGCACGTGTACATTCAACCTGTGAAAGATGCCTGAAACTTCAGCAGTAATGAAACGAAGAAACCGCCATTTTTGGAAATGGGTTACAGAAACAAAAAATATAACAAAACAACACCTGTCGAAAAACAAAAAGCAAGTTGTGTTTTTAAAACAAGAACATGCCGCTAAATTTCCAACGTTATATCAAACTTGCAAGGATTTCTCCATCAAGGAATCAATAAAGTCATTTCATCGTAAATTTTTGTTGTCTTATAAATAAAAGCAGTTCTGTGTCTGTCAGACTTTTTTCTCGTTTCGATCGATCGACTAATTTCGATTTCGACAACTCAACCTTGAGCCGTGGACGATCATCGTTAGGCCATGGACGCTCATCGTTGAGTCATGGACGATCATTGTTGAGCCCTGAACGATCATCGTTTTGCAATGGACGATCATCGTTGAGCCGTGGATGATCATCGTTGAGTAAAGAACGATCATCGTTAAGCCATGGTGTCGAAGTTCTCGAAGGTGTCGAGGTTCTCGAAGTTCTCGAAAGCGCCGAAGTTCTCGAAGGTGCCAAAGTTCGCGAAGGCGCCGAAGTTCACGAAAGCGCCGAAGTTCTCGAAGGTGTTGAAGTTCTTGAGGGTGCCGAAGTTCTCGAAGGTGCCGAAGTTCTCGAAAGTGCCGAAGTTCTGGAAGGTCTTGAAGTTCTGGAAGGTCTCGAAGATCTCGAAGTTCTTGGTGTTCATATTTCTTCCGAAGTTGTAGAAAATTTCAAGAAGCACTATTACGCAGGCTACAACAATTTTTGTGGTAATGGTGGAAGAGGACACAGGCAATACCAGTTGTACTATTTAGAGCATAGGTTCAAGACATTTAAAAGAAAGTACCCCAATCGTGGTCAAGGTTGCAAGTTGGACACAATGCCTCTGCCCGTTTCCAGGGGCGCCGAAACGGAGAAATGATAATTCGTATTGATCTATACTTTTATTATGACAGAGACCAAAAATTAAAGATTAGAACTGCCCGTGTAACACGAAAGCGAAGCGAGCGATCTGCGCAGCGGGTCTTGCCGAAGGCCAAGCACCCCTGGCGTAAGCCAGGTGCTTGTTTGTGGAAAAAATAATTATATTTCCTATTTCTTAGTGATTGTAAAACAACTACTCAACATATGAAAGACAAAATTTACCTATGAATCATATATTCGGCCTTTTATGCAGGTTTAAATGCCGATTAAAGTCCATTCGCTCGCATATGTTTACATTCCATCAGCTGATATTGCCGCGTAGATAAGGGCTATTAGTTTGTCCACCTGGTAAGAGATGGCAGCACCTACCGGTTGTAAACTTGATCTCTCGTTTCTATAATGTGTTGGGAGCATGGCGCAATGTTTAAAATGTTTTTTGGCTTGCGGTGCATTTTTGCGAGTTACGGCTGTCATGAGACTGTTTTAATTTTCGCAGAAATGCGCATTGGGTAGTCAAAGGGTTAATTGACAATAGTTGTTGTCGTTCCCTAGACTGTCTGTCCGAGCAGTCCCGTCTCCCCAAGGACTGCCACAGCCGAAACTGGGTTTTCCCACAAATCCTTTATAGAGTGTATGTTGTGTTGTTTGCGTGCATGATTGTGTATAATGCAGTCTTCCATTATGTGTTGTATGGTATGGGGTGAAGTGTTACATCCTGGGCAACTGTTCACAATGCGGTCATCCAGCCTCTACTGGTAGCTTAGAAGTGCTGGGTGGTGGCCGCACCGCAGTCTGGCCAGGTGGACTCTGTCCTTTCGTGGGAGAGAGGATTCAGAAGGGTGGATATCAGGGGGTCTGGCATGCAGCAGTGTGTTGTCTTTCAAGTGTGTTAATGGAGCGGTGAGTGATATGATTATGAATATGTTTCCGGAGGCTGGTATTTGGTGGTTGTGGAGGAAGAGAGGAGAGTATCTGTGCGTGATAAAGGTCTTTGGGTGTTGTTTTAATGTTTCTTGGTGTGTGTGGGTGTTCTGCTATGTAGTGTAGCGGGTGTGATGTGTTTGTGGTGGCTGCGGCAAGTGTTTGTGTGCCTCTCATGTTGAGGCGGTCCTTGACTTTGAGGATTTTGTTTCATGGTGTAAATGGTCTGTAGGTGTTGTATTTGTGCAGCCTGTAATTGTTTTTAGGGCTTTATTTTGTATGATTTGAAGGGTGTTGTGGTGTGTCTCACTGAGATTAGGAGCCCATGCAGGACTCGCATAATTCATCACTGAGCGTATGCCATGGCAACATGATAGGTGTTAGTAAGAATAGTATAAGAAGAAGGTCCTGCATTGTTCCGATGATTTGTTGACCCATAAAACCTTCACATGCCAAGTTGTATGTCAATTGGGCCAGGCGTTTGGATTTTATGGATGATTATCTCTAAACTGACACTAGAATAGTTGTCATGGCAACATGATAAGTGTTAGTAAGAATAGTATAAAAGGAAGGTCCTGCATTGTTTTGACATACTGATACTCAGATGATTTGTTGACCCATAAAACCTTCACATGCCAAGTTGTATGTCAATTGGGCCAGGGTTTTGGACTGTACAACTTAATAGTTGCCATGAAAAGGCATATTTTAGGTACGGGCACAAAATTTTCAATTCTTTTTTTAATCCTTAAATTGTTGTTGCATATGAAAGGCAACACTATACATGAGTATTCCAAATTTTAATAAAACTGGACCAATGGTTTAGAGTTTGTGTATTTCTTTACCAAAATCTTTAAAAAATTACCACCTTTTTCACTTTTTCACTAGCCAAAAATTCGGGATTAAAAAAAAAAAAAAAATCGTACCTCCCTTATTTTTGAAGCTATTTCAAAAATCTAAAAAGCATTTGTTTCTAATGAAATTGTCTTTCATGTGCAGCATAAAATTAAGGGATATGTATATATATATTTTTAATTTTGTTCCCGAGCCTACAACAGCTACACAGATCGAAAGCGTTGTTTACATGCATGCTTTTAGGGTGTGGAGTGAAAAATTCCTACAAATTATGTACAAAGAAACTAATTGTGTGCATGCGCAAAATGAACTTACTCAATTCTAGACAACAAGAGACAGTTATAATCACGTAAACATAGTCATTGTGTGACTGAAGGATAAGTTTGAAACATGTTTTCATTGAAGAAACGTTCAGAGTATTTCTTGCTTCAATTACTATAATTTTGACTGAGAATGACTAGTTCAACGGATGACTTGGCAAGGCTACATTTTCACTAGAAAGTCAATTTCTGGATGTCCAAAATATATTTTCACGTCTTATTAAAAGTACACTGTATGATACACTATGTACTGTAGTCGTAACTGTACTCTTGACACCCACGAATGACATTGAAGTATAAAAATGGGAAATCTAGCTTTTACGTATACCTTGTTTGCTGGCCATTCTACCCTCCACTCAGCATATAAGATTATGTAAAATATATAATACAAGCAATTTAAGTTGTTCCAAAATACGATATGTAACCATTATTTACCTTTCCTTGACACCGGTTATGGGTACCACAATATGGCGGCAATAAACAGTTGACAGTGAAGTTAAGTAAAGCGTATGTCATACTAAAGAAAGAAACTGTCATATATTTTTCATACACAGGAGAATACTGTTTTCTTTTTGGATTTAGTTGCCACTTTTCTAGGGTATAAACCTTTCAGGCGGGCTGTATCAACTTGTTATTGTTGTATTGGTCTCAGTAATACTATTTTGTTTGTTTATATTCATCTTTCACAATTTCTAGTTCCAAGTCATGACATTTCTTGTAATTTTTTTTTTAGTCTTTTGATATTGTCCAATTTCCATTGTGTCTTTCAAGTCAGCTGGAGGCATGAGGGACTATTCTCAAACATTCTATCTTTCATTATTTATTGGGCCGTGGTTCATACATTTCAAGTTTATCACTTTATACACTTTGAGGTTTGTCAAAAGTTAAAATAAATTCTATCTTTTAAATATTTGGGTTTCACTGATCTCATGCTTTTATAAGTGAGAGGGTACACACTATACATGATTATCTTTTATATTGGCAACCAGTGGAGTGAGACTAATTACAGACTGATTCTGTCATAATGAGTTCCTAGGACTTTTATTTTGTAAAATATAATCTATATTGTGTGGTAATTTGAATATGTATTCGAGTTGTAGTAATCTAGTTTAGAAATTATATAATTATTTATCAACATCTTTGTTGTGTTTTACAAACATTTTCCTGTGAATGCAAATTTTCTTAGATTCATACCATTCGTACTAGCATTTAGGACGATTGGTCACTTACAAGACCGACCCAGGGGGCTGTAACGAGGCAAGATACACGGTCAGCTCAGACGTCATTACAGACGATAATATGCGTACCTTGGGTCAGGTCACTTACAAGCGCGTGGTCAACAGCCCGGTGAGCGATTTGGGTGAAATGTAGAGTAACCTAACAGCTTTAATTCTAAATGCACAAAATAAAACTATTCTCCTCGAGTCAATACGGACGAATAGTAATACTCCAAAACGAATGACGGACAGGCCGAGAAATTGAGATCGGATTAAAAAAAAAAAAAAAAAAAGAGAGAGAGAGAGAGAGAGAGAGAGAGAGAGAGAGAGAGAGAGAGAGAGAGAGAGAGAGAGAGAGAGAGAGAGAGAGAGAGAGAGAGAGAGAGAGAGAGAGAGGACTTTACGCAAGAATAAAAATAGAGAAACACACCTTAGATCCAAATATAATGATATGGCAAGAATTGCTAAAAAGAACACACGCAGAGCGAAACGTAACTACGAAATTTAAGTTGCCAGACAAGCGAGATCCAACCCAAACGGCTGCTTTCATCTTCACAAAACAAAAAATAAGGAAAGGACAGGCCCAAATAAAATGACGAAGATGTCATGATAAAATTGGAGGAAGAATGAGTGAGGCGTTTAACAAAAAAATTCTCTCGGTGTTTACAAATGAGAGGTTAGATATGGTACCTATGATCTGATATTCAGTGATGATGAAGAAAGTAGACTAACATCAGCATTAGTAAGGTAGAAGTAGTCAAACAGAATTAAAAAAAATAAAGCTACAAAAACTACCGGGGTCCAGACAAAAAAAAAAAAAAAAAGTGCTTAAAGATATAATTTAGCCGGCCGGCATATCACGTGTATTTGCGTGTTTCCCTTTTTCTCATCCATTTCCAACAAGGTTTTTCAGGATACAGTGACTTTAGAAAATAAATAAAAAGTAGGCCTCATGAACAGTGTATTTTAAATGTACGCATGTGATTTTTTTCAGGAAGACGAATACCTCGTTGTTCTCAGTGTTTGCGTGTTTCCCTTTTTCTCTTCCATTTCCAACAAGGTTTTTCAGGATACAGTGACTTTAGAAAAGATATAAAAAATAGTGCTCATGAACAGTGTATTTTAAATGTACGTTTTTTTTTTGGGGGGGGAGATAGAGAGAGAGAGGGAGAGAGACGAATATCTCGTAGTTCCCAGTTCGGCGCTTCGTGTGAACTTTTGTTATTGTCATAGTCTTCTGCATTGGTGGTATGCTCGCGTCCTGTTGCTGTGTTCGAGGCAATTCATCTGGAGCCTAGATGAGGAAGGATTACTGTTCCAGCCTAGTTTGTGTGAAGAGATGGCTTGAATGATTGTCGGCCTCAGTACGTCGCCTCCGATGGGCTGGTCATGTTGAATGGGACCTTTCGCAGTCAGGCTCGTAGATTCCTATTAGCGCTAGAATTTTCAATTGTCTCGGATTTCACGAGGCAAAGGGGTGACTTAGCTAATTTGGAAACCGATATTTAAAAAAAGATACGCCATAAATTGCTGCATAAATGTATTTAAGATTAAAAACATGACTCATAATGTTATAATTTTTACTTACTGGTGTGTGATAAGGCTTTGTTAATTTAATTATAAGGTAAAACTAAAAATAGGTAATTCTTTTTACTGAAGTAACTATGAGCAGTAAAAATAGGATGTTGATTTCGGTTTGTGCATTTTATCTGAGAGTGTTGAAAAATAATGGATATCACTGTCACGTCCTGTATATGAAGATAATCAGTGAGATAAAAAATAACAACAGTGGTGGCGGACGTACGAAGTTAACGACATTTTTGTAAAGAATAGCCTCTTAGATCTGCTGGGAGCTATTTTCAAACAAATATGACTAATTTTACGTGTGCCGTGGCAAACTGCACGTCAGATTAAAAAAAATATATAACTTAAGACAAAGTTTATCGTACCGAAAAAATTAAGTCTTCGATGCAAAATTATATTTTCTATACATTACATGGATTTGCCTATTGCTTGGTGCATTCAAATGAAAGTATATATCAGTATACGTCCATTGAAGTCGGTAGAAAATGACAAATTGCTTGGCTTCATACAATTATAGGCTGTTTTACGAATATCGTCTGTGATTATAAATAGAGGCTCAAACAATGCTATATGCCGTTTGCAATCATGAAATTAATTGACTTAAATTTCAGACACAATAATGTACAACGATACACCTCTGTAAGCTTATAAAACTTGCCCAAAAAAGTATTTATTTTTCCGGCAAGAATTACAAAATCTGGCGGTGTCTGGTATCAATTTGCTCACTGCGAAAGGTCCCATTGTTGGTTGACAACCTTGTGAATATATTACATATTTCTTACAATACGCATGCATGTAACATCTTTTATGAAATATTGTGATTCCACTTTTCTTATAATTCAAATAGTCAATAGCCAGGCAGCCATATTGTATACGTCATAGATTAAGAAGCCATATTGCCTACGTCATAGGCAGCCATATTGAAACGTCTTACTATTCGGCCACATTCCTTTCACTAATTTATTGTTATGGTTATATCTTTGCAGTGGCTTTTTTTTTTTTTTTTTTTAATTATCAATTTTTAAGATTTCTTTTTTGTAGGTAGGTACGTAAGTATTTCCCGAGTGTTGGATATAATATTATGACCGCCAGTCCAGAAGGATTCATTTTTCCTTTAGTTGGGTATGTGATTGTGTGAGCGATCGCAATAATTAATATATGTATTAAGAATTTATTTCTTCACGTATATGTTGCTACGATGTGATACTAAATTGCCTATCCCTCCTTTAGCGATGTCTACAAAGCATAAGTTGCTCTCATCTATTTGTAACCAAATATCACCTCAGACAATGGCTAATACTACATTTACACTACTACATCATGACCCTTCCATAGTTCAATTCTCAGCTCAAGACCCTCATTATTCAGCGGCTGCCTTCACCCAACAGTGCGAAGACAGCATTGTAAACACTAATGTGTGTAGCGGTTCTGAAAATATCTCATTCGTGAGATCTCAACTTGTTTCCTGGCTCATTGGCACCAGAAATGATGTCAGCCTCATGTTTACTCCGTCTCCACTGTTCCCTTCTCTGGTCCCCTTTCACCACTGTGTGTAGTCGTCTTTATGTGTAGTCTTTCGTGTATTTACTTTCTTATAGAACGTCTTTCACTTTCTTTTTTACGTATGGTTAGTCACTCTATTCTAGTTTGTAGATTCAGGTATTATAATTGAGTCTAAGAGAGGGGAATTAAACGGAGCTTATTTTTTCTTTCTTTCCTTCCCGAATATATACACTTGGTTCCCTGAGTTACACCAAGGGGCTCCCCCTGAGAATCCTCAATCCATTTACTAAGTCAACTCTGCAATGACGTCATGATTTCTTTAGTCCAATGATCTTCACTTTTATATTTAAGATCCTCCCCCAAGGGCGTGGTTTTACTCTCGTGAATCAATTTAATTTTCTCCTCCTTCACCCTTTCTCAAGCAATCTCGAAATCAATGCATCTCTGTCTTAGTTTACATATTGTTACATCAGCAAAAAATGAACATTATACAGCAATGAAATCGGGTCCCCGGCGGCTGTTTGTAAACATTTAGGCGGGGATCGAGGTTGTGCAATTCCTTCGTCTACGAACTGTTGTTTATCAAACACCCAACTCATAAAAAATTAAATTCTCACCACCTACCCCTCTATCTACCTCACTTGTTTACCTTTATCTACGAGCCTCATCTACGAGCCTTTTACAGGGCTCGGTAGCTGCCACTTGGTCGTCCCGACCAACCATTTTCTACTATCCTGTCTACTACCCTCTTACAGGGCTCGCTGGAAATACACACTTGAAAAATATCCAATACAAGGAGGTAACTATTAAAACTGTTTATGCATAAACCGGCTAAACAAGGTTAAAAGTATTTTCCTTCAATGTATTTTGTTATCAAAGCATATGCCACACATAACAAAGAAATAAGTAATCCTTGTAAAATGCACAAATGTCTGTAACACCAAATACACTGCCTTAAAATAAAAACAAAACAGATATAAATTTGATGTAATAAATTGATTTGCAAAATTCATTACTACCAAAGTCTTAAGATGTCATAAATTACCAATAACAAATCAGGAAAAACTATCAAATAGCATTCAGTGTCTTCCTCCTTCTGAATGCGAAATTTGATTAAGAACACATACTGGTGAAGTTACACAAGAAAATTTAATACTTTACAAAAGAAAATATTGTTCAATACTTATTGGCACCAGTTGTTGTTCTTATATATTGGCAAAGCTCCAAGTCTTCATAACTGACCAAGGCTCCAGATAGCCCATCTGTCTGACACACCAAAGGTCCCAGTATTTCAGGTCTTCCATCTCAGGCATGCACCATTTATATAAACAATTAATACTATCTGTAAAAAATATTTGGATTAGTACTCAACTCAGACATGATAATACCAATATACTTCCTATACTCTTCTGGACTCAATATTTCTTTAAAACTAATATATTGTGTATCTTTTTCTTGTGTCACATTTATCATCATCAAATTCTATTCTAGTCTTCTTTATCTCGTCTGCATGTCTAAGTGTAAGATCTTGTATTTATTTCCACCTGCAAAATCAATTATCCTATATGGACCTGAATACCTCGGTGAAAGTTTATTATGGGTTGTATGTGGTTTGGATACATGGAAAGAATGAGTGAAAAAAGATTGGTAAAAGAGGTGTGGAAGGCAGAGGTGGAAGGAGTGAACATGAGGGGGCGTCCTAGGATGAGATGGATGGATGGGGTAAAAGGGGCATTGAGAAAGAGGGGAATGTCTGTTGAGGAAAGACGGGAGAGGACAGAAGATAGGGGTGAATGGAGAATGGTTGTGTATGGATTATGCTGTGATGCAAGAGGGGGAGTGGATGGGAGGTGGGAGGTGAGGGAGTATGTATGAAAAATAAATTGACGCAGCCCGAAGGGATTTCTTCCCGTCTTCTCCTTTTCTGCATGAGGGGACGGGAAGGGGGGGGGGTCACCAAATTAATGAAGCGGCCTTACTGTGGATGTGCTGTGTCTTGCGATACTGCTCCTGACCCAGGGCAGTGGACAAGATGCAGGGAGGACCCATTATCCAGGAGGTGCCAAAATAAGAGGGAGGGAAGAGGGTCTAGGGGAGTGGAATATAAATGATTACAAAGGCGGAGCATGCCGACAGGAGACCTTTTAGTCTATATGTAGGTCGGATGCGAAAAATCATAATAATGACAAATAAATAAATCAACAAACACATGAATAAATAAAAAATATAATCATACATACATACATACATACATACATACATACATACATACATACATACATACATACATACATACATACATACATATACCAAAGGCTTTTTCCCCCTTACACGGGGGTAGCCAAAAAGAAAAAGGCATAGAAAATACTCCCACCCATTTCATTTCCCATATGTTCCACTCCCCTCCACCTTCCTCCCTCCCTTCAGTCTTGGCACCTCCTGGATGACGGGTCATCCCTGCATCCTCTCCACTGCCCTGGGTCAGAAGCAGTGTCGCAAGACACAGCACATCCACAGCAAGGCCGCTTCATAAATTCGGACCCCCCCCCTCTCCGTCCCCTCATGCAGGAAAGGAGAAGACAGGGAGAAATCCCTTCGGGCTGCGTCAAATTTTTCTCATACATATTTCCTCACACCCCCATCCCCCACCCATTCCCCCTCATGCATCACAGCCTCATCTATACACAACCCTTCTCCATTCACCCCTATATTCTGTCCTCTCCCGTCCTTCCTCTTCAGACATTCCTCTCTTTTGTAAAGCCCCTTTCACCCCATCCATCCATCTCATCCCAGGACACCCCCTCATATTCACTCCTTCCACCTCCGCCTTCCACAATTCTTTTCCTAATCTTTCTTCACTCATTCTTTCCATGTGTCCAAACCATCCCAATACTCTTTCATCAACCCTATCTCCCAACTCCCTTTCCACCACTGTTCTCCTCCTCACTTCCTCATTTCTCACTCTATCTAGCCTAATAACCCCCATCATACTTCTCAGACATTTCATCTCAAACACATTCAAACTCCTTCTCTCTTCCTCTCTCATGTTCCATGTTTCTGTCCCGTATATTGCTGTTGGCACAATCACTCCTTCATATAACCTCCTTTTAGCATCCATTCCCAGATGTCTATTTCTCATTACACTTTTTAATCCACCCAGGCATTTACTCGCTTCTCTCAATCTACATTCTACCTCCACCCCCACTCCACCCTTTACTGTCACATTCGCACCCAAGTATCTAAAACTATCCACTTCCTCCAGTTTCTCACCCTTAATGCTCACTTCCAGTCTACTGTCACTCTCTCCCTTTGTACATCTCATCACCTTATTTTTACCCACATCTATCTTCAGCTTCCTTCTTTCACACACCTTCCCAAACTCTGTCACTAACTTCCTCAATCCCTCCTCTGATCCTGCTACAAGCGCAGTGTCGTCAGCAAACAATAGCTGGCTCACCTACAAAGGATTACAAAGGCGGAGCATGCCGACAGGAGACCTTTTGATCCATATCTAGGTCGGATGCGAAAAAAAAATCATATTAATAATAAAATAATAAATAAAAACTATGATAATGTAAATAACAAATAAAATACATAAATAAATGCATAGGTATAGTTAAATAATAAACAAACAGGTAAATAGTAAATAATAATAAATTGACATATAACTAATAATAAATGAAAATCAGACAGACAAATGATAACAAAACAAAAGCAAATAATATAAAATATATCATAATCATTACAGCATCTTACTTAGGTATTTATCTAAATGATTCTTAAAGCTTCGAACTGAACTACATTGCACTACCTGTGCAGGAAGTTTATTCCATTCATTAACTACACGGTTGGCAAAGTTGTTTCTACCTACTTCCAAATTGAATCTATTTCCGGACATTTTGAGACCATTGTTTCTTGTCTGATTCTCATTCAATGTAAAAATTTTGTCACTTTTGATATTGTCAATTCCCTTTAGAATTTTAAAGACCTGTATCAAGTCACCTCTGAGTCTACGCTTTTTTAGGGAAAACAGATTCATATGTTTTAGTCGATTTTCGTATGATTTATTTTTGATATTTGGAATCAGTTTTGTGGCTCGCCGTTGTACTTTTTCCAGTCTGTCAATGTCTTTAGTGAGATTCGGTGACCATACGGAAACAGCATATTCCAAATGTGGACGAACTAACGATTTATATAGCTTGTTAATGAGTGATGGACTTTTGAAATCAAAAGATCGCGCAATCAGTCCTAGAATCTTATTTACTTTCTCAGAGGGTGAAATACACTGCTTGGATGATTTGAGGTCGTTACTGATAATTACGCCGAGATCTTTTTCACTATCCACTTTTGTTAACGAATTTCCAAATAACTTGTAATCGTACTTACTGTTATTTTTACCTATGTGCATTACCTTGCATTTACTTGTGTTAAATTTCATTAGCCACTTTTCAGACCATTGCTATAATTTATCTAAATCTTCTTGAATATCTAATTGGTTTGAGTGATCATTTGCCACTCTGCACAGTTTTGTATCATCAGCAAATTTGGAAACAGTAGATTTTAGTCCATGGTCTATATCATTTATATATACTATGAATAGAAGTGGCCCAAGAACGGAACCCTGAGGAACTCCACTTGCAACACTTTTCCATCCAGAAGTTTTTCCATTTAAAACAACTCTGTTTTCGACCCTTCAACCAATTACTAGTCCAACCTAATAGGCTACCACTTATTCCATGCAAAGCTAATTTAGTAAGTAGTCTTTCGTGTGGGACGGTATCAAAAGCTTTTGCAAAGTCTAGATATACTAAATCTATATTGTTTCTTTTGTCATAATTCGAGATGACTGTGTTGTAGAATTCGAGTAAGTTAGTCACGCAAGAACGTTTCCGTCTGAAATCATGCTGGCTATCATTTATCAAACGGTTACTTTCTAAATGATGTTCGATAGCATCTCTGATGATAGTTTCCATTATTTTTCCTACGATTAAAGTCAAACTTATAGGCCTATGGTTATTTGGTTTCTTTTTGTCACCTTTTTTGAATATGGGAGTAACGTTAGCTAGCTTCCATTCTCTTGGGACATCTCCGGATATGATGGATTTCTTGAAAATAATTTCTAATGGAACAACAATCTCATTTTTCATTTCCTTTAAGATTCTTGGATGCCAACCGTCAGGCCCTGGTGTTTTATTAACTTTGAGTTTGTCTATACACCTTTTAATTTTTTCTTTTGTTATATTTACCGTAGTGAGTAAGTTTACCCTAGACTTTTCACAGGTTTCAGTTTGGAATTCACTTTTCTCCATTTTCTTTAATCATCTCCAACTCCTGACCCACTACCCTTGCATTCACCTCTCGCACTACCCCATCCATGTATAAATTGAACAGCCAGAGCGACATAACACATCCCTGACGAAGTCCCACCTTTACCTCAAACCATTCACTCTCTCCATTTCTAATCCTAACACAAGCTCTACTACTCTCGTAAAAACTCTTGACTGCTCTTAACAGCTTTCTTCCTATCCCATATATCTGCATAACCTCCCACAGTGCCTTCCTGTCTACCCTGTCGTAAGCCTTTTCCAGATCCATAAAAGCCCAAAATACATCCTTACCTTTTCCTTTACCTTTCTCACATATCTGTCTTACCACAAAGATCTGATCTACACATCCCCTACCTGTCCTAAAACCACACTGTTCCTCACCAATTACTCCCTCTGTTCCTCTCCTAATCCTCTCAATCAAGATCCTCCCATAAGCCTTCCCAACTACACTCAACAAGCTGATCCCTCTGTAACTACTACACTCACATTTGTCCCCCTTTCCCTTGTAAAGTGGAACTATACAGGCACTCCTCCAGTCCTCTGGCACTCTACCCTCTCTTAAACAAGCACTAAATAACCTCACCAGCCAGTCCACCATAACTGTACCTTCTTTCTTCAGACATTCTGCATGGCATCCATCCAACCCAGGTGCCTTACCTGCTTTCATCATCTCAACAGCTGCTTTCACTTTATCCTTCCCTATTTCTCCTCCATTTTCCTCACTCATCACTCTCATTTTCTTAGCGCTTCCCACTGCAACTACCTTTCCCTCCCTATCCTCCTTCACATTTAGCAACTCCCTAAAATACTCTGCCCACCTTCCTCTCACTGCCTTCTCTTCCATTATCATCTCTCCATCTGCACCTTTTACCTTTTCTTCTCTACTTGATTCGTATCCTCTTCCTCTTTTAACTTCCTTCCAAAACATCTTTTTATTACTTTCAAAATTTTCTGTTATACTCTTTCCCCACTTCACATCTGCTCTCCTCTTTGCTTCCTTTATCTTATGGTTAACTTCCTTACTCTTTACTTTGTACCTCTCATATGATTCCCTCGTCATAATTTGTAGCCAATCTTTGAATGCCTGCTTCTTCTCTTCTACACCCTTCTTTGCTTCCTCATCCCACCACTTACTACCCTTCTTTCTACTTCCTCCCACCCTCCTTGTTCCACACACCATCTTTGTACACCTTGTGACTCCCTCCTTGAACCATCCCCATTCCTCCTCCACTCCCAGTTCTACTCTATCCTTTACTCTCTCCCACTCCTCTTTCAACTTCTTCTTATACTCATTCTCCTTTTTTCCCCTCATTTAAGCAGTTCATTCTAAGTACCTCCCTACCTTCTGCCATTTTCCTCTTTCTCCACCTATTCTCCACTCTCAATTTACCTTCCACCAGGAAATGATCTGATATTCCCCCACTCTCTCCCCTTAAAACATGTACATCCTTAACTCTTCCTATCATACTCCTGGTCACCACTATAATAATGTAAATAATAAATGAAATACATAAATAAATGCATAGGTATATTTAAATGGTAAACAAACAGGTAAATAGTAAATAATAATTTATTGACATATAACTAATAATAATTGAGAATAAAGCAAATAATGATAAACAAACAGGCAAATAATATCAAAACAAATAAACAAATAATATAAAATAAATTATATTACAGCATCTTGCTTAGGTGTTTATCTAAATGATTCTTAAAGCTTCGAACTGAACTACATTCCACTGCCTCTGTAGGGGATGGAATGGGTGGGAGTGGTTTCTATGCCTTTGTCTTTTGGTTACCTCCCGTGTAAGGGGGAAAAAGGCTTTGGTATATGTATGTATGCATGTAATTTGACCATAACTAAATCTCCTATTTGTAATTCTATTTTATATGCTATTTTGTGTTGTTGCCTTTTCATCTCTTGTGTATACTCTTTCATGTGTTCTCTAACTCTTTGATGTATAGCTTGAAATGTATGTATCCTATTTGAGATATAATCATCTATATTATACACAGGTTTTTGCTCTGCAATCAAGACCTCATATGGCAGAATTTTGTCTTCCCCAAAAATAATAATATAGGATGTTTCTACCGTAGCTGTGTTAATTTGGTTGTTTAGGGTACATTTAACACAAGGAATCCAAATATCTCAAGTTGTACTATGTGGGCTTATCAAACTTCTAAGACATGTAATAATTTTCTTATTTAACCTCTCTACAACTCCATTGATCTGAGGATGACTGATCACTAATATATTGACTTTATGAATTTTAGATAACCTACACAATTCTTCAGTTACATTATCTGAATCTGAGGTCTTAGGTGTAGTGAAATTACAGATTATCTGATCATAGATTACTGAAGCAATTGTTTCAGCTCTCTTATTTGGAATGGGTTGTAAAATACAAAATATTGAAGGGCCATTTACACGGCCAAACACTTTGACAAACCCGGTTTATCAGACAAGTGTTTGAAGTGATGTTTGATCGTGTGAATGGGGTATTTGGTCGTCAAACACGTTTGTCGAATGTGTTTGACAACCAAATACCCTATTCACATGGTCAAACATCACTTTAAACACTTGTTTGACAAACCGGGTTTGTCAAACCGTTTGACCGTCTAAATGCCCCTTGAAAGGTAATTAATAGCAACAAATACATATTTATATCCATTTTCAGCCATGTTTGTGTCTGTATGTGTATGTGTATGTACGTGAACTCTTTCCTAAAGTTTCTGAGAGATGGGGTATGATAACATAGGAACAGGTTTAGGTGTATTTCCTTTCATCTTAGCACATTTCAAACAATTTTCTTTATAGCCATATATATCTTTCTTCATACCTGGCCAAAAGTATTTAAGTTGTGCTTGTCTAAAAGTTTTATCCTTTCCTGGATCTGAACTACAATCATTATCATGAAGTAACTACGTCTTGTACAAGAGTTTTTGGAATTACTATCTGATTCACTGGGACCCTAGAAATATCTCTCCCTCTTACAACTGTTTTTCAATATAAAAGTCCATTGGTCAAATTAAATTCCTCTATCTTATACCCTTTTGGTAGTTTTGGAGGGTTACCTCTCGAGTTAATAAAAACTGTGCTACTTTCCCCCCAGTCTTATCTTTTCTTTGTTCCCTTATTATCATTTCCTCATCTGATATCACTAGCTCATCTTTACTACATACATAATTGATCAACCCAGTCGTTGGTTGGCTAATATTTCTAGATAGTGCACCCGCTGCACGATTCAATCTACCCGGAATATATTCAAACTTAACCTTATAACACTGAAGTGTGGCAAACCACCTGGCTAGTCTGCCCCTAAGTTTCTTATGCTTAAGTAAGTTCTGAATAGTTGTATGATCAGTCCACAGTCTGATTGGATATCCCCGTATCATATCTCTAAAACTTATTACGCCACCTTCCACAATTAACAAAACTTCGTTTGAAGTTGATGAATTAGTAATTTCTAGTATTTCACTCATTCTTTCCACGTGTCCAAACCATCCCAATACTCTTTCATCAACCCTATCTTTCAACTCTCCACTCCTGTTCTCCTCTATCTAGCCTAGTAACCCCTATCATACTTCTCAGGTATTTCATCTCAAACACATTCAAACTCCTCTCCTCCTCTCTTATACTCCATGTTTCTGCACCATACAGTGCTGCCGGCACAATAACTCCTTCATACAATCTCCTCCTATCATCTATTCCCAAATGTCTATTTCTTATTACACTTCTTAATCCCCTAAGGCATTTACTCACTTCTCTCAATCTACATTCTACCTCCACCCCCACTCCTCCATTTCCTGCCACATTCGCACCCAATTATCTAAAACTATCCACTTCCTCCAGTCTTTCACCCTTAATACTCACTTCCAGTTTGCTGCCACTGTCTCCCCTTGTATATCTCACCACCTTACTTTTATCCACATTTATCTTCAGCTTCCTTCTTTCACACACCTTTCCAAGCTCTGTCACTAACTTCCTCAATCCCTCCTTTGATTCTGCTACAAGTGCAATGTCGTCAGCAAACAACAACTTCTTCTCTCTTCCTCTCTTGTGTTCCATGTTTCTGCCCCATACAGTGCCGTCGGCACAATCACTCCTTCATACAATCCTCTCTTATCATACATTCCCAAATGTCTAATTCTCATTACACCTCTTAATTCCCTAAGGCATTTACTCACTTCTCTCAATCTACATTCTACCTCCACCTCCACCTCCACCCCTCCCTTTCCTGCCTCATTCGCACCCAAGTATCTAAAGCTATCCACTTCCTCCAGTCTCTCTCCCTTAATACTTCCAGCATGCTGCCACTGTCTCCCCTTGTATATCTCATCACCTTATTTTTACCCTCATTTATCTTCAGCTTCCTTCTTTCACACACCTTCCCAAACTCTGTCACTAACTTCCCCAATCTCTCCTCTGATCCTGCTACAAGCGCAGTGTCGTCTGCAAAATAACAACTGGCTTATCTCCCACTTTTCTCCATCTTTTTTAACCATCTCCAATCCCTGACCCACTACCCTTGCATTCACCTCTCGCACTACCCCATCCATGTATAAATTGAACAGCCAGGGCGACATAACATATCCCTGACGAAGTCCCACCTTTACCTCAAACCATTCACTCTTTCCATTTCTAATCATAACACAAGCTCTACTACTCTCGTAAAAACTCTTGACTGCTCTTAACAGCTTTCCTCCTATCCCATATATCTGCAATAACCACAGTGCCTTCTTGTCTAGCCTGTCATAAGCCTTTTCCAGATCCATAAAAGCCCAAAAACATTTTTACTTTTTCCTATAGCTTTCTCACATATCTGTCTTACCACAAAAATCTGATCTACACATCCCCTACCTGTCCTAAAACCACACTGTTCCTCACCAATTACTCCCTCTGTTCCTCTCCTAATCCTATCAATCAAGACCCAGAAGGCTCCCCAATTACACTTAACATGCTGATCCCTCTGAAACTACTACACTTACACTTATCTCCCTTTCCCTTGTAAAGTGGAACTATACAGGAACTCCTCCAGTCCTCCGGCACTCTACCCTCTCCTAAACAAACATTAAATAACCTCATCAGCCAGTCCACCATCACTGTACCTCCTTTTTTTTTTTTTTTTTTTTTTTTTTTTTTTTTTTTTTTTTTTTTTTTTTTTTTTTTTTTTTTTTTTTTTTTTTTTTTTTTTTTTTTTAGACATTCTGCATGGCATCCATCCAACCCAGGTGCCTTACCTGCTCTCATCATCTTAACAGCTGCCTTCACTTCATCTTTCCCTATTTCTCCTCCATTTTCCTCACTCATCACTCTCATTTTCTTGGCGCTTCCCACTGCAACTACCTTTTCTTCCCTATCCTCCTTCACATTTAGCAACTCCCTAAAATACTCTGCCCACCTTCCTCTCACTGCCTTCTCTTCCATTATCATCTCTCCATCTGCACCTTTTACTTTTTCTTCTCTACTTGATTCGGCTCCTCTTCCTCTCTTAATTTCTTTCCAAAACATCTTTTTATTACTTTCAAAAATTTCTGTCATACTCTTACCCCATTTCACATCTGCTCTCCTCTTTGCCTCCTTTATCTTATGCTTTACTTCTCTTCTCTTTACTTTGTACCTCTCATATGATTCCCTCGTCCTAATTTGTAGCCAATCTATGAAAGCCTGCTTCTCTTCTACACCCTTCTTTGTTTCCTCATCCTACCACTCACTACCCAACCTTCTATTTCCCCCATCATCCTTGTTCCACACGCCATCTTTGCACACCTTGTGACTCCCTACTTGAACCATCCCCATTCCTCCTCCACTCCTAGCTCTACTCTATCCTTCACTCCTTCCCAGCAATTCACTCTAAGTACCTCCCTACCTTCTGCCATTTTCCTCTTTCTCCACCTATTCTCCACTCTCAACTTACCGTCTACCAGAAAATGATCTGATATTCCCCCACTCTCTCCCCTTAAAACATGTACATCCTTAACTCTTCCTACCATACTCCTGGTCACCACTATATAGTCTATTAACGCTCTATCTGCCACTCTTCCATCCACCACCATCTCCCATGTGTACTTACGCTTGACTTTCTTCCTAAACATTGTATTTGCTATCATCAACTGTCTTTCAAGACACACCTCCACCATCAACTCTCAACTACGATTTTTTCCCCTGGAACTCCATACTTCCCAATCACTCCGTCTATTGGTTCATTTCCTACCATTAAGGTCTCCCAATGCAACTACATTGACATTTCTCCCTAATTCCTCTATGCACTCATTTAAATCTATCCAAAAAGCCTCCCTTTCCTCTACGCTCTTCTCACTACCAGGCCCATACGCACTTACAAATACACATATTTCCCTTCCCAGCTTCACCGTCATCCACATTAACCTTGAAGAAACCTCCTTCCACTCCACTACACACTTTACAAAGGATTACATAGGCGGAGCATGCCGACAGGAGACCTTTTGGTCCACATCTAGGTAGGATGCGAAAAAATCGTAATAATAACAAATGAATAAATAAAAACTAATAAGTTAAATAACAAATAAAATTCATAAATAAATGCATAGGTATAGTTAGATAATAAACAAACAGGTAAATAGTAAATAATAATAAATTGACATATAACTAATAATAAATGAGAATCAAACAGACAAATGATAACAAAACAAAAATAAATGATATAAAATAAATGATAATCATTACAGCATCTTGCATAGGTGTTTATCTAAATGATTCTTAAAGCTTCGAACTGCACTACATTGCACGGCCTCTGCAGGAAGTTTATTCCATTCATTAACTACACGGTTGGCGAAGTTGTTTCTACCCACTTCCAAATTGAATCTATTTCCGGACAGCTTGAGACCATTGTTTCTTGTCAGATTCTCATTCAGTGTAAAAATGTTGTCAATTTTGATGTTGTCAATTCCCTTTAAAATTTTAAAGATCTGTATCAAGTCACCTCTGAGTCTACGCTTTTTTAGGGAAAACAGATTCATATGTTTTAGTCGATTTTCGTATGATTTATTTTTGATATTTGGAATCAGTTTTGTGGCTCGCCGTTGTACTTTTTCCAGTCTGTCAATGTCATTAATGAGTTTCGGTGACCATACGGAAACAGCATATTCCAAATGTGGACGAACTAACGATTTATATAGCTTGTTAATGAGTGATGGACTTTTGAAGTCAAAAGATCGCGCAATCAGTCCTAGAATCTTATTTGCTTTCTCAGAAGCTTGGATGACTTGAGATCGTTACTGATAATTACGCCGAGATTCTTTTCACTATTTACTTTTGTTAACGAATTTCCAAATAACTTGTAATCGTACTGTGGCGAAAGAGCATGGATGAATGTTGCATAGTGCGCCTGGATGATTAGTATGAACGTGACGTGATTTGTAACGTGTGATTGATGCGTGATTCGGAGAGGAAGCAAGGGGTATGTAGTGAGGGTATGCGGGGGGGGGGGGTTCCCGGAGTCGCCCGCCATACCCCGGATAGGAGTGCAAGCTTAGACCCGGTGTTAAACACAAGTGTTAATCCTCCTGTTCGTTAGTCAGAATAAAGTGAAGAAAGTGACACTTCTGCCTTTCCCTGACCGGGACAATTGTATGTGAGCTTCTTCCATCACTCGTGATTCCGGGATCACGGCTCATGTGCCATAGAAAAGGTGGGTTAATTGCAAGATCCGTAATAGTACTTACTGTTATTTTACCTATGTGCATTACCTTGCATTTACTTGTGTTAAATTTTATTAGCCACTTTTCAGACCATTACTGTAATTCATTTAGATCTTCTTGAATATCTAATTGGTTTAAGTGATCATTTGCCATTCTGCAGTTTTATATCATCAGCAAATTTGGAAACAGTAAAATCTAGTCCATGGTCTATATCATTTATATATACTATGAATAGAAGTGGCCCAAGGATGGAACCCTGAGGAACTCCACTTGTAACATTTTTCCATCCAGAAGTTTTTCCAATTGAAACAACTCTGTTTTTGATCATTCAACCAATTACTAGTCCAACTTAATAAGCTACCACTTATTCCGTATGAAGCTAATTTAGTGAGTAGTCTTTCGTGGGGGACAGTAACAAAAGCTTTTGCAAAGTCTAGATATATATATATATTATTTCTTTTGTCATAATTCGAGATAGCTGTGTTGCAGAATTTGAGTAAGTTAGTCACGCAAGAACGTTACCGCCTGAAACCATACTGGCTATCATTTATCAAACGGTTACTTTCTAAATGATGTTCGATAGCATCTCTGATGATATTTTCCATTATTTTCCTACGATTAAAGTCAAACTTATAGGCCTATAGTTATTTGGTTTCTTCTTGTCACCGCCGTTTTTGAATATGGGAGTAACGTTAGCTAGCTTCCATTCTCTTGGGACATCTCCGGATATGATGGATTTCTTGAAAATAATCTCTAATGGAACAACAATCTCATTTTTCATTTCCTTTAAGATTCTTGGATGCCAGTCGTCAGGCCTTGGTGTTTTATTAACTTTGAGTTTCTCTATACACCTTTTAATTTTTTCTTTTGTTATATTTACTGTTGTTTCAGTTTGGAGTTCACTTTGAGGTGTTTCGTTTACGAATACCGAGCTAAAATAATTGTTTAAGATATTACACATTCCTTCATTTGAATATTCAAGTTGACCGTCAGTAGATAATAGTGGACCAATGTGATTCCTAACAACCTTTTTATCTCTAATGTAACCATAGAATTCTTTGGGATTCTCTTTGGATTTATCAGCGATATTCATTTCGTATTGTCTTTTTTTATTGTCTTTTTTAAATCTCTCTGTATTGATACATAACTTTAATAGTCATTAGATGTACCCGAACACTTATATTTCTTATAAGCCTGTCTCTTTTTAGCAATACTTTTTTCAGTTTCTTTGTCGAGCCACTTTGGGCGAGCCTGATTTGGGGGACGTTTGTCCTTAAAAGGAATGTAAGTATGAATCATCTTAGTGAGCGTATTTTGAAATATTTCCCACATCTTATCTATCTCATCACTTACTAGTATAGCCACCCCTTCTCTCCCTCGTCCTCTCTTCACTCCTGAGAACCTCCCAACTGCACTCCCAAACTCACACTCACCCCTCCCTTTCAACTTAGTTTCACTCAAAGCCAACACATCTATCTTACTTCTCACAAACATACTGTCTATCTCTTCCATTTTACTCTCATCTGCACCACATCCACGTACATTAAAAGACCCAAACCTTAGGGTACTGGTTGGAAAACTCCTTGACCCTCTTATGTCTTTACTTTTTTTTTTAGGAATGTCCCCTGTGGGGCTATAGGTAGCAGGATTCCTAGTCCTATTCCCCGTCCCGTTTTTGTCGCCTCTTTCGACTCAAGTGGGAAGAATTAATGGTAGCATTCTTTTCCCCCACCACAGGGTAGGGGAAAAAAGGGAAATGAATATTCAGAGAAATGGTACAGGACAGTAAGAAGGGGTTGGGGGGACAGCATAACGGAGGGGCAGTCGCAGTATGATAAAAGTGTCATAATTTCTCTATGAACAGTCTTCCTCTATCACAGACAAAATGATGTGTAGCTCTGGTCCGTAGAGGCTCCCCATATAGACCCTAGAATATCAACTGCATGCTACTTTGCCACAATAACATGCAGCCAATGCCCCAGACATGCTGAGAACATAAGGATGAGGAATTTATATATATATATATATATATATATATATATATATATATATATACATATGTATATATATATATACATACATATATATATATATATATACATATATATATATTATATATATATATATATATATATATATATATATATATATATATGATGATGAAGGTGGAAAAAGAAGTCACGGGTCTAGTTCCGAGTTCCTGAGTTTATTCCTGACCGGTTTCGCTCTATGCTTCTTCAGAGGAATGTGACTCTGGAGTGAAGCTGGCGGTATACATAGTCTGAGTTAGACCGCGTTCCCTCCTTGGAGGTGGGTTACATTTGGTTGTTCAATGGTTTCTAATTTTTAATACAATGGACAATAGTGATAATATAGTATACAATAAATTGTTGTGATCTTATTATAAAACAGCTCCGGTGTGTGTGGAATGTTGATCGAGGGTGTAACAGTGTAAGTGAAGTGAGTGGTGTAAAAATGTGGGAATCCTAAAAAGTGTCATAAGGTAACTTATAGTATTAAATAATATAAAGATAAATATCCAGATAAATAAAATGAAATAAAATGAAAATAAAAATAAAAATATAAATGTACACATATAAATATAAATAAAAATAAATAAATAAAAATGTGCTTATTTAAAGTGACATGACATCTCATCGCATATCGTTGTGTGACAGAATGTTATCAAAAAATACATACATATACATATATGGTACAGTTTTACATATGGTACTGCAAATAATAAATAAATAAATAAATGGATAATAACATATTTGGACATATTCGGACAGAATATAAGTATAATAATAACAATAATAATAATAGTGTAATAGTGGGCAACGTACTCTTTGACACATCATTGTATGACCTAAGGTATAGATTAGTTTATATATAAAGACCAGACCAATTAAGATTAAATTCAGGTCACAAACGACGGCAGAGAATATCTTATCCAAAACAGGGAAACTAGCAACAAGTGAACAATATAAAAAGGTATGGATAAAAAGGGAAACGGATAAAGAGGAAAGAGAGGAGGAAATAAGGAAGAGACATGAAGCTAAGAAGAAAAAAAAAAAAAAAAAACGAGACCAGAACGGAGACAGAAAAACAAGAATTCTACTGGAGAGTAGTGAATATGATATGGAAGAAATGGAAAATAACAGAGAGAAACACAAAAGAAACAGAGAATACAATGGAAATAACAGAAAGTTAAGAGTATCCTACACAAATATAGATGGATTAATAACAGGGCTGAATGAACTGAACAAATATCTGAAAGAAAAAGATCCGGACATAATGGGAATTGTTGAGACAAAATTAAAAGGTCCACTACCACCCAACAGCATAGGACACAATGCATATAATTATTGGATTAGAAACAGAGAGATAAAACAAGGGGGTGGAGTTATGTTCCTGACTAAGAAGGATATAAACGTGAAGAGTGTCACATATGGGAAGAATAGAGTAGAGATGATTATAATAGAAGTAGAAGATAGAGATAAGAAGAGCAGAAAGTTTGTAATAAACTACGTGCCCCCAAAAACAGCCTCGTGGGAAGAGAATAAACATAAAAGCATGTTAGAAGACACTAGAATAACACTAAACGAGATAATGGAAGATGGAGGAAGAATAGTTATGATGGGCGACTATAATTGCAAAGAAATATGCTGGGAAGAGATGACCGTAAAGGGTGGAGAAGACTCATGGGGAAGTGTTCTACTTGAGATGATTATTGACCACACAATGACACAATGGATCCAAGAGAACACTAGGTATAGAAATGAAGAAGAACCATTGAGACTGGACCTAATAATCACATCAGAACCTAAAATAGTGGAAAAGATAGAATAACAGGTACCAATAAGCAAAAGTGACCACATATTGATAGAACTAGAACTAAATGAGAAAAAATACATGAAAAGCAATGAACAATATAGAAAAGGAAGATTGATGTACGGTTTTTTTTTATATAAAATAAGAGAATTCTTCCAAAATGAAAACTGGGAAAGAATACACAAAGATACAACAGTAGAAGAGAAATGGAATATTTTGACAAAAATCTATAAAAAAGGAGTAGAAAAGTATGTCCCAAGACAAAAACAAGAAAAAGAATATGTAAAGTGCTGGTACAATAAAAGTTGTAGGGAGATGAAAGACAAAAGAGATAAAGCTTGGACCAAATGGAAGAAAAACAAAAGACCAGAAAAATGGAAAATACATACTTGTTATAGAAATGAATATGTACAAACGTGCAGAGAGGAAAAGAGAAAATATGAAAAAGATGTCATAGAAAAATGTAAAGATCAACCAAAACTATTCTACAGATTTGTAAACAACAAACTGAAAAACAAACAAGATTTGGAGAAATTAAGACAAGAAGTTGGCGGAAATTATGAACAAACATTTTAAATCAGTGTTTACAAGGGAGAACATACAACCTGAAGAGATCGAATGGAAAGAGAAAGTCCCCCCTATGAGATAGAAGTAACAAAGAATGAAATATTGAAACACTTGAGTAATCTTGATGTCAGAAAATCGCATAGACCAGATGAAATAGCAAACTGGATTTTGAAAGAATGCAGGAATGAACTGGCAGACATAATACATAGCATAATAAACAGTTCCTTGACAGAAGGAAAAGTTCCAGAAGATTGGAAAAAAGCAAATATAGTACCTATATATAAAGGGGGAAATAAAGAAGACCCTACCAACTATAGGCCAGTCTCTCTAACAAGTACAATAGCAAAAATTTGTGAAAGAATTATCAAAAATAGATGGGTAAAATATTTAGAAAAAAAAAACAACGTGCTAAATCCAAGGCAATTTGGATTTAGACAAGGACGATCATGCGTCACCAATTTAATATGTTTCTATTCAAGGCTAATAGATATAATACAAGAAAGAGATGGATGGGCTGATTGTGCATTTCTAGACCTAAAAAAAGCTTTTGACAAAGTATCACATAAGAAGTTGCTTAAGAAATTAGAAACTGAAGGAGGAATACAGGGCAAACTGCTAAATTGGATGGAAGACTTTTTGCAAGAAAGAAAAATAAGACCAACACTCAAAATGGGATGAAGTAATAAGCGGTGTTCCACAAGGAACAGTTCTGGCCCCAATAATGTTTGCTATATATATTAATGATATGGATGAAGGAATTGAAAGCCATATGAGCTTCTTTGCAGATGATGCAAAACTGTTGAAAAAAGTGAACACAGAAGAAGATTGTGAATCACTACAGAGAGATCTAAATAAAGTACAGGAATGGAGTAGGAAGTGGGAGATGGAGTTCAATACTAAGAAGTGTAGTATAATGGAATTTGGAAAAAGTAAAAACAGAATAACAGGATCAAATAAATTGGGAGAAGGAATAAAAAAAGTAGAAAATGAAAAGGACTTGGGAGTCATTGTTATGAATAATATGTCACCTGAGAAACATATAAATAAGATTTTTGGAGAAACTTATAATTTAATAAGAACAATCAAAGTTGCATTTACATACCTGGATGAAGAAATGGTGAAGAAAATTCTAATCACTCTGATAAGACCAAGATTGGAATATGCAGCAACGATATGGTCACCAAGTGCAAAAAAATGTATATAAAAAAAAAAAAACTTGAAAGAATACAAAGAGCAATTACAAAATTGGCACCAACACTCTCAAAACTACATATGAAGAGAGTCTAGCAAAACTTGAACTACAGACACTAGAGCAAAGAAGAGAGAGAGGAGATTTGATAGCTATTTATAGAATCATGAAAGGAATAGAAATTACTGATAGAGAGGATCTGATAAAATGGGATGACAGAAATACAAGAGGACATGGAAAGAAAATAAAAAAAAAGACAGCTATAGAAGAGACCTGAAAAGGAACAGCTTTCCTCACAGAGTAATTGACAGTTGGAACAAGTTAGATGAGAAAGTGGTGTGTGCAAAAACAATACATGAATTTAAAAATAGTTTAGATAAAATGAGATACGAAAACGGGACACCACGAGCATAGCTCCCCTTCCCGTAAAATACAACTAGGTAAATACAACTAGGTAAACACACACACACACACACACACACACACACACACACACACACACACACACACACACACACACACACACACACACACACACACACACACACACACACACGGCTCGGTGGCGGATTGGTAAAGCACTGACCTCACAAGCCAGAGAACCGGGGTTCGATTCCCCGGCCGGGCGGAGATAAGTTGGGTTTGTCTCCTTTCACGTGTAACGCCTGTTCACCTAGCAGTGAGTAGGTACGGGACGTTAGTCAAAGAGTTGTGACCTTGCTGTCCCGGTGTGTGGTGTGTGAGTGGTCTCAGACCTACCCAGACATCGGCAAATAATGAGCTCTGAGCTCACTGCCGTAGGGTGGTGTCTGGCTGTCTCGACAGAGACTACAGCAGATCCGAGGTGAATACACACACACACACACACACACACACACACACTAGCATGGTGGTGCCCGTAGTACTTGGTTCGAATCCTGCCCAGGGCCGAAGTTATTTCGGTACCGCTGCGCTTCGGGTTGTTATTCTGACTCTCGTGGGCGGGGATTTGGGTGTGTGTGTGTGTAAGGTCATAGCATTACCCATAGATCGGACCTACGAGCTCTGAGCTCTCTTCCGGGAGGGAAATAGCTGTCGATCACGAGTCCAACACGTGATCCAAAGACCAAGTGAATACACACACACATCACACTTTCGTCGGATTCACGGCGTGGATTGGAAGTCCGGAAAAAACGCATTTTTCGTGGATCCCAACTACGAGGAAATACCTTATTGTATTTGTAGGGAAGGGGAAAACTCGTGACGTAGTAAGAATGTAATGAAAGGGGAGAAGGGGAGGGATTACTGAGGGAAATTGAAGAAAATGAGTAGGGAGACGAACGGGCTCCCCCTGACAGCAGAAAAAATGTAAACAAAAGGTCAGCTGACGACACTGGGGAAATCGAAAATATCAGTAAAAGCATTAAGGTTAGAAATATAGATAAGAGCGCACAATGGAAGGTGAAGATAATAATTTCCAGTGATTTAATGAGGGGGGAGGGGAATACCAACCTCCCCCGATTAGCAAGACTAGAGGAAAAACTTGAAAAAATGACCGAACATTGGGAGAAGAGGTTCGGTAACGTAGCAAAGATTGCGCAGAGAGTTGAAAAAATGGAAGAACTAGAGAAGGTCAACAAAAACTTAACTAAAGAAATAGAAGATTTAAAAAGACAGTTAAAAGAAGTAAAAGAGGAGAATGAGGAATTAAAGAGGAATAATAAAGACAACAAAGAGGCCATAGCAAAAGAAGCACAGGGTTGGAAAAAATCCAAGAAAACAGTAGAGTTGCATTGACTGACATAATTAAACAACAAATGAAAGAACAAACTGAAGACTCAGTTATCAAAGTGATGAGACAGAAGGAGAATATAGTAAGAGACTTAGCAGATATAAATAAATCTATAATTATATTAGGAATGGAAGAGAAATATAACCCAAATAGAACCACAAGAATGAATGAGGAAAAAGAAAAAGTAAGCAGTTTACTAGAATTAGTTCAGGAAGATGAACCTGAAATCATGAAACAAATTGAAGCGATGTATAGACTCGGAAAGTATAGTACAGATAAGACCAGACCAATTAAGATTAAATTCAGGTCACAAACGACGGCAGAGAATATCTTAGCAAAAACAGGGAAACTAGCAGCAAGTGAACAATATAAAAAGGTATGGATAAAAAGGGAAATGAATAAAGAGGAAAGAGAGGAGGAAAAAACAAAAAGACATGAAGCTAAGAAAAAAAACGAGATGAGAACAGAGTCAGAAAAAGAGAAATTCTATTGGAGAGTAGTGAATATGAAAGTAAGGAAATATGACATACTAAAGAAAAACAAAAGGGAAACAGAAAATACAATGGGAGTGGCAGAAAACTAAAAGTGTCTTACACAAGTATAAATGGATTAATAACAGGATTGAATGAGCTGAATAATTATCTGAAGGAAAAAGATCCGGATATAATGGGAATTGTAGAAACGAAATTAAAAGGTCCACTACCTAACAGTGTAGGACATGATGCATATAATTATTGGATTAGAAACAGAGAGACAAAACGAGGTGGTGGAGTTATGTTCCTGACTAAGAAAGATATAAACGTGAGTTGTGTCACATATGGAAAGAATACAGTAGAGATGATTATGATCGAAGTGGAAGACAGAGATAAGAAGAGCAGAAAGTTCGTGATAAATTATGTGCCTCCAAAAACAGCCTCGTGGGAAGAGAGTGAACATAAAAGTATGTTAGAGGACACAAGGATAACATTAAATAAGATAATGGAAGATGGAGGAAGAATAGTTATGATGGGCAACTTTAATTGCAAAGAAGTCTGCTGGGAAGAAATGACAGTAAAGGGTGGAGACGGCTCATGGGGAAATGTTCTACTCGAGATGATTATTGAACATACAATGACACAGTGGATACAGGAGAACACTAGGTATAGAAATGAAGAAGAACCATCGAGACTAGACCTAATAATCACATCTGAACCTAGAATAGTGGAAAAGATTGAATATAAAACACCAATAAGTAAAAGTGACCACATATTGATTGAACTGGAACTAAATGAGGAAAAATACACGAAAAGAAATAAACAATATAGAAAAGGAAGAATGATGTATGGAAAAACAATCTTTGATAAAATAAAAGAATTCTTTCAAAATGAAAACTGGGAAGGAATATACAAAGAAGAAACAACAGTGGAAGAGAAATGGAATATTTTGACAAAAAATTATAAAAAAAAAGGAGTGGAAAAGTATGTCCCAAGACAAAAACAAGAAAAAGAATATGTAAAGTGCTGGTACAATAAAAGTTGTAGGGAGTTAAAAGACAAAAGAGATAAAGCTTGGACCAAATGGAAGAAAAACAAAAGACCTGAAAAATGGAAAATATATAATTGTTATAGAAATGAATATGTACAAGCGTGCAGAGAGGAAAAGAGAAAATATGAAAAAGATGTCATAGAAAAATGTAAAGATCAACCAAATCTATTCTACATATTTGTAAACAACAAATTGAAAAACAAACAAGATTTGGAGAAATTAAAACAAGGAGGAGTTGAATACACAGAGGAAATAGAAATGACGGAAATTATGAACAAGCATTTTAAATCAGTGTTTACAAGGGAGAATATACAACCTGAAGAGATCGAATGGAAAGAGAAAGTCCCCCTATGAAAGAAATAGAAGTAACAAAGAATGAAATATTGAAACACTTGAGTAATCTCGATGTCAGAAAATCGCATGGACCAGATGGAATAGCAAATTGGATTTTGAAAGAATGCAGGAATGAACTGGCAGACAAAATACATAGCATAATAAACAGTTCCTTGACAGAAGGAAAAGTTCCAGAAGATTGGAAAAAAGCAAATATAGTGCCTATATATAAAGGGGGAAATAAAGACCCTACAAACTATAGACCAGTCTCTCTAACAAGTACAATAGCAAAAATTTGTGAAAGAATGATCAAAAGTAGATGGGTAAAATATTTAGAAAAAAAAAAAAACCGTGCTAAATCCAAGACAATTGGATACAGACCAGGACGA
The DNA here is from genome assembly GCF_046742065.1 of Oratosquilla oratoria. Taxonomy (NCBI): domain Eukaryota; kingdom Metazoa; phylum Arthropoda; class Malacostraca; order Stomatopoda; family Squillidae; genus Oratosquilla; species Oratosquilla oratoria. The sequence continues at coordinate 38,023,909 of NC_134781.1, read as the reverse complement.
TCATACGTCACCAATTTAATATGTTTCTATTCAAGGCTAATAGATATAATACAAGAAAGAGATGGATGGGCTGATTGTGCATTTTTAGACCTAAAAAAGCTTTTGACAAAGTACCACACAAGAAGTTGCTTAAGAAATTAGAAACCGAAGGAGGAATACAGGGCAAACTGCTGAAATGGATGGAAGACTTTTTGCAAGAAAGAAAAATGAGAGTAGTGATAAGAGACAAACACTCAGATTGGGATGAAGTAGTAAGTGGTGTTCCACAAGGAACAGTTTTGGCCCCAATAATGTTTGCTATATATATTAATGATATGGATGAAGAAATTAAAAGTTATATGAGCTTCTTTGCAGATGATGCAAAACTATTAAAAAAAGTGAACACAGAAGAAGATTGTGAATCACTACAGAGTGATCTAAATATAGTCTAGGAATGGAATAGGAAGTGGGAGATGGAGTTCAACACTAAAAAGTGTAGTATAATGGAATTTGGAAAAAGTAAAAACAGAATAACAGGATCATATAAATTGGGAGAAGAAGGTATAAAAAAAGTTGAAAATGAGAAGGACCTGGGAGTCATTGTTATGAATAATATAATCTGAGAAACAAATAAATAAGATATTTGGTGAAACTTATAATTTAATAAGAACAATCAAAGTGGCATTTACATACCTGGATGAAGAAATGGTGAAGAAAATCCTAATCACCTTGATAAGACCAAGATTGGAATATGCAGCAACGATGTGGTCACCAAGTACAAAAAAGTATAAAAAAATTGAAAGAATACAAAGAGCAATTACAAAATTGGCACCAACACTCTCAAAACTACATATGAAGAGAGACTAGCAAAACTTGAGCTACAGACACTAGAGCAAAGAAGAGAGAGAGGAGATTTGATAGCTATTTACAGAATCATGAAAGGCATAGAAATTATTGATAGAGAGGATCTAATAAAATGGGATGATAGAAATACAAGAGGACAAGGAAAGAAAATCAAGAAAGACAGCTATAGAAGAGATCTGAAAAAGAACAGCTTTCCTCACAGAGTAATAGACATTTGGAACAAGTTAGATGAGAAAGTAGTGTGTGCAAAAACAATACATGAATTAAAGAATAGTTTAGATAAAATGAAATATGAAGACGGGAACCGCGAGCATAGCTCCCCTTCCCGTAAAATACAACTAGGTACTCGTAAATACAACTAGGTAAATACACACACACACACACACACACACACACACACACACACACACACACACACACACACACACACACACACACACACACACACACACACACACACACGGCTCGGTGGCGGATTGGTAAAGCACTGGCCTCACAAGCCGGAGAACCGGGGTTCGATTCCCCGGCCGGGCGGAGACAAGTTGGGTTTGTCTCCTTTCACGTGTAGCCCCTGTTCACCTAGCAGCGAGTAGGCACGGGACGTTAGTCAAGGAGTTGTGACCTTGCTGTCCCGGTGTGTGGAGTGTGAGTGGTCTCAGACCTACCCAGAGATCTGCTAATAATGAGCTCTGAGCTCACTGCCGTAGGGTGGTGTCTGGCTGTCTCGAAAAGAGGCTGCAGCAGATCCGAGGTGAATACACACACACACACACACACACACACACACACACACACACACACACACACACACACACACACACACACACACACACACACCTGTTTATATACCCTCTTAGAATTGCCTCACTCACGTCGGCTTGTAGTACAGTACTTGGTTGACGACTTGTTGAGTGAAGGTGTTGTCCAAGAGTCTCACTCAGAGTGAAACTCACCGTTCTTCCTGGTGCCTAAGAAAGACAGGTTTTTCCGTCCTGTTACAGATTATAGATGAGTCAATGAGGTCACAATTCCAAACCATTCCCTTTGCCTGTGTTAAGTGATTTTCTCCAGTCCATAGGAACAGGTAGCACGGTGTTCACCACCTTAGACTTAAAGGTTGACTTTTGGCAGATTCCCTTGGGGGAGAAGTCTCGTAAGATCACGGCCTTCTCGACTCCATCAGGTCATTATGAATAGCTTCGCTGTCCCATGGGGTTAAGGATAGCTCCCCTGACATGACAACTCTTGATTAACTCGATTTTTCATGGCCTAGTAAGAAACGGATTTTTTTTTTTTTTTTTTTTTTTTTTAAGTCGGACGACTTAATCTTAGTCTCCAAGTATGTGGAAAGCTACTTCCATAAGTTGTTCCTGGTCTTGCAACGTTTCACTGAAGTTGGATTGAAACTCAATTTGCCCAAGTGTTCAGTTTTTAAATCTAGCATTCAATTACTAGGTCAAGTTGTAGACAAACATGGTATTTACTCCACAGATGATAAAGTCAAAGCTGTTAGGGACTTCCCTACATCTAATTCAATATACCATGTACGTTCCTTCCCTGGACTGGCAGGATACTATTGGGCACTTAATAAGAGTTTTGCTTCAATTGCATCTCCCCTTACACGTCTCCTCAAGAAGGATACTTCCTTGCATTGGCGTGATGTTCATCAGGAAAGTTTTGATTCATTAAAGCATACACTTACGCGCCTGTGTTGGCATTCCCAGATTATAGCCTTCCCTTTACTGTTTGTACAGATGTTTCTGGTACAGGTATTGGATTTGTACTTATGCAGCAAGTAGATGCCTGTAGGCCACATCTTATTGCATATGCTAGTCGCATACTTAACAAGCCCGAGTCTCGTTACTCTGTCACACATTTAGAGGCACTAACACTGATGTGGGCTTTAAAGCATTTTCGTGACATAATTTTTGGTTATCCTATTACAGTTTACACGGACCACACTGCTAACACATAACTTTTCAAGGGGAAAAATATTTCAGGCCGCTTAGTTCCTTACTATTGAAGAATTGAACTCGATGCTTGAGCATATTCCGGGACGTGCAAACAATGTTGCTGATTCACTTTCACGAAATGTAACTGTAGCTGCAGTTGCAGTGATTGACAACTTCTCCCTGCAAGGTTTAGCCAAAGCTCGACGTGAGGACCCTGTTTGGTCTGCTGTCATTTATGCTTTGGAATTTGTTGATTATACCACCTTACTAGATTTACCTGTACCCCTGTCCCAATTTTCTCTACAGGATAATGTTCTCATTCGTAATGTGGAGGTGTTTGAGCAGGATGTAGTACAGTTAGTGATCTGTGTTGTTCTGCATCTTGTTCATGATACCCCTCAGGCTGGTGACCCAGGTCGTGACAAAACTATGGCCATGGCTCGCAAGAAATATTGTTGGCCTAGAATGCGACTGGACATTACCACTCATGTAGCCCAGTGTAGTTCTTGTGCCCATAATAAAGGTTCTACGCACACTTCTCCTATCCTAGAGTACCCTACTCATTCTCGCCTTTTTCATACCATAGCTATAGATCTTTTGCAACTGCCCCATAGTACTCAAGGTTCAGGGTATGTACTTGTACAGTATGTATAGACCACTTTAATCGCGTTGTGATATTGGCTCCCTTACGTAGCAAGTCTGCTCCGGTAGTTGACCATACTTTAGTTCCTCATGTTTTTTGTCCATACACTGCTCCTTCAGTGCTCCTTACTCGGGCGCATCTGGGCTGACTGTATCCCACATGTTACCATCCTCCAGCATGCCGACTGCGTTAGTGTTGAGGCCCTCATCATACAGTGTCAGCCCCGTTGGGTCGCACACCTGTCGAATGGTGAACTTGCGGCCAGTTAACGCAGCGTCCGAGAGCATAAGAAACGCTATAAGGACCTTTTGAATACGACCCTCAAGCGCTGTGCCATTCCTTCCTCCAATCTGGGACAGCTCGCCGGTGACCCGGATACGTGGCGATCAACGTGCCAAGAAGCGATGACGACCTTTGAGGTGTCGCGGACACGTGATCGTGAGGAGCGGCGCCATCGCTGACACGAGCGACTGAACCGAGGTCCTCCATCTCCGGAAGACTGCATTCCATGTCCCACCTGTGGGAGACGGTGTGCCTAGGAGTTTGAGCCGCACAGCCACCAGAGGAGCCACCGAGGCTACTGTGCCACCCCTCCGTAAGAAAGCCACACTAGACCACATGACGCATTCGCTGCACCCTGGCTTTCTCTTGACATATACAAGACTATGACTTTATATCATAATTAATTTTCCTCATGCATGGGGGAAAACCACACTAGATCACATTCGCTGCACCCTGGCTTTCTCTAGACATATACTAGACTATGACTTCATATCATAATTATGGGGGGAAGACGTCGTCATCGTTTTGGTGGACTCCCATAATTAATGTGTGTGTGCATATATATATGTGTGTATGTATGCGTGTATGTATATATGTATGTATATATTTACGCATATACGTATATACGCATGTATGTATGTATGCATAGAGAATTCTTAACTGCTTTGGCGTAGGTTTCCACTTTCCGAGGTATATATATATATATATATTCAACCACAAATCACTTTTAATTTCATGCCATCGCAGTCGAGACTGAGAATCGCTCGATGGAGGCATCCGTTGGAAATTGAAACGTGGACGAGCCGAGGATTCGAACCCAGCTAACCCGTAACAAAGTTACAGTGACGTAAACCAATACGCAAAAGTTATTTGTGGTTGAAAAAAGATATTAATTGATCACTGGGAACCATGCAGTGTAATTGTATATATATATATATATATATATATATATATATATATATATATATATATGTGTGTGTGTGTATATATATATGTATATATATATATATATATATATATATATATATATATATATATATATATATATATATATATATATATATGCACAATCGGTTGTCACTACAGCACTTGTCACGGACTAGCCGGGTTCTAGTCCTTAGCCGTACCGCGCTTCAATTTCTGCATGTTAGCCTCCACGGGTCTCCCGATGTTGATGGCTTAGAATTAAAGTGCATTGTGGTTGATAGAAATGTATCTCTATTCACTGGTACCCATTAAGTGTTGTACAAATGCTTTCCCGCGTTCGTATACTTACCAATTGTATTATCATAGTGGAGATGGGTTGAATGCAAAATTTCAAGTATGTGTATGTAACTCGAACATACAAATATATAAGAAAAGTTGCGTTCAACTTATATCTCTCTTGATGGAGCAATCGGTTAAGTCACTGCAGCACTTGTCACGTGCTAGCCGGGTTCGAGTCCTTGGCCGTACCACGTTTCAATTTCTGCATGTTAGCCTCCACGGGTCTCCCGATGTTGATGGCTTAGAATTAAAGTGCATTGTGGTTGATAAAAATGTATCTCTATTCACTGGCACCCATTTAGAGTTGTACACACACACACACACACACACACACACACACACACACACACACACACACACACACACACACACACACACACACACACACACACAAATACACACACACAAATATATATATATATATATATATATATATCTATATATATATATAAATATATATATATTTATATATATATATATACATATATAAATATATATATATATATATATATATATATATATATATATATATATATATATATATGCAATATCACCACGGGAGAAGAGAAACTTGTAGACAGTATTTTCGTATATTACAGCTTCAGACAAAGTAAGATAGATACAATGGTGTTTTAATACAAAAGTAGGGAAGCAACACGAGCATAGGGGAACAGCAGGAGGTAAGGGAAAAGTGTACAAAAGATGGGGAGGGGGCATGACCTTACCTCCCTCGCTTCGACCTGACTACATATGGTTCAATCTGGTAGAAACATTTTCATCACCATTTCGGTTAACAATTGATCAATGGTGATGAATAAATTCAGGCACATTATTACCCTCTCTGGAGAACCTCTTGGTGTCACTGATCTCATCATCACGTTCCCCTTCGAGCAAATGCCCAACTGTGTTATATCACTGCAAACAGATTGCCTTATAGCAAACGGAATGTTGTAAACACACTCATTGCAGACATGATTGTTGAAAACATAATCGAACCTTCAATCTCAGAATAGAACTTCCCTCTTTTTGTTGTTCTTAAACCAGATGGTTCATCCCCCCCCACACTCGTTGTTGACTTCCGTGAGTCGAGTAAATTAACTGTCCCGGATCGCCACCCGACCCCAGTCTTACAAGACCTTCTTCACTCAGAAGATGAAAACAACGTGTTTACCACTCTCGACCTTATGTCGGGATATTTTCAGATCCCCATTGCTCCTGAATCCGGACCTTTTACAGCATTGAATGCCCCAATAGGACGTTTTCAATTTAAAAGGTTAGCAATGGGTCTTGTTTTTGCACCTTTTGTATTTTCCCGTCTAATGCACAAAATTATCGCAGGACTGTTTTCTCTCGGCTGGCACAAGCAGGTCTTAAACTGGAGCTTACGAAGTGTTCCTTCCTTAAGAAGGAAACACGCTTCCTTGGACATATCCTTAATGCAAATGGTATTCTTACGGCCAATGACAAGGTGAAAGTGGTCCTTGATTTCCCGCCTCCTACCTCGGTAGAGCACGCCCGCTCCTTTTTGAGCCTCTCAGGGTTTTATAGGGCCTACATTTCCGGCTACGCCAGTATAGCCGCGCCTCTCACGTCTTTATTCAAGAAGGATACTCCCTTCACATGACCTCAAAACGGCCTTAGCCACAACCACTGTTCTAGCTTCTCAAATTTTTCAGCTTCCCTTCACATTGTACACAGAAAAATCCTATTCCGGTTTAGGTACGGTATTAATCCATCATGGAAACAACCTCAGACCGATAGTTTATGTCAGTCGCACACTTAACAAAGTAGAAACAAAATACTTTGTCACGGTCAGAGAAGCGCTTGCTGTATTTTATGCCCTAAGAAACTTCAAAGATATCATTCTTGGACACGAAATTCACATCTACACAGACCACCAGGCAATTTTATATTTATTCCGTGGAAAAAATCTATCAGGAAAAATCGCTCGTTAGTTTCTAAGCATCCAAGAATTCATGCCCACCTTTCATTATATCCAAGATATAGCCAACTCCGTTGCTGATGCCCTTAGCAGACATGTCGTCATCACCATCCAATCTCCCCATTCAATAAACCTCAATAAGGGACGCATTTGTTGGTCACTCTCCTAGATGAGTGGAAAAACTGTTTTTGTTCTCCATATCTTTTGACACTGGCGTTGAATAAATTGTTTCTATATTTTGGTTTTCTTCTCTACTGTGTACCACTGTTTCGGTTCCTTTCAAATTATCAGCCTTGAAACTGTTATCCTAAATTATATATGGGTGGTTTCTTGACCTCAGCTTCAAGTTCAACAACACTTTCATCAATTGATCTTGAAAGATGGGAAAGTCCAGCTTGAGGTTCAGATGTGTCAGTGTCACTAGGTTTTATCTTGAAGAAAGTAGTCAACTTTGGAATTTTGGACACAGTCGCTCTCTCCTTTAATTTGTCCTCCTTAGCTTCCTTTAAGCACTACCAGACGGGTAACTGTGCCCAAGATCTCGTTCACGATTCACCATTATTTTTTTTCTGGAAAAAGGCCAAATTAAAAAAAATCATAAAAATTAAATAATAGCCAAATTCTTGAAGGGATGTATATATATATATATATATATATATATATATATATATATATATATACATATATATATATATATATATATATATATATATATATATATATATATATATATATATATATATATATAATGACGGCGTGGACCATTGGGCACCTTGTAGATATATTGGGCTTCACCGAAATGAATAATGTGACACCAGAGAAATATCTCACCAGAAACCAGCTGGCATGGAGGTGAGATTATTGCCAAAAGCCTTTCATAGCAAACATGAACAGCACAAACAAAACAAAACCGGGCGTTCCTTTTGAATCATCATCTCCTAAAGGTCCAACCGCATTGCCTCATGTGCTTACGGGCTGTGTACCACCGAATGTGAGTAAGCACTGTCCAAGTAGATCCAAGCTTTGGACATTAAACAGTATAAACAAAATGAAGATCTATATCTACAACGTAAGAACTCTCTCAGAAGACCACAGGCTGAGTTTAATGGAAGAACTAGGCATCATCAAGTGGGATATCGTAGAACTGAACAAAGTCCGAAGAACGGAAGAAAAGCTGAAATAATTACAAGATGGTCACTACCTAAATTCTACTATAGAGGTAAGGATAAAGGTAGATCTAGTGGAGTAGGATTCTTGATCAACCGAGAGATTGCTGGTAACGTAGTCAAGTTCAGTATTCAATCAGACAGGGTAGCTTGGATCGTGATTAGGTTGTGTAAAAGGTACACTCTAAAAATAGTTCAGGTTTATGCACCAACTTCACAGAGTTCAGACGATGAAATTGAACCCTTCTATGATGATTCAAGTCAGGTAATGGATCAAGAAAAAAGTAAGTACACGTTGGTAATAGGCGACTTTAATGCTAAAGTGGGGAAGAAGATGAGGGATGAATCGTGCATTGGGAAGTTTGGAGTAGATGAAAGAAATGACAGAGGCGAGATGTTAGTCAATTTTGCAGAGAACTACAACGTGAGGATAATGAATACTTTCTTAGAAAAGCGTGTAGGTCGTAAATGGACGTGGAGAAGTCCAAATTGAATAACAAAGATCGAAGTAGACTTCATATTAGGAGATGAGAGTAAGAGCGTTAGCAATGTTACGGTCATACATAAAGTCAAGGTAGTGACCATAGAATGGTGGGTTGTACAGCTAAATTCAATTTCAGAGCCGAGAGAAATAAACTAGTTTTAAAAAAGAAAATAAGCCTTGTAAAGGTAATAATAAGAAGGAATTTCAGTTAGATATTAAAAATAGATTCGAAGCTCTAAGAACTAACGAGGACACCGTCGAAGATATGAATTTGAATTTAGTGAATATCATTAGGGAATCGGCAGAGAAAGTAGGAAGTACAAAAAGTATTAGAGAAAATAAATGTTCCAAAGCTACAAATGACTTAATTAAAAGAAGGAGGACCATCCCGATCAAAAGTAGGAAAGACGAAATAGAAAGAGTAGAACTAAACAAGCTTATCAACAAAAGACAGAGATCAGAAAAAACAAGAAAAAAAAAAACATGGATTAAGTAGAGGAAATTATTCGGAAAGGTAAAAGTATTAAAGTGACCGAGCGCAGACATGCTTTAGGAAGACAGCAAATGATATGTTTGAAAGATAAAAATGGAGAAATCATTAAATGCAGAGACAGAATGGTAAAAAGAGTAGAAGAATTTTACCAAGAGCTTTACTCGTCGAAGACCGTAGTTGAGCCAGTAAATTCATCTGTAGACGTTAGTAGTGTACCAGAGATTACAAAGGAAGAGGTAGATTTTGCTCTGAAAATATGAAACGAGGAAAAGCACCTGGGGAAGATGGTATATCGATAGATCTGTTAAAAGACCTACGGAAAGAAGTTCATATTAAGTTAGCCCAGATGTATACATCCAGTGTTTACGCCGGTAAAGCGTTCCTGAATCGTGGTTGAATGCTATAGTGATTTTGCTTCATACAAAAGGAGACCAGAAGGACCTTAGTAACTCAACCGATTAGCTTGCTATCAAATGTATATAAAGTATTCTCCAAAATCCTTATAAATAGACTAAGTAAAGTTTTAGATGGAAACCAACCGAGAGAACAGGCAGGCTTTAGGAGTGGATACTCGACTCTAGACCATTTGCAGGCGATGAACCAACTAATCGAGAAAGCAACAGAATACAATGTACTTCTCTGTTTAGCTTTTATAGATTACGAGAAGGCCTTTGACTCGGTAGAACAAATAGCAACACTAAACTCGCTACCCAAGCAGGGTACAAACGAACAGATCGTAAGAGTTTTAGAAAAGAATTTTCGAAAGGTACCGCTAAAATTCGACTACATAAAGATATAGACAAGATCAGAATCGAGAAAGGAGTACGGCAAGGCGATACAATTTCACCCAAATTATTTACAGCTTACTTGGAAGAATTTTTCAGAAGGTTGAGTTGGGAAGAAAAAGGTTTGAAGATTAATGGTGAATATTTGAACCACCTAAGATTTGCGGATGACATTATTCTTATTTCAGAAAGAGCAGAAGACTTGCAAGATATGCTGAGTGATCTGAACAAGGAAAGTCTCAAAGTAGGTTTAGAAATGAACAGGACCAAAACCAAATTAATGTTCATCACGAAAGTTCAAAGTAAAGATATTATAATCGATGGTGGGAGTCTTGAACAAGTTGAAGAGTATAATTATTTAGGCCAGATAGTGAAATTGACAAAAGATCATGACAATGAAGTAGAATGACGTATTACAATTGGTTGGAAAGTGTTTGGTAAGTATAATAAAATCCTGAGAGGCACTCTACCTTTATGTTTGAAACGTAAAGTTTACAATCAATGCATTCTGCCAGCAATAACCTAGGGGTGTGAAACTTGGAAACTTATGAAGGCGATGGAAACAAAGCTAAGGACGGCACAGAGGAAAATGGAGAGATCAATGATGGGAATAACGCTGAGAGACCGAAAGAGAGCAAGTTGGGTGAGAGAGCAGACTAGAGAGAAAGATATTGTGGAGGTGGTGAAAGAGAGGAAGTGGAATTGGGCAGGTAAGTTAGCGCGAACGACTGATGAGCGATGGAGCAAGTGTGTTACTAAATGGATGCCGCGAGATGGGAAGCGTGGAAAAGGGAGACCAGGACGGAGGTGGAGAGACGAGACTGAGAGGTTTGCAGGAGTGACGTGGCAGAGATTAGCTCGGTCGTGTGAATCATGGAATGCTATGAAGGAGGCCTTTGTCCAGCAGTGGACTCAGGACGGCTGATTTGATTATGTATATATATATATATATATATATATATACATATATATATATATATATTCTGTTAAAAACGACAGCAAAAGAATTGTTAATCAACTTTTTCCGTGAGCTCTCAAGCTTGCGAAAAGTAGATTTCTGGCAGGGGGAAAGGGAGTAAATCAAATTTCCAAAACTCATAGGAAACAAAAGTTATAATGAAAAATAATAATAATAATAATAAAATAAAATATGCTCCCTTTTCCTTTCTTATTCACATCAACTGAGGATGCAGAAAGATCTGCGAAACGTTTTGAAATTTGTTCTGCTTGTATTTTGTTTTTTGCTGTATTCTTTGTCTTTTCTTGTATTTAGTTTACTGTGTGCTGAATTTTTTGTGTTCATTATAACTTTTGTTTCCTATGAGTTTTGGAAATTTGATTTACTCCCTTTCCCCCTACCAGAAATCTACTTTTCGCAAGCTTGAGAGCTCACGGAAAAAGTTAATTAATAATTCTTTTGCTGTCATTTTTAACAGAATATGCATCAGAGAGAATCTCCTGCCACGCTTCACAAATATCTATATAGATATATATATATATATACTGTATATATATATATATATACATATATATGTATATATATATATATATATATATATAAGCCAATAATTTAAGATATGCAATAATTAACCAACGTAAATACAACCTAACTTGACCTAACCAAACTTGGCTGACTATTTGAGTAATTATAAAGTATTTACCAAGTAGGTATTAAGTATTTAAGTAATCATCTACGTAATTATTATTAAGGTATTATTAGACGGCGCCACCCGAAACCCCAATTTTCTCACCAAAAGAAGAATTTTTCTAGGAATTCGATATTGTGTTATGGCTCAAGGGCTTAATGGCTTAAAAGCATTAATGGCATTCTTTACATAAATATAACCTAACATAACATAACCAAACCTGGCTGAGTTTTTAAATTATTAAACGGCACCACCCGAAATCTCGCTTTTCCCACCTTTCCCAAATGTACAGTAGAGAAGAAATTTCCCAGAAATTCTGTATTGTATTTTTCTGAACATTTACCATTGTTGTTTTTTTTAACTGGCCATGAAAAAGCTGTTTTTTAAAACGACTTAATAAAATGTCATTTATTGCAATTTATCAGACAAAATTATAGTCAAAATAACGTGCAGTTTAGACGAAAAAAAAAAAAAAGGATCACTTACAAGGTTGTGAGATTAATTGGAACACTCAAGTAACACAACGATGTACAACAAAACACACACAACTTCCCAAGACTTTTCACGCTACAATTTAACTAAATACCAGTGAGTTTGAAGGATTCCTGTTGCACGCACGCGGCGGTAACAGCTTATCATTGGTCAAATCAAGATCTAAGAATATAAGGTCTAACCACTTCCGACCGAATTTCGAGGGAGTTGGCGCAGCGAGCCCGTGAACGTCACTTGGCTGTTCAAAGTGGGGTTAGCGGGTCCTATAGCTGTCAGTTGAAGTTGGTCCGTCGTTCGAAAATGACGTCGCCTTCGCTCGCACCGCTCCACTCAATTATTTATATTCTGACAAATATTATATAAAATATATATATATATAATATATATAAAATATTATAGTTCCTGTCTATATATATGAATATATAATATATATGATATATAATATATATATATATAAAATATTATAGTTCCTGTCATCCTTGGCGTTTCACAGTTTTCTTCAATGTATCACAAAGAGAAAATGGACGCATCTAAATGACGTCAGAAGCTGCGCAGAACTACTCCAGCGATTAGACCTCTTTACTTAGACCTTGGGTCAAATTCGAATGATTGTTGTCTTCATGTTTGTACGTCTGTGTGAAAATGCGCGTGCGGTTGTTCATATGCCCCTATGAATAATTTTTCCAGAGCGCTTCTACATTTGGATGCGTAAAATCAACGCGACCATTATGCATGTGCATAGGTATATAATTTCTTAAATTTACAAAATCAATTGATAAATGTTAGCCTGTTAATGCTCTTATATCAAACTTATTATACAATGCTCTAATGAAATGTTCTATATTTTTATACAATAATAATAATAAAAAACTCAGGAAAAATCGTAATTATTTTATCTCGGGCTTCTGTGCCTCAGGGCAAAAACTTTTATTATCATTGTTGCTGGTATTGTTATTGTTATTGTTATTGTCATTGTTATTGTTATTATTATTATTATTATTATTATTATAATTATCATTATAATTATTAATATTATTGTTATTATTATTATTATCATTATTATTATTATTATTATTATTATTATTATTATTACTATTACTATTATTATTATTATTATTATTATTATTATTATTTTATTATTATTATTATTATTACTATTATTGTTATTATTATTATTTATTTACTTATTTTCAATATGTATATACATACATACGTACACACACACACACACACACATATATATATATATATATATATATATATATATATGTCTATATATATGTATATATATATATATATATATATATATATATATATATATATATATCGTATACTTAGGGCGCAGGTTCTCCTTGATACACACTGAGTTAAACACCACAGCATTGTCACAATTATTTATCTTCTTCCTAATATTTTAAATTCTTCTCACTATAGTTCTGACTTTGGGAGGGTGATCGAAAATCAATTGTCCAAAGTTCTCCATTTTAATAACAAATTTGACGTTTCGACTTCAAGGAGTCATTTTCAAAATAATTACATTTATCATAACACAATTACACAGAACACAGAACAATTACATTTTTTCCCCTCGGATCTGAACAGTGCGACGTCTTTCCATATACATGGAAAGACTTACAGTGGAGTGTGGCTTGATGACCTTGATGACCTGACCCGACTAGATCGCCTAAGGAGAGGGGGAGAGGGAGGGGGAGGAGTAGGGGGGGTCGGGACAGTAGGCGATGCGAGAGGGATGGACATAATCCCACCATTGGTGGCATTATTTCTCACATGTCAAGATGAGCTATTGAACAAGGGAATGGCCGTAATCATATTAGATTGTATATTAATGCTAGGAGCCCATTCCCTGATATACATAGCCTCTAGCATCCTTAATTCTCTTATATAATTACATTGTGTAACTACTTCAGTGGTGGGCTTACGGTAAATGGAGGTAATAAAAGCATCTGAGGCACCATCTACCATTGCATCGAGGAAAGGGAGTCTGTTGTTCTTATTCAACTCCACAGTGAACCTTAAACCAGAAATAACTTGAAGGTTAGATCTGAGCTCCTCGAGTAACTGTAGGTCATCAACACACACAAAAATGTCATCAACATATCTACGATACAAAATTGGCTTGGCATGGAGTTTTTTTTTTTTTTTTTTTTATAGCTTCTTCAACATGGGCCATGAAAGCCTGGGCAAAGAGACCTAAAGGTGATCCCATAGCAACTCCATCTTTTTGAACAAACAGATTACCCGAAGGACATCTGAAAGGGGCCTCAGAAGTACAGGCCAGGAGCATATCTTTCAAGATGTTTTCAGGGAGTTTGTGGGGGAGGGAGCACAGAGGGGCGATAAACAAAGTTAAGAACGATATCAATAGTTCTCAAATGTCCCCCTTTTTAGAACTATTGATATAATTGGTGGGATTATGTCCATCCTCTCTCGCATCGCCTACTGCCCCGACCCCCCCCCTACTCCTCCCCCTCCCTCTCCCCCTCCCCCTCTCCTTAGGCGATCTAGTCGGGTCAGGTCATCAAGGTCATCAAGCCACACTCCACTGTAAGTCTTTCCATGTATATGGAAAGACGTCGCACTGTTCAGTCCGAGGGAAAAAAATGTAATTGTTCTGTGTTCTGTGTAATTGTGTTGTGATAAATGTAATTATTTTGAAAATGACTCCTTGAAGTCGAAACGTCAAATTTGTTATTAAAATGGAGAACTTTGGACAATTGATTTTCGATCACCCTCCCAAAGTCAGAACTATAGTGAGAAGAATTTAAAATATTAGGAAGAAGATAAATAATTGTGACAATGCTGTGGTGTTTAACTCAGTATATATATATATATATATATATATATATATATATATATATATATACATATATATGTATATATATATATATATATATATATATATATATATTTGTACAACACTGAATGGGTCCCAGTGATTAGAGATACATTTTAACAACCACAATGCACTTTAATTCTAAGCCATCAAAGGCCGACATGCAGAAATTTAAATGCGGTACTGCCAAGCACTCGAACCCAGCATCCTCATGACAAGTGCGGTAGTGACTTACCTCCTTTTTCATAGAATTTTTTTTTTTTTTTAGTTTAACTCGTACTTTTAATAAATTTGGTGTCCAAGTTGTCTTTAAAAATAACAACACTGTTAAAAACAGGTTGATTAAAAATTCACCTGCTTGTAATGAAGGCTGTGTTTATAGTATCCCTTGCAAAAATTGTAACTTTAATTATATTGGACAAACAGGCAAGGATTTAAAATTGAGAATAAACCAACATAAATATAACATCAGAACAGGGCAAGTTTCAAGTGGGTTGTTTTTGCATTTAAGGGATTTTAATCATTGCATTGATTGGGATAAAAAAAAAAATTGTCTTAAGTAAGGACAAGGAGAGGAATATCATAGAATCATGTTATATAAAAGCTTCATTTGAGAACAACATGAATATGAGTATGGGAATGTATAAATTAGATAACTTTGTAACATATAAAATTGTTGACAGTAGCCGGGCTAAACGTCCGGCAGTGCTGAGAGAGTGAGGTCACTATTGGACCTGTCCTAATTCCCCTCTAATGTGCTTCTTTTGTATATATAATGTCACTGCTACTTTACTCTGTGCCTTTGAAAAGGTCTTAAATAGACGAAAACGTTCGGTCACCTTTCATTTTATTTTCCAAGTGGTTTTATTACACACACACACACACACACACACACACACACACACACGTATGAAGAGAGACTACAAAAACTTGAACTACAGACACTAGAGAAAAGAAGAGAGAGAGGAGATTTGATAACTATTTAAAGAATCATGAAAGGCATGGAAATTACTGATAGAGAGAAGCTGATAAAATGGGATGACAGAAATACAAGAGGACAAGGAAAGAAAATAAAAAAAGACAGCTATAGAAGAGATTTGAAAAAGAACAGCTTTCCTCACAGAGTAATAGACAGTTGGAACAAGTTAGATGAGAAAGTGGTGTGTGCAAAAACAATACATGAATTTAAAAATAGTTTAGATAAAATGAGATATGAAGACGGGACCCCACGAGCATAGCTCCCCTTCCCGTAAAATACAACTAGGTAAATACACACACACACACACACACATACACACACACACACACACACACACACACACACACACACACACACACACACACACACACACACACACACACACACACACACACACATATATATATATATATATATATATGTATGTATGTATGTATGTATGTATGTATGTATGTATGTATGTATGTATGTATGTATGTGTGTATTTACCTAGTTCACCTAGTTGTATTTTACGGGAAGGGGAGCTATGCTCGTGATGTCCCGTCTTCATATCTCATTTCATCTAAACTGTTTTTAAATTCATGTACTGTTTTTGCATACACCACTTTCTCATCTAACTTGTTCCAAATGTCTATTACTCTGTGGGGAAAGCTGTTCTTTTTCAGATCTCTTCTATAACTGTCTTTCTTGATTTTCTTTCCATGTCCTCTTGTATTTATATCATCCCATTTTATTAGATTCTCTCTATCAATAGTTTCTATGCCTTTCATGATTCTATAAATAGTTATCAAGACTCCTCTCTCTCTTCTTTGCTCTAATGTCTGTAGCTCAAGTTTTGCTAGTCTCTCTTTATATGATAGTTTTGAGAGTGTTGGTGCCAATTTTGTAATTGCTCTTTGTATTCTTTCAAGTTTTGTTATAAAAAATATTTTGCACTTGGTGACCACATCGTTGCTGCATATTCCAATCTTGGTCTTATCAAGGTGATTAGTATTTTCTTCACCATTTCTTCATCCAGGTATGTAAATGCAACTTTGATTGCTCTTATTAAATTATAAGTTTCTCCAAAAATCTTGTTTATATGTTTCTAAGGAGACATATTATTCATAATAATGACTCCCAGGTCCTTCTCATTTTCTACTTTTTTTATTCCTTCTTCTCCCAATTTATATGATCCTGCTATTCTCTTTTTGCTTCTTCCAAATTCCATTATACTACACTTCTTAGTATTGAACTCCATCTCCCACTGCTTACTCCATTCCCATACTTTATTGAGATCACTCTGTAGTGATTCACAATCTTCTTCAGTGTTCACTTTTTTCAACAGTTTTGTATCATCCGCAAAGAAGCTCATATAACTTTCAATTCCTTCATCCATATCATTAATATATATAGCAAACATTATTAGGGCCATAACTGTTCCTTGTGGAACGCCACTTATCCCTTCATCCCAGTTAGATTGTCTCTTATCACCACTCTCATTTTTCTTTCTTGCAAAAAGTCTTCCATCCATTTCAGCAGTTTGCCCTGTATTCCTCCTTCAGTTTCTAATTTCATAAGCAACTTCTTATGTGGCACCTTGTAAAAAGCTTTTTTTAGGTCTAGAAATGCACAATCAGCCCATCCATCTCTTTCTTGTATTATATCTATTAGCCTTGAATAGAAACATACTAAGTTTGTGACGCATGATCGTCCTTGTCTGAATCCAAATTCTCTTGGATTTAGTACTTTTTTTTTTTCTAAATACCTTACCCATCTACTTTTGATAATTCTTTCACAAATTTTTGCTATCGTGCTTGTTAGAGAGACTGGTCTATAGTTTGTAGGGTCTTTTTTGTTTCCCCCTTTATATATATGTACTATATTTGCTCTTCTCCAATCTTTTGGAACTTTTCCTTCTTTCAATGAACTGTTTATTAGGCTATGTATTTTGTCTGCCAGTTCATTCCTACATTCTCTCAAAATCCAGTTTGCTATTCCATCTGGTCCATGCGATTTTCTGACATCAAGATTACTCAAGTGTTTCATTATTTCATTCCTTGTTACTTCTATTTCTTTCATAGGGGGGACTTTTTCCTCCCATTCGATATCACTAGGTTGTATGTTCTCCCTTGTAAACACTGATTTAAAATGCTTGTTCATAATTTCTGCTATTTCTATTTCCTCTGTGTGTTCAACTCCTCCTTGTCGTAGTTCTTCTAATTCTTGTTTGTTTTTTAGTTTGTTATTTACAAATCCTTGACGAAGTCCCACCTTTACCTTGAACCACTCACTCTCTCCATTTCTAATCCTGACACAAGCTCTACTACTCTCATAAAAACTCTTGACAGCTCCTAGAAGCTTTCCTCCTATCCCATATATCTGCATAACCTCCCACAGTGCCTTTCTGTCTACCCTATCATAAGCCTTTTCCAGATCCATAAAAGCCCAAAAAACATCATTCCCCTTTCCTATAGCTTTCTCACATATCTGTCTTACTACAAAGATCTGATCTACACAACCTCTACCTGTCCTAAATCCACACTGTTCCTCACCAGTTACTCCTTCTGTTCCTCTCCTAATCCTCTCAATCAAGATCCTCCCATAAGCCTTCCCAACTACTCTTAACAAGTTAATCCCTCTTAAACTACTACATTCACACTTGTCCCCTTTTCCCTTGTAAAGTGGAACTATACAGGCACTCCTCCAGTCCTCCGGCACTCTACCCTCTCTCCAGCAAACATTAAATAACCTCACCAGCCAGTCCACCATCACTGTACCTCCCTTTTTCAGAGATTCTGCATGGCATCCATCCACACCAGGTGCCTTACCTGCTTTCATCATCTTAACAACTGCCTTCACTTCATCCTTTCTTATTTCTTCTCCATTTTCCTCACTCATCACGGTCATTTTCTTCGCATTTCCCACTGCAGCTATCTTTCCCTCCCTATCATCCTTCACATTTAGCAACTCCCTAAAATATTCTGCCCATCTTCCCCTTACTGCCTTCTCTTCCATTATCATCTCTCCATCTGCACCTTTTACCTTTTCTTCTCTACTTGATTCGCCTCTTCTTCCTCTCTTAATTTCTTTCCAAAAACTTTTTATTACTTTCAAATTTTTTTGTCATACTCTTACCCCATTTCACAACTGCTCTCCTCTTTGCGTCCTTTACCTTTTGCTTTCCTTCTCTTTCTTTTCTTTGTACCTCTCATATGACTCCCTCGTCCTATTTTGTAACCAATCTATGAAAGCTCGCTTCTTCTCTTCTACAACCTTCTTTGTTTCCTCATCCCACCTTTCACTACCCTTCCTTCTATTTCCTCCCATCCTTCTTGTTCCACACACCATCCTTGCACACTTTATGAATCCCTCCTTGAACCATCCCCACTCCTCCTCCACACCTAGCTCTACTCTATCCTTCACTCCCTCCCACTCCTCCTTCAGCTTCTTTTCGTACTCCTCCTTTTCCTTTTCATTCAAAGAGTTCACTCTAAGAACCTCCCTAACTTTTGTCCCTTTCCTCTTTCTCCATCTATCCTCCACTCTCAACTTACCTTCCACCAAAAAATGATCTGATATTCCCCCACCCTCTCCCCTTAGCACATATACATCCTTAACTCTTCCTATCATAATCCTATTTACCACTACATAATCCATTAACGCTCTACCACCCTTCCCTCCACCACCATCTCCCACGTATACTTATGCTTGACTTTCTTACGAAACACTGTATTTGCTATCATCAACTCTCTAGACACATTTCCACCATCAACTCTCCAATACGATTCTTTCCTGGAACTCCACATTTCCCAACCACTCCATCAACTGGACCATTTCCTACTCTAGCATTACGGTCTCCCAGTACTATTACGTTGACATTTCTTCTTAAATCCTCTGTGCACTCATTTAAATCTATCCAAAAGGCCTCCCTTTCTTCTACACTCTTCTCACTGCCAGGCCCATATGCACATACAAAGACCCACATCTCCTTTCCCAGTTTCACCTTCATCCACATTATCCTTGAGGAAACCTCCTTCCACTCCACTACACGTTTACCTATCTCTTCACTTACTAGAATAGCCACCCCTTCCCTCCCTCGCCCTCTCTTCATTCCTGATAACCTCCCACTTACACTCACAAACTTACACTCACCCTTCCCTTTCAACTTAGTTTCACTCAAAGCCAACACATCCATCTTTCTTCTCACAAACATACTACCTATCTCTTCCCTTTTACTCTCATCTGTACCACATCCACACACATTAAAAGACCCAAACCTTAGGGTGCTGGTCGGAAAAATTCCAGACCCTCTTCTGCTTTTACTTTTTCTTTTAGGAATGTTCCCTGTGGGGCTACAAGGAGAAGGATGCCTAGTCCCAATTCCCGTCACTTTCTTCTCGCCTCTTACGATCCAAGTGGCAGTATTCTTTTCCCCCATCATAGGGAATTCCCCCATCACAGAAAAAGAATACTCAGAGAAATGGTACAGGATAGCAACAAGGGGCTGGGGGACAGCATAACGGAGGGACAGTCGTAGTATAAAAGTGTCATCATTTCTCTATGAACAGAGTTTTCCTCTATCATAGACAAAATGATGTGTGGCGTTATGTCGCCCTGGCTGTTCAACTTATACATGGATGGGGTAGTGCGAGAGGTAAATGCAAAGGCAGTGGGTCAGGGAATGGAGATGGTTAAAGAAAATGGAGAAAAGTGGGAGGTGAGCCAGCTGTTGTTTTCGGACGACACTGCGCTTGTGGCAGGATCGGAGGAGGGATTGAGGAAGTTGGTGACAGAGTTTGGGAGAGTATGTGATAGAAGAAAGCTAAAGAGAAATGTGGGTAAAAGTAAGGTGATGAGATGTACAAGGGGTGAAAGTGGCAGTAGACTGGAAGTGAGCATTAAGGGAGAGCGACTGGAGGAAGTGGATAGTTTTAGATACTTGGGTGCAAATGTGGCAGGAAAAGGTGGAGTGAAGGTGGAGGTAGAATGTAGATTGAGAGAAGTGAGTAAATGCCTTGGTGGATTAAAGAGTGTAATGAGGAATAGACATTTGGGAATGGATGCTAAGAGGAGACTGTATGAAGGAGTTATTGTGCCAACAGCACTATATGGGGCAGAAACATAGAACATAAGAGAGGAAGAGAGAAGGAGTTTGAATATGTTAGAGATGAGGTGTCTGAGAAGTATGATGGGGGTTACTAGGCTAGATAGAGTGAGAAATGAGGAGGTGAGGAGGAGAACAGGGGTGGAAAGGGAGCTGGGAGATAGGGTTGATGAAAGAATATAAGGATGGTTTGGACACATGGAAAGAATGAGTGAAGAAAGACTAGTAAAAGAGGTATGGAAGGCAGATTTGGAGGGAGTGAACATGAGGGGATGTCCTAGGATGAGATGGATGGATGGGGTGAAGGGGGCTTTGGGGAAGAGGGGAATGTCTGTTGAGGAAGGACGAGAGAGGACAGAAGACAGGGGTGAATGGAGAATGGTTGTGTATGGATGATGTTGTGATGCATGAGGTGGAATGGGCGGGGGATGGGGTGAAAGTAGTATGTGTGAGCAAAATTTGACGCAGCCCGAAGGGATTTCTCCCCGTCTTCTCCTTTTATGCAATGGGGGACGGAGAGGGGGGGTCGCCGATTTAATGAAGCGGCCTTGCTGTGGATGTACTGTGTCTTGCGACACTGCTTCTGACCCAGGGCAGTGGACAAGGTGCAGGGATGACCCGTCATCCAGGAGGTGCTAAGATGGGAGGGAGGGTGGAGGGGTGTGGAGTGTATTCAGGGATGGAATGGGTGGGAATGATTTTATGCCTTTTTCTTTTTTGGCTACCTCCCATGTAAGGGGGAAAAAGCCTTGGGATATGTATGTATGTATGTATGTATGTATGTATTTACAAATCTGTAAAATGGTTTGGTTGGTCTATACATTTTTCTATGATAACTTTTTCGTATTTTCTTCTTTCTTCTCTGCACACTTGTACATATTCATTTCTATAACTAGTATATATTTTTCATTTTCAGGTTTTTTGTCTTTTTTCCATTTTGTCCAAGCTTTATCTCTTTTGTTTTTTAACTCCCTACAACTTTTATTGTACCAGAACTTTACATATTCTTTTTCTTGCTTTTGTCTTGGGACATACTTTTCCACTCCTTCTTTGTAAATTCTTGTCAATATATTACATTTCTCTTCCACTGTTGTTTCCTCTTTGTATATTCTTTCCCAGTCTTCTTTTTGAAAGAATTTTCTTATCTAATCAAAATTTGTTTTTTCATACATCATTCTTCCCTTTCTATATTGTTCATTTCTTTTTATGTATTTTTCCTCCTTTAGTTCCATTTCAACCAGTATGTGGTCACTTTTACTTATTGGTGTCTTATATTCAATCTTTTCCCCTATTTCAGGTTCTGATGTGATTATTAGGTCTAGTCTCGATGGTTCTTCCTCATTTCTATACCTAGTGTTCTCTTGAATCCATTGCGTCATTGTATGGTCAATAATCATATCAAGTAGAACATTTCCCCATGAGTCGTCTCCACCCTTCATTGTCATCTCTTCCCAGCAGACTTCTTTGCAATTAAAGTCACCAATTATAACTATTTTTCCTCCATCTTCCATGATCTTATTTAATGTTATCCTTGTGTCTTCTAACATACTTTTGTGTTCTCTCTCTTCCCACAAGGCTGTTTTAGGAGGAACGTAAATTATTACAAATTTTCTGCTCTTCCTATCTTTGTCTTCCACTTCCATCATTATCATCTCTACTCTATTTTTTCCATATGTGACATTCCTCACGTTTATATTCTTCTTAGTCAGGAACATAACTCCACTCCCTTGTTTTACCTCTCTGTTTCTAATCCAACAATTATATGCACCATGTCCTACACTGTTGGGTGGTAGTGGACCTTTTAATTTTGTCTCCACAATTCCCATTATGTCCGGTTCTTTTTCCTTCAGATAATCATTTAGTTCGTTCAAGCCTGTTATTGATCCATCCATATTTGTGAAAGACACTATCAATTTTCTACTACTTCCATTGTATTTTCTGTTTCCCTTTTGTTTTTCTCTGTTATGATCCATTTCCTCACTTTCATATTCACTACTCTCCAATAGAATTCCTCTTTTTCAGGTTCTGATGTGCTTATTAGGTCCAGTCTCGATGGTTCTTCTTCATTTCTATACCTAGTGTTCTCTTGAATCCATTGCGTCATTGTATGGTCAATAATCATCTCAAGTAGAACATTTCCCCAAGAGTCGTCTCCACCCTTTACTGTCATCTCTTCCCAGCAGACTTCTTTGCAAATAAAGTCGACCATTATAACTATTTTTCCTCCATCTTCCATGATCTTATTCAATGTTATCCTTGTGTCTTCTAACATACTTTTATGTTCTCTCTCTTCCCACGAGGCTGTTTTTGGAGGCACATAATTTATTACAAAATTTCTCCTCTTCCTATCTCTGTCTTCCACTTTCATTATAATCATCTCTACTCTATTCTTTCCATATGTGATATTCCTCACGTTTATATCCTTCTTAGTCAGGAACATAACTCCACCCCCTTGTCTTGTCTCTATTTCTAATCCAATAATTATATGCACCATGTCCTACACTGCTGGGTGGTAGTGGACCTTTTAATTTTGTCTCTACAATTCCCATTATGTCCGGTTCTTTTTCCCTCAGATAATTATTCAGTTAGTTCAAGCCTGTTATTAATCCATCTATATTTGTGTAAGACACTATTAATTTTCTGCTATTTCCATTGTATTCTCTGTTTCCCTTTTGTTTTTCTCTGTTATGATCCATTTCCTCACTTTCATATTCACTACTCTCCAATAGAATTCCTCTTTTTCTGATTCTATTCTTTTCTCGTTTTTTTCCTTAGCTTTTTGTCTTTTCATTTTTTCCTCCTCTCTTTCCTCTTCATTCATTTCTCTTGCTATCCATACCTTTTTATATTGTTCACTGTCTGTTTGTTTCCCTGTTTTTGCTAAGATATTCTTTACTGTCGTTTGTGACCTGAATTGAATCTTAATTGGTCTGGTCTTATCTGTACTATATTTCCCTAGTCTATACATCTCTTCAAATTGTTTCCCTATTTCAGGTTCATCTTCCTGAACTAATTCTAATATATTGTTTACTTTTTCTTTTTCCTCCTTAATTCTCGTAGTCCTGTTTAAGTTATACTTCTCTTCCATCCTTAATATAATCATACATTTCTTTTTATCTGCTAAGTCTCCTACTATATTCTCCTTCTCCCTCATTACTTTAATAACTGTATTTTCAGTTTGCTCTTTCATCTGCTGTGTCGTTAAATACAATTTTATTGTTCTCTTGGACCTTCTTCTAACCCTGTGCTTCTTTTGCTATGGACTCTTTATTCTCTCTATTATTCCTCTTTAATTCCTCATTCTCATCTTTTACTTCCTTTAACTGTCTTTTTCAATTCTTCTACTTCTTTAGTTAGGTTTTGTTTTTCCTTCTTTAATTGTTCCAATTGATCAACTCGCTGTGCAATCTGTGTGAGTTGACCTAGCTTACTTTCCCAGTGTTGAGCCATTTTTTCTAGTCTTTCCTCTAGCCTTGCTAATCGGGGGAGGTTGGCACCCCCCCCCCATCATTAAATCCATTGAAATTATTATCTTCACTTTTGATTTTGCTGTTCATATTTATATTTCTAAACTTAATGGTTTTACTGAATTTATTCACTTCTCCTGCGTCAGCTGAAGATCTTTTGTTGACATTATTTCCGTCAGGTGGCGCCCGTGCGCCTCCTTCCTCATTTCCTTCCATTTCCCTCAGTAATCCCTCCCCTTCTCCTTTTTCATCACCTTCCCACTACACCACGAGCTTTCCCCTTCCCTATAAATACAAAAAGGTACTTCCTCGTTGTTGAGGTCCACGAAAATTTCCCTTCTTCTTCGGAGCTCCAATCTTCGCTGTGAATCGGTCTACGTGTGTGTGTGTGTGTGTGTGTGTGTGTGTGTGTGTGTGTGTGTGTGTGTGTGTGTGTGTGTGTGTGTGTGTGTGTGTGTGTGTGTGTGTGTGTGTGTGTGTGTGTGTGCGCGTGTGTGTGTGTGTGTGTTCACATTGGTCTTTGGATCACGTGTTGGACTCGTGATCGACAGCTATTTCCCTCTCGGAAGAGAGCTCAGAGCTTGTATGACCGATCTATGGGTAATGCTATGACCTAACACACACACACACCCAACTCCTCGCCCACGAGAGTCGGAGTAACGACCCGAAGCGCAGCGATACCGAAATAATTTCGGCCCTGGGCAGGATTCGAACCAGGTACTTCCGCACCTCCGTACTGCCAGTCCAGTGTGTGTGTGTGTGTGTGTGTGTGTGTGTGTGTGTGTGTGTGTGTGTGTGTGTGTGTGTGTGTGTGTGTGTGTGTGTGTGTGTGTGTGTGTGTGTGTGTGTGTGTGTGTGTGTGTGTTTACCTACCTAGTTGAATTTACCTAGTTGTATTTTACGGGAAGGGGAGCTATGCTCGTGTGGCCCGTCTTCATATCTCATTTTATCTAAACTATTTTTAAATTCATGTATTGTTTTTGCACACACCACTTTCTCAACTTACTTGTTCCAAATGTGTGTGTGTGTGTGTGTGTGTGTGTGTGTGTGTGTGTGTGTGTGTGTGTGTGTGTGTGTGTGTGTGTGTGTGTGTGTGTGTGTGTGTGTGTGTGTGTGTGTGTGTGTGTGTGTGTGTGTGTGTGTGTGTGTGTGTGTGTGTGTGTGTGTGTGTGTGTGTGTGTGTGTGTGTGTGTGTGTGTTTACCTACCTAGTTGAATTTACCTAGTTGTATTTTACGGGAAGGGGAGCTATGCTCGTGTGGCCCGTCTTCATATCTCATTTTATCTAAACTATTTTTAAATTCATGTATTGTTTTTGCACACACCACTTTCTCAACTTACTTGTTCCAAATGTGTGTGTGTGTGTGTGTGTGTGTGTGTGTGTGTGTGTGTGTGTGTGTGTGTGTGTGTGTGTGTGTGTGTGTGTGTGTGTGTGTGTGTGTGTGTGTGTGTGTGTGTGTGTGTGTGTGTGTGTGTTTACCTAGTTGTATTTACCTAGTTATATTTTATGGGAAGGGGAGCTATGCTCGTGGTGTCCCGTCTACATATCTCATTTTATCTAAACTGTTTTTAAATTCATGAATTGTTTTTGTACACACCACTTTTACGTCCAACTTGTTCTAGATGTCTACTCTGTGGGGAAAGCTTTTCTTTTTCAGGTCCCTTCTATAACTGCCTTTCTTGATTTTCTTTCCGTGTCCTCTTGTATTCCTACTACCCCATTTTATTAGATCCTTTCTATCAATAGTTTCTATGCATTTCATGATTCTATAAATAGTTATCAAGTCTCCTCTCTCTCTTCTTTGCTCTAATGTCTGTAGTTCAAGTTTTGTTAGTCTCTCTTCATACGATAGCTCTGAGAGTGTTGGTGCTAGTTTTGTAATTGCTCTTTGAATTTTTTCAAGTTTTGTTATAAATTTTTTTGTACTTGGTGACCACATCGTTGCTGCATATTCCAATCTTGGTCTTATCAAGGTGATTAGTATTTTCTTCACCATTTCTTCGTCCAGGTATGTAAAAGCCATTTTGATTGTTCTTGTGTGTGTGTGTGTGTGTGTGTGTGTGTGTGTGTGTGTGTGTGTGTGTGTGTGTATTTACCTAGTTGTATTTACCTAGTTGTATTTTACGGGAAGGGGAGCTATGCTCGTGGGGTCCCGTCTTCATATCTCATTTTATCTAAACTATTTTTAAATTCATGTATTGTTTTTGCACACACCACTTTCTCATCTAACTTGTTCCAACTGTCTATTACTCTGTGAGGAAAGCTGTTCTTTTTCACATCTCTTCTATAGCTGTCTTTCTTGATTTTCTTTCCGTGTCTTCTTGTATTTCTATCATCCCATTTTATCAGATTCTCTCTATCAGTAATTTCTATGCCTTTCATGATTCTGTAAATAGCTATCAAATCTCCTCTCTCTCTTCTTTGCTCTAGTGTCTGTAGCTCAAGTTTTGCTAGTCTCTCTTCATATGATAGTTTTGAGAGTGTTGGTGCCAATTTTGTAATTGCTCTTTGTATTCTTTCAAGTTTTTTTTATACATTTTTTTGCACTTGGTGACAATATCGTTGCTGCATATTCCAGTCTTGGTCTTATCAGAGTGATTAGAATTTTCTTTACCATTTCTTCATCCAGGTATGTAAATGCAACTTTGATTGTTCTTATTAAATTATAAGTTTCTCCAAAAATCTTATTTGTTTGTTTCTCAGGTGACATATTATTCATAACAATGACTCCCAGGTCCTTCTCATTTTCTACTTTTTTTTATTCCTTCTTCTCCCAATTTATATGCTCCTGTTATTCTGTTTTTGCTTTTTCCAAATTCCATTATACTACACTTCTTTGTATTGAACTCCATCTCCCACTTCCTACTCCATTCCTGTACTTTATTTAGATCTCTCTGTAGTGATTCACAATCTTCTTTCGTGTTCACTCTTTTCAGTAGTTTTGCATCATCTGCAAAGAAGCTCATATGGCTTTCAATTCCTTCATCCATATCATTAATATATATAGCAAACATTATTGGGGCCAGAACTGTTCCTTGCGGAACACCGCTTATTACTTCATCCCATTTTGAGTGTTTGTCTCTTATCACTACTCTCATTTTCCTTTCTTGCAAAAAGTCTTCCATCCAATTAAGCAGTTTGCCCTGTATTCCTCCTTCAGTTTCTAATTTCTTAAACAACTTCTTATGTGGTACTTTGTCAAAAGCTTTTTTTTAGGTCTAGAAATGCACAATCAGCCCATCCATCTCTTTCTTGTATTATATCTGTTAGCCTTGAATAGAAACATATTAAATTGGTGACGCATGATCATCCTTGTCTGAATCCAAATTGCCTTGGATTTAACACGTTGTTTTTTTTTTCTAAATATTTTACCCATCTACTTTTGACAATTCTTTCACAAATTTTTGCTATTGTACTTGTTAGAGAGACTGGTCTATAGTTGGTAGGGTCTTCTTTATTTCCTCCTTTATATATAGGTACTATATTTGCTTTTTTCCAATCTTCTGGAACTTTTCCTTCTTTCAAGGAACTGTTTAGTATGCTATGTATTTTGTCTGCCAGTTCATTCCTGCATTCTTTCAAAATCCAGTTTGCTATTTCATCTGGTCTATGCGATTTTCTGACATCAAGATTACTCAAGTGTTTCAATATTTCATTCTTTGTTACTTCTATTTCTTTCATGGGAGGGACTTTCTCTTTCCATTTGATCTCTTCAGGTTGTATGTTCTCCCTTGTAAACACTGATTTAAAATGTTTGTTAATAATTTCCGCCATTTCAATTTCCTCAGTGTATTCAACTCCTCCTTGTCTTAATTTCTCCAAATCTTGTTTGTTTTTAAATTTGTTGTTTACAAATCTGTAGAATAGTTTTGGTTGATCTTTACACTTTTCTATGACATCTTTTTCATATTTTCTCTTTTCCTCTCTGCACGTTTGTACATATTCATTTCTATAACAATTATATATTTTCCATTTTTCAGGCCTTCTGTCTTTTTTCCATCTGGTCCAAGCTTTGTCTCTTTTGTCTTTTAACTCCCAACAACTTTTATTGTACCAGCATTTTACATATTCTTTTTCTTGTTTTTGTCTTGGGACATACTTTTCCACTCCTTTTTTGTAAATTTTTGTCAAAATATTCCATTTCTCTTCCACTGTTGTTTCTTCTCTGTATATATCTTCCCAGTTTTCTTTTTGAAAGAATTCTCTTATTTCATCAAAGTTTGTTTTTTCATACATCATTCTTCCTTTTCTATATTGTTCATTTCCTTTCATGTATTTTTCTTCATTTAGTTCCAGTTCAATCAATATGTGGTCACTTTTACTTATTGGTGTTTTATATTCAATCTTGTCCACTATTCTAGGTTCAGATGTAATTATTAGGTCTAGTCTCGATGGTTCTTCTTCATTTCTATACCTAGTGTTCTCCTGTATCTACTGTGTCATTGTATTGTCAGTAATCATCTCAAGTAGAGCGTTTCCCCATGAACCGTCTCCACCCTTTACTGTCATCTCTTCCCAGCAGATTTCTTTGCAATTAAAGTCGCCCATCATAACTATTCTTCCTCCATCTTCCATTATCTTATTTAATGTTATCTTTGTGTCCTCTAACATACTTTTATGTTCACTCTCTTCCCACGAGGCTGTTTTCGGAGGCACATAATTTATCACAAATTTTCTGCTCTTCTTATCTCTGTCTTCCATTTCGATCATAATCATCTCTACTGTATTCTTTCCATATATGACACACCTCACGTTTATATCCTTCTTAGTCAGGAACATAACTCCACCCCCTTGCTTTGTCTCTCTGTTTCTAATCCAATAATTATATGCATCATGTCCTACACTGTTGGGTGGTAGTGGACCTTTTAATTTCGTTTCTACAATTCCCATTATGTCCGGTTCTTTTTCCTTCAAATAATCATTCAGCTCATTCAATCCTGTTATTAGTCCATCTATATTTGTGTAAGACACTTAGTTTTCTGCCACATCCATTGTGTTCTCTGTTTCCCTTTTGTTTTTCTCTTGTATGTCGAATTTCCTTAGTTTCATATTCACTACTCTCCAAATGGAATCTCTCTTTTTCTGACTCTGTTCTGTTCTCGTTTTTTCCTTAGCTTCAAGTCTTTTCTCTTTTTCTTCCTCTCTTTCCTCTTCATTCATTTCCCTTTTTAGCCATACCTTTTTATATTGTTCACTTGTTGCTAGTTTCCCTGTTTTGGATAAGATATTCTCTGCCGTCGTTTGTGACCTGAATTTAATCTTAATTGGTCTGGTCTTATCTGTACTATACTTTCCGAGTCTGAACTTCTCTTCGATTTGTTTCATAATTTCTGGTTCATCTTCCTGAACTAATTCTAGTAAACTGTTTACTTTTTCTTTTTCCTCTTTGATTCTTGAGGTTTTATCTGGGTTATGTTTCTCTTCCATTCCTAATATAATTATACATTTCTTTTTGTCTGCTAAGTCTCTTACTATATTCTCCTTCTGTCTCATCACTTTGATAACTAAGTCTCCAGTTTGTTCTTTCATTTGCTGTTTAATTATATCAGTAAATGCAACTTTACTGTTTTCTTGGATTGTCTTCCAACCCTTAGCTTCTTTAACTATGGCCTCTTTGTTTTCTTTATTATTCCTCTTTAGTTTTTCATTCTCCTCTTTTACTTCTTTTAACTGTCTTTTTAGTTCTTCTATTTCCTTAATTAAGTTTTTGTTTGCCCTCTCTAGTGCTTCCAATCTTTCAACCCTTTCAGCCATTTTTTACATTCTACCGAACCTACTCTCCCAATGTTCAGTCATTTGTTCAAGTTTTTCTTCGAGTCTTGCCAGTCGGGGGAGGTTGGTATCCTCCCCCCCCCTCCTTAAATCCCTGGAAATTATTATCCTCACCTTCTATTGTGCTACTCATATCTATGTTTCTAATCTTTACATTTTTGTTAGACCCTTCATCGTCACTAAACTGGTCCGGCCCTCTTTTGTTTACATGGCGTCTGCCTGCCTGGGCCAAGTCCTCTCCTTCCTCATTTCCTTCCATTTCCCTCAGTAATCCCTCCCCTTCTCCTTTTTCCTCACTTTCCCACTACACCACGAGCAATCCCCCCCCTGTAAATACAATAGGTACTTCCTTTGCTTTGGGATCCACGAAAATTTCACTTTTTCTTCAGAACGTCCTCTACGCCGTCCGTTCGGTGGAGTGTGTGTGTATTCACCTCGGATCTGCTCGGATCTGCTGCAGCCTCTGTTCGAGACAGCCAGACACCACCCTACGGCAGTGAGCTCAGAGCTCATTATTTGCCGATCTCTGGGTAGGTCTGAGACCACTCACACACCACACACCGGGACAGCAAGGTCACAACTCCTTGACTAACATCCCGTACCTACTCACTGCTAGGTGAACAGGGGCTACACGTGATAGGAGACAAACCCAACTTATCTCCGCCCGGCCGGGGAATCGAACCCCGGTTCTCCGGCTTGTGAGGCCAGTGCCTTACCAATCCGCCACCGAGCCGTGTGTGTGTGTGTGTGTGTGTGTGTGTGTGTGTGTGTGTGTGTGTGTGTGTGTGTGTGTGTGAATGTAATTCATCATGGTCTTGGATCACGTGTTGGACTCGTGATCGACAGCTATTTCCCACCAGGAAGAGAGCTCAGAACCCATGTATGACCGATTTATGGGTAATGCTGTGACCTTACACGCACACACACTCCCCGCCCACGAGAATTGGAGTAACAACCCGCAATGCAGCGATACTGAAATTATTTCAGCCCAAGACGGAATTCGAACCCGGACCGCCGTAGTGGCAGCCGGGATCTCTACCAACTGTATGTGTGTGTGTTTACCTAAATTACCTAATTGTAGAAGGCCTATACAGGAAAGGAGCAACGCTCGTTGGACCCCCGTCTCCTATTCTCCATTTTTTATAATACCTAACCTCAAATTCATGAACAGTTCTAACTTAACATATATCCTTGATTTCCAATTATCATGTATAGATTTGAACTTATGTATTGTTTGAGCCTGTGCTATATCTCTTTCTAACCTATTCCAAGTATTTATGCATTTATATGGAAAGAGCTGTATTTCTTCTCATCTTTTAGACATGTAGTTCTTCTTAATTTGTTTCCATGACCTCTTGAAACCTTTTCATTTTTAATCAGATCTTTTCTTATATGATTACTGTAATCATATATATATATATATATATATATATATATATATATATATATATATATCTACATATCTATATATATATATATATATATATATATATATATATATCTTTTTTTTTTTTTTTTTTTTTCCCTTTTTTTTCTTAGATCTTTCAAAATTGGCAGACCCAGTGTTTTTAGTCTTTCCTCATATGTTTAACCTGACAGGCTGGGGACCAATTTGGTTGCGGCTCTTTGTATTCTCTCAATCTTGCTATATCCTTCACTCTGTAAGGGGACCATATTTTTGATACATATTTCAGTCTTGGACAGATCAGAGTTTGGATGATTTTTTTTTTTTTTTTCTCATCTCTCCATCCTTATAGTGAAACGACACTTTACTTCAGTAGTCCATACGTCTCTCCTACAATCCTACTGATACAGTATGTCTATTATGTGACATGATGTCCTTTAATACGACTCCCAAATCTTTCACATCTTTTATTTTTGTAATGGGTTCACTTCCCAAGGAATAGTTTAAGGGTGGTCTTTTGCCACTATTTCCCATTGCCAATACTTTGCATTTCTTTTGTATTGAACTTCATGCAAAAATATT
The DNA here is from genome assembly GCF_046742065.1 of Oratosquilla oratoria. Lineage (NCBI taxonomy): Eukaryota > Metazoa > Arthropoda > Malacostraca > Stomatopoda > Squillidae > Oratosquilla > Oratosquilla oratoria. The sequence goes on along the minus strand of NC_134781.1, from coordinate 37,991,770 downwards.
ATCTAGATCTTTTTGCAATAGGCTGTCGTCTTCCTTGATTTTCACTCTTCTCATACTTTTGTTGTCATATGCAAAGATGTTGGGATAGATTGTTGTTCCTTCCATCAAGCCATTGACATAGACAAGAAACATTATTGGTGCAAGCACTAAACCTTGTGGAACTCCGCTCGTTACTGCTCTCCATCTTGACATTTTAGTCATGTATCTTTTTTTTTTTTTTTTTCCATCCGTTCTGGTAGTTTGACTCTCAGTCCTCCAGCATGCTCCAATTTCCATATATGTCAACTGTGAGGTACCTTATCAAATGTCTTCTACAGGTCGAGGTACACACAGTCCACCCACCTCTCTTTCTCTTGCACAGCATCAATCACTCTGGAGTATGTGATATCTCAGCTTACCACCCCTGCTCAAATGTCCTTGCTGAGCAACAAAAAACAGAAGAATTCTCGTGCCCGCGCATGTGTGTTTGTGTTGCCTTCTGAGACATTCAAAAAGCTCATGTTATTTGCGCGAGGAGAGATCACGTGGTCAGACGTCTGAAAGCACAGAAGTAGCTCAACATAATGAAAAAATATATCCTACTTATAATGATAGCAATAAACAACAACATCACACAATAATGCGAAAAGGAAGATTACATTGGATGTTTGTACTTTGAAACACGACTTGATAAATTATATGTGTGAACTGGTTCAGATTCTAATGTCTCTGAAGGGGAAAAGTGTGGCATAGTGTAGTTGGCATAGGGTACTAGAATAGTGCACGGTGGAATAGTGTGTAATAGTGTAGTAGCGTGCCCTTACCAACAATGACGCTCCCCGGAAAAAAAACCTTTCATATGGCCAACAAAGCCCCCTCTCATACGTGTACTAGGCGTGGCAGCGTCTTCGCCCACGCCAGCAGTTACTCTAGACTCCTTAGGCACACGAAGTGACCCTCCTCTATACGCATAACCTACCGATTAATAAATGCACGAACCGTCTAACCTGTTTCACTGCTGCCCCCACCCTGCAACGTTGCTCGCAAAAATGGCGCAGTAGGATGCTTCAAATTGCTTGCAACTTGCAATTTGCAACAGTAAAACACAAGCGACTATTCGTTAATCGGTGATATGCTAGCGAGTGTCAGTAACACGACAATACACGATCCGGTGGTTCTTATGTGAACGAAGTGTTGAAGGAACCGTGCAACAGTGCACAATGCTAGACCGTGAGTGCATTGCCGTTCAACAGTGTGCATGCTGGACCGTGAGTGCAGTGCAGTGCCGTTCAACATTGCGACACGCTTTCGTGGGCCCGTCGAGGTGCGAACAAAGAGGTCTTTCATCCCACCCCCTTGGATACAGTGTCTCTCGGCAGAGCGCACCCGACGCGACCGCAACCCACATAGGGAGCGACGCTGACGTCACGCGACACCCCAGCTCACTCACGTAGGCCACGCCCCACCAGCCCGGACCATGGCACAACGGAGTGATTCATCTTCATCGCTAGAGGACGATGTCGAATTACCTACCCCGCCCGAGCTCACACCGAACGTGACGCTTTCACGGGATGGTGGCGGAGGCGTCGAGCAACGCATAGCGGTGATGTAAGATGAACGGAGAGAGGACCTTGCGAAGATTTACACATGGCGGAGACCCTGCAACATCTCGTAGCCTTCGTCACCCGCACGACGTCCCCTCCATCGGGCCCCCCGCCGATTCATTCCGGCCCGGCCCCGCCTGTCACCGAAGTGCCGCCCGCCCCTCAGTCGCCGGGCAACCCGACGGTCCCGCGTCCGCCGCCTTTGCAAGCTGACGCCCACTTCCAGTCGTCTCTGTCGTGGCGCCGTGTCTTGACCGACTACGTCGCTATGACCGGCGATAACGGATGCCGCACGACATACAGCTTAGGTCGTGCTCGTCCTTCGGCGTACAGGCGATTTTGCGGAATTCTCTGGACATTCCCCACGACACCCCGCTCTAGGCTAACGAGGTGTTCTACCTGTTGCAATCACACCTCCGAGGCGCGTGAGTCGAGGCCCTCCGCCGCCGCGACCTGTTCCGATCCAGACAGGCACAAGGTGAGTTCTTCAACGACTTCTACGGCCACGTGAGGGACACAGCTAGGGAGGTAGACCTGTGCACCGGAAACCTCGCCACTTGTACGGAGGCCCAGCTGAAAATGGTGATGCTCATGAGCGTCAGCGACGAGGAACTCGTACAATGCATCAACTCCCTCGCTCCAGATACGCCGCTGCAGGAAGTAGTGACCCACTGCCGCTTGCACGAGTCGGCGAGGGTGACATATTTGGACGTCCAGGACGACCCGTATGTGTGCGCTGTGTTGGCATATAAAAGGCCCAACGCCATGCGCATGTACCCCCGCCTCAGCAGCCGCTCGCACCTTCCTCGCGACCCAGTGACCCCTGCCAATTCTGCCAGGCGCACGTACCCCAGCCTCAGCAGCCCCCCGCACCTTCCCCGCGACCCAGCGACCCCTGCCAATCCTGCGGCCGCCGGCATGACCCCGAGAAATGCCGGGCGGCTAAAAGCACCTGTCACAGCTGCGGAACCAAGGAACACCGCCGGCGTGCCCCCCAAGTGCCCTGCCAGGGACGCCCGCTGCCACACTTGCAAGTCGACCAGGGATAGGCACGAGAATCACCACGGGTCGCTAAGTCCCGGCGCCACCGCCCCTCCCCCCGGAAAAACCGGCACCTGCCGCCAGGTGTCTAGCGGCCCCGGTCGCTCTCCGCCCCCTGTCAGCGTCCGCATTCGCTTCGAAATCGTGTCCCCGAGCTTGCTTATGGTGTCTGACACAGGTGCGGACATCACGGTGATAGGCACTCGACACCTGGGTATGTTGGGGATATCCAGAGCCAACTCACAGCCACCGCTCTCGGCGTCGACGTATATGGCCGACGGATCACGATGCACCCAGCAGTGGGAATCTTCAGAATCCACTTGAAAGCCGACACGATGTCCTTCGCCAACCACACGCCCAGGCCGATACAGTTCGCATTTCAGGATCAAGTGAGGGAAGAACTTGACTCAATGGTGCAGCAAGGTGTCATCACGCCTGTCGGTAAAGAATCTTTGGATTGATGCCACCCGATGGTCCTCGTGGCCAAGAATAAGGGCGTACGCATCACAGTGGGCCTGATTAAACTCAACTGTCAGGTGTCGCACCCCACCCATCCTTCGCCCAAACCGTTTGCGGCTTTGCAGCCACTAGCGACGCCTACTGCCTCTGTGGAGACGCGGCTCTGCAAGGCGTAGCCAACTGCGTTAAAATTGTGGATGACACCCTCCTGTTCGACGAGAACCTCCCTTTCCACTTCCGATGCCGCAGCCACGGCATTACCCTTAACAAGGATAAATTTACGATCGCCGCCCCTAGCATCAGCTTCTATGGCTACCGTCTCTCCACCGACGGCATCCTCGCCTACGAAGACAAGGTCAGGGCCATACGGGACTTCCCCGCGCCCGCTAACTTGACCGATCTAAGCCCCATCATGGGTTTGGTGAACCAACTGGCGGACTTCACCTCGGCCATAACGGTGACGGGTCAACCCCTAAGGCCTCTAATGAGCCATAAACGCTCATTCACCTGGACCCCGGATCACGACAAGCCTTTCGCCGACGAGCTCTGTCGTCGCCGCCCGTACTGGCGCCCTTCGACCCCACCCTGCCAGTGGTACTGCAGACGGATGCGTCGCGCCTCTACGGCATCGGGTACGCCCTTCACCAAGACCATGGTCAGGGACACTTGCGTCTCGTCCAGTGTGGCCCGCGTTTCCTGGTGGACGCCGAAACCTGATATGCCACTATCGAAGTGGAGATACTCGCGGTCACCTGGGCTGCGTCCAAATGCAAGCTATATTTGTTTGGACTGCCCCACTTCACATTGATGACGGACCATCGTCAACTCATCCCCATCTTCAACTCCTACACCCTGGACGCTGTCGAGAACCCCCGCCTACAGTGGCTTAAGGAGAGGCTCTCGCCCTTCGTCTTCACGGCGAAGGGGTACTCCTGGAAGCAGCTCTGCATCTAAGACGCCCTCTCACGAGCCTCGGTCTCCCGCCCTACGCTGGAGGACGAGGCCAACTACAAGGACACCGCGCACGTCAGGAGTGTCGTCGCCGGCAATGATGGCGCTCGCGGAGAGGACGGCCCGTCTCCCGACGCCGACAAGACGCTCCAGAAACTCCGACCGTGGAACGAATGAACCCCGCCTACGGCCACCTGATTAACTGTGTGTCCTCTGGGTTCCCGTCCAGCCGCCTCACCCTACCCAGCTCCGTTCTCCCGCAACAGGAATCTTGTCCATGGGAGATCTTTTTAGTTGATCTGTATGCATGATGGATACTTTCTGTGAATGAGGTCCATTAATTTAACCTTATTCGGTGATTTGTGATTTAACACACGATGTGGGCCTATAAATTTGGGGGAGAAATTTGAATCCGGTGTGTGAGTTAGAGTCCTACCAACAGCCTGGAAGACGGCAATCATAACGCCAATTCCGAAGCCAAAGGAACCTAGTGCCTATCGCCCCATCAGCCTGACAAGCTGCATGGGGAAGACAGCGGAGAGGATGGTGCTAAACAGGCTGCTGTGGAAACTGGGCCCCATGCATGAGCATATCCATGCTTACTGCAAGGGCACTGGCACAGCAAACAGTATAGCAACACTCCTCAATCCTGTCAGTGGCACACCGTCCATCGTGGTCTTTTTGGATTTGGAAAAGGCGTTTGAGCTGGCCAGTCCACTTGTGATATTAGACACCCTTGCTCGCAAGGGCGTAAAAGGCAAGCTGCTTTCTTGGATTGCTGACTATCTCAGTCACCGGTCTGCGAAAGTACGCTTTCAGGGTCATATATCAGAGGCCAGAATGCTGGAGAATGGCACTCCACAGGGGGGCGGGGGTTCTCAGGCCCACTCTTTTCAATGTGCTCGTCTCCAACATTCTGGAACTACCTCTACCACATGGGTGCAAGGTCATCTGCTACGCAGATGACATTGCGCTCATAATTACTGGGAAATGGCAGTGCTTCAACAGGGCTCAACGCTGTTTAAGCACTGTGGCGACGGAATGTTGCAGGTTAGGGTTAAAGATCTCCCCTACAAAATCGAAGGCCATGGCATTGAGACTCTGGAAAGAAGGGAACCACCTCACCATCCAGGACCTTAGGCTGGACTGGGTTCACCAGTATCAGTACCTGAGGGTCTGGATTGATGAGAGGCTCACCTTTCAGAAAGAACTAATCTATCTCAAGGAGAGACTGAAGGCAAGAACCACAGTTATGAGAGCAATGACAGGGAAGGCACTTGGTGCCACGCATCGGGTCCTTCGCACATTCTATGTGCACGCAGTCCGCAGTTTGGTGGACTACGCTGCCCCAGCTCTCATAAATGTGGCGACTGCCAAGCTTGAAGACCTGGACCCTTGCCAAAATGCCGCAGCAAGGATTATCCTGGGAGCTCAACCTTGGACTAAGATCGTTAACCTCCAAATGGAGGCTTCATTGCCTTCATTAACATCACGGGTCAGAAGGCTGGAGGTCGACTTTCTTGCCAAGATAGTCCAGAGCCCCAGGATAACTGAGCTGAGTCAGAGCCTTGTGACAGCTCTGGGACGGGTGGATACTATTATCCACTCCGATACCTGGCTATCACAGGCGGCTGGGATCCTGGCTCCTTCAGGCTCACCAGCGTTTTCCTTGAGAAGGGTAGGGACTCTCCACACCCAGAGTTCAAGCCCCCACCACCATGGCTGTCGATACCTGCAACCTTCGTTGTCGCAAAGCTTCCCAGTAAGAAGTTATGTGATCAGGAAAGAGTACGAGCGCAGGCCCTACAAGGCATCCGCGCACTGTCGGAACCTGGAATGGGGGTCTATTACACGGATGGCTCCGTAGACCCCAACAGGACCTCGCAGTGCGGGGGCTGCCTTCGTGACGGATGGTTTGACCTACGGCAGGAGAGTATCTGATCCTGCGTCCACTCTCCAAGCTGAGGCCATAGCGGTCCAAGGAGCGTTAGAGCATGCTCTAATATCTCGAGCTGGTCCTGTGGTGATCCACACGGATTCATAGTCTCTGCTAGGCAGCTTGGAATCGATACAGCCCAGCGACAATGTACGCCTACTGACCTCCATCCTAGCACTCCTGCTGAAGCTGCATCAGCAAGGCAGGAGTGTTACGCTCAACTGGGTGCCAAGCCACGTAGGTGTCCCAGGTAATGAGCTAGCCGACGCCGCAGCAGAAGCGACGCGCCAAAGACCCGAAGTCGATGTTGTCGTCCCTCTCAGCAGAAATCAGTTGCGCCTACGCACCAGGGCTCTTAATCAGGTACAATGGTTCCTTCAGCACAGACTGGAGGCAGAGGTGTCAGAGAGGGCGAGGTGGTACAGGGCAGTCACAGACTATGAGCCCCTTGTACTTCCTCGCTCCACACCTAGAAAAGTGGAAACTCTGCTCTTCCGTCTGCGACTGGAGGACCGTTGTTTCTGGCAGATTAAAAGCAATCCAACACCTGAAGAGAGAAAATACCGCCACTGTAGCCACCCCGAAGCCACCCTGAAGCACTACCTCCAGCATTGCCCCGCAACTCATTTTCTGAGGAGAGGGCCTCCGACAACATCTGAGGGTCTTGTGCGTCGCCTATGCCGCCACCTAAGCGATTATGAACTGCGTCGGCTGGTGGAGTGTCAGCCCCCCCTTTAATTATGTTATATTATTGCACTTATATACTCCATCATGTCAGGAAGGGTGAATTCACCGAGATGTGCATACATATTTAACATAGGTATGCACATTCGGTAAATATATGAGTGGGCGTGGCCAAGCCACACACACCCATATATTGAATCACCCCCCCCCTCTTTTCCAAATCTTATCACACCAATTGCTACACAGCCACTATGTCTAAACACACAGTTAATGTTAGGAAGGGTGCATTCACCGAGATGTGCATACGTATTTCATATACGTATGCACATCTTGTGAATGTATGGGTGCGTGTGGTTGGGCCCTCACACACTCATAAGTCAAATCACCCTCCAAACGGGCTCACACCTAAAGCCCGTGGGAATATTTTCCCAAATTAAACAGAACAGAACAGGCGACTTGCATACGCAATAGGGTGTAGGTGGTTGCCATGTTGTTACATGAGAACTGCACCTAACCCTTGATATGAGGCATCCGTATAGATAATGAATGGTAAGCTATAATCATAGTATGCGAGAACTGGTGCAGTTGTTAACGCCTATTTGAGGGAGGCAAATATTGGCAACAAATACACCACACACAAACATTTTGAATTCACTGTGAAAAACATAATGATTCATGTGAAACCAAAATTTGGGACATAGTGTAGATTTGAATCAGTCCTCTTCAACTACCTTGAGGTAGGACTGAATAATGTTGTGGTTGACACCAGGCGGCCGGAGAGGCCGCCTGAGCGTATATGGATCCCTTTAGAGTTCTCCTTCATAGAGTATAGAAAAAATCCACTGAGACCAAGGAATGAACGTGGGTCCTGTACTGTAAGGGGAGTAGGAAATTCTTGCACTACTCTGACTTTATCGCGAGAAGTGATATGAGTTTAACACGTGGCCCAGAAGCTTGATTTCCTTTTGAAGCAAGCTACATTTCGAAAGCCTCACTTTGAGACCTGCATATGTTTTTCTTGAAAATACGTCATGATGAGTTTGTAAATGTTCAGGGATCGATCTGGAGTCAATGATGACATCATCTAAATACATGAAAACATGTTTCCCTATGAGTCCTGGGAACACGGTATATATTAAACGTGTAGGCTTAAACATTGAAGGTGCTGAGACAATTCCCATTGGCAAACGTTTAAACTGATAATGACCCGTGGAAGTACTGAATACAGTCAGTTGTTTGCTTTCTTTTGCAAGAGAGATTTGCAAATATCTCGACATGAGATCTAATGTTGAGAATACAAGATCATTTTCGCCAGCGAGGTGAAGTAGAGCCTGTAAAACTGAGATAGGGTGACGATCCTGAATGGTAAGTTTATTCAACTTACAAACATCTACGACTGGATGATAAGTAGCCCACCATCGTGTTTGGGAACTAAGAAAAATGGAAAATTTCAATGTGAACTGAATGATAAACAATTTGCTGCTCTACCATATCGGCATTGAAAGAATCTACAGTCTGACGCTCACTATGTGGAAGTCGGTATGCAGAAATATAACATGGATTTGAGTTAGGCTGAAGATGACTTTTATGGTGAACTAGGTCTGTACCGCCTATATGTTCATTGGGCAAAGCAATGGCATGACGAAATGCTTGTAGGGTGTTAGCTAAGTCTAATTAAGATTGCGGCGAAAGCAATTTGCTTGCAATGTGACATTAAATTTTCAGGTTGTACATGAAGTACATCTCAAGCTGGTACAAACTTGAACACAAAGGGACAGAATATTTATGACTTTGATTTGAGATGAATAACCTATGAAATCACGTATGTTTGTACCAACTGTGGAAGTCAAAGGGACATTTGAGTCATTGCCAATCAGCATCTGGATATGAACTTTCTTTGAAGTAGTGCATGAGGCTGAAAGAAATTAAATGCCTTTAACACGAAAATATTCTGGCATACAGACTACATCAAATTCTGGTGCCTGGAAGAGGCGAATAGTAACTTTACTCGCGCGGAGGAAATGTTATGGTCGTTGTCAAAACCGCATGATCAACCTTTGAAATTGCAAGAACAATCTGTAAAGCTGGAGAAGAAGTGATGGCACAACATTGGAAGACATCCGTAACACTGGATGAGTTTTGAGTTTCTGCAGCGCATTTTGATTCACGTTTTGTCGACTTTGATCTGCTAGCTGAACGAGCGCGTTTTTTGTTTCGAGGTTGTGAACAGACAGAAGTCCTAGATTGAGAATTGTAGTTTGTGGCAAAAGGGGAACTGAGGGTTCAGAAGTGTCACTGCCATTGGGAGCATACTTATGGAAACACTCAGTTCTGAATTCGGAGTTTCCTGAGAGGATGAAGGGACAGTCACGCAAGGAGCTACAACTCACGATGTGACTGAATTAGTTAAAGTCTGCTCGGCCACGTGGATAATGGAAACTGATAAGAGTGGAGCAGGGTTGCGCATAGCAGAATTAAATTATCTGAAACTTGTATACCATTCTGAGCTGGGTGATATCGATACCATGGTCTTGCATGAGGGGTAATCCAATGAACGCATCTGCAGGAAAATGAAAATCGGTCACGTACAAGATGACTGGGATGGGTGGGTATTCAGGCGTAAATGAAATGTCAATGAATGTTTTGCCAGTCACTTAAAATGGAAAACCGTTCACATTGCAAAGTTGCAAATCGGTGGGTTCTCTGGCTTCACGAGGCAAGATGTCGTTAACCTCGGTTGGGACAGATAAAGCATATATCCATTTGAGAATTAAAGAGAACAGACTTTCAGGATTGCTGTGAAGGTTTTATCGCTAGATTCCTACATTGTTCCTTTGAATGTAAAGTCCATTGATGATGATTGTAATGGCGAGGGTCCTTGGGGAAGAATGTTCCAATGAGTGGAGTGATGATATTTCATTTTATATGTTTGTGTTCATACTTGCTCTTCACTGGGGGAGGTTACCGGATAACTGGAAGAGGTTACTGAGTAAGTGGGAGAGGTGACTGGGTAAGTGGGATAGATTACTGGGTAAGTGGGAGAGGTTACCTGGTAGCTCAAGTAGAGGCGGGTTGTCGTATGGTTGGGAGCACCTCCGGCATCAGGTTGTGACGAAATGTCGCTTGTTTGGTTTTCTGGCGTTTTGTCGCACACTTTGGTTTACGATGTTTTGTCCCATACTTGGGTTTGTGGTGGTTTGTTGTGTGGGTTAGTGGCGGTTATTCGGATGCTTGGGAGTGCCTTCAGGTCCTCTGCTTGCATGTTTAAGTTTGGGCTCAACTCTTTGATATATAGTGTCTCTAAGAATGGGAGGCGTTTATTGCCTTACATATATCCAAAATCTCTGTATTTTCTTCTATCATATTTCTTGTCAGGGCTCTGCAATATTCGAGGCTTAGGTGGTCTATAGGGGTTCCTGTTTTAAATCGGTATAAATGACGACGGGATGACCTCATTGTTGCCATGCCAATATAGGCGGAAAGAGAGTTTCACAGTTCCCTCGGGTACATTTGAACCTATGAATGACATGTGACCTCTGTAGTTCCTTTCTCTCTTGGTGTGGACTGTTCTTAAGTAGGGGGTGGTTTGTCTTTTTTCGGTCTTATGATAAATGACTAAGTTTACTATTTTCTATGGGTTGACTGGTTTTGTTTTTCTTGATAATTTGTTTCATTATGCGTCCTTCATCTTTGTAAACTGAACTAAATCTAGTTTTATAGTAGATGTTAAATTTTCTCCTTGTTATGATTATTGCCATTACCTTTGTTCCAGCCGTCCATTATCTTCTTGTTCTAGCGGTTAATGTCTTTCTCACTGAAGCCATTATTGTTAAGTATTTGGGTAGAGTGTTCAATTTCATTATGCACCTATTACCAGGTGCTACAGTGGGTGAATGCTCTCCGGATGTGGGTGCCAATGGTAGAGTCCTTATATATCTGAGGGCACTCTTTTAAACCATTAAGGCAGTGTCCAGGGTTGGTGGACCTGGTGTGTACTTCTGTGTTAAAAGAATCTTTAGCTTGGTTTACAAGTAGGTCGAGGAAGGGCAAGGCTCCTTCAGCGCTGTCTTCCATAGTCAGGGTGATCTCAGAGGTTTCTTGTAGTATGAGTCGAAGTTTTTCAGTATCTGTACCGTTCTTTTATATATATATATATATATATATATATATATATATATATATATATATATATATATATATATACATATATCGATGTATCGGCAGTAAATATCTGGTTTATCTGTTTGTCTGAATACTTCTTCTATGCAGCCCATGAAAAAGTTTGCAATTAATACTCCAAGGGGGGATTCCATTGCTACACCATAAAGTTGGCAGTACTTGTTTCCTCGGGGGCAAATTAACGAGACTTCTTTTGTACAACATTCGAGCAGTCTGTGTAGTGTAAGTTCTGGGATATCCAGGTTTGTTGTAGAATCATCGTATTATACTTAGTCGATGATGTAATTGATGGTGCGATTTACGGAAATGTTCATGTACAACTTTCATCATCGAGAGAAGCAATTCTTCCTTCTCTCGATGTTAAAGGTCTATACACTAACATTTACGTATATATATATATATATATATATATATATATATATATATATGTATATATATATGTATATATATATATATATATATATATATATATATATATATATATATATATGTATATATGCTGGTACATTGTGACAAGCTGATGAAGGTGGAAAAATAATTCACGGGTCTAGTTTCGAGTTCCTAATTTTATTCCTGACCGTTTTCGCTCTATGCAACTTCATTCCTCTGAAGAAGCGTAGAGCGAAACCGGTCAGGAATAAACTCAGAAACTCGGAATTAGACCCGTGACTTCTTTTTACACCTTCATCATATATGTATATATACATACATACATATATATATATATATATATATATATATATATATTTATATATATATATATATATATATATATATATATATATATATATATATATAGACTATATATATATATATAGTAACAGGAGTGAAACAAGGAAGTGTGTTGTCCCCATTATTATTCATAGCATATATGGATAGCATTATCAAAAAGTATAAAAAGAGAATAAGAGATCAAGAAGGGGATGGAGATATACAAGTGTATACAGATAACATTGCCTGCTGGAGTAACGACAGATTACAGTTAGAAAGAGCTCTAAATTGTTGGAAAAGATGCTTTAATGAGCCGGGGCTAAGCATTAATATTCAGAAGACTGAAATACTAACCATCACAAAAGAAAATTATGACATTGCAGAAATGGTGATTGAAAATGAAAGAAGCACAGTGTGTTAAGTATCTGGGAAGCGTATTTACAAAAGATGGCTGCAAGAATAGAGAAGAGATAACTGAAAGAATATCGAAGTACAATAGAGGTGTCTGTGCCTTGTACCCTATCCTAAAAGATATAAATGTACCTACGGAGGCAAAGAAAACTATTTTTGAATCGCTTTGGTACCGGTTTTAATGTATGCTGCTGAAAGCTGGACATTAACATCAAGAAATTGGAGCAGAATTCAGTCGGCAGAAATGAAGACGTTAAGAGCAATAGTAAATAAAACAAAAAGAGATCGAATTAGAAATGATGAAATAAGAGAAATGATTGGAGTAACATCAATTAGAAGCAAAATAGAAAAGGCACAACTAAGGTGGCTTGGACACGCGGAGAGAATGGATAAAGAGAGAATTGCAAAGAAAAGATGAAACTGGAGACCAGAAGGTAGCAGATCTAGAGGTAGACCAAAGAAAAGATGGAAAGATGGAGTTGAAGAAATCCTAGAGGCAAATGGATTAGGAAATATAGAGGATTTGAAGGAAGAAGGAAGCTTTGAGAGGACAATCTGGAGAAGTGTGTATATATATATGTATGTAACTATATGTGTATATATATATATGTATATGTATATATATATATATATATGTATGTATATATATGTATATATATATGTATATATATATATGTGTGTATGTATGTATGTATATATATATTTATATATATATATATATATATAGATAGATAGATAGATATATATATAATGGGAGGAGGCCATTTTGAATGCAGTCGTTATTGAAGTCTACAGCAGTGGTAGCATTGTTCAATTTGTATGAAGTTATTTCAATACGTCCTATGAGAAAGCGAAGATTGAAGGCCAGGGTAGTGATAAATTCTCCTAGGTGCATGTTTCTTTACTCAAGATGTCTTTCGACCTAGTCGGGGGTCATCTTCAGGAGTTACAATGGTTGTGATAACGTGAGTACAAAAACAGGAGTATAATATGGAGCGTGACGGATGTGATTTTGTACCCACGAAGAATCACTGGGAGAGGATACGGCCAAAGCTACCCACGGGATGGCATCGAATTACCCGTAGGTTGCTAGGAAGATTTCCTCATAGGGCGAAACTTCTGTTTGTAATTGTATGTTGATGGAAGGTTTATCCATACGAATAAAGACTG